>NC_079317.1:19446758-19761304 GCF_029931775.1 Euleptes europaea | reverse complement strand
ATAGCATGGCAACAGTGCTTGCTGCCGAGGAGTTCAGGGGTTTTAATTTTTTGCAGCATTCATCTCATCTAGAGCACAGAAAGATGGATAGAAATGCAGTGCATACTTTAATTGAACAACCTGCATATGCTTCTCTGATTTGATATGAACTATTCATCTTTAAAAAATACTAATGTGCATGTGATAATATGTACCAGGTTGAAGAGTGGCAGTTTTTCAAACTTCATCAGAACAAAACAAAAAAAACAGTACCTGGGGTAGGGCTATGCAAATGAAAGGGTGGGGTTATGCAGACAGGATCAGCCTTGGTTATTACAAGGTATAATCATCAGGAGCAGAGATTGGGCGTAGCAACTGCCTTTCTCCTCTTTTTTGTTGTTGTCAAGTTCACAGCTGACTTATGGCGATCCCGTAGGGGTTTCAAGGCAAGAGACATTCAGAGGTGGTTTGCCATTGCCTGCCTCCATGTCACACCACTGGTAGTCCTTGGAGGTCATCCATCCAGCTACTAACCAGGGCTGACCCTACTTAGCTTCTGAGATCTGACGAGATCAGGCTAGCCTGGGGCTATCCAGGTCAGGGCACCTAAACTTAGGGTATCTATAAAAAGACATTTACAACATTATGTCATTGTGTCTATCATTTTCCTGCCCTCATGCAGGAAACAATCAGTTGGTACAAGGGTGGGTAAATGCGGAGTGAGATGACATTAGGGTATGTGGGAAGTTGTTTGTTTGTTTAGATTGTTTATTTATTTATTTCGCTAGACATTATGTGCAGGGGTGGCCTGACCATATAGGCAAAGTAGGCAGTTGCCTAGGGCAGCGGGCCAAATTATACTAGGATTAATGAACAGTAAAGCAAAATCAATACAAATATCGATTTTTTAATTTTTACATTATTCTTTTTGAATGCCAAGTCAATAAAGGTTCATTCATTTCACTTTTTTTCTCTATATTGAATGTGTGTGCAGGGAGTTATGCAGTCATAGTTTGCCTAGGGCACCAGAGTCCTTGGGCCAGGGATGCCAGCATCCAGGTGGGACCTGGGGATCACCTGGAATGACACAGCTCATCTCTGGACTACAGAGGTCAGTTCCCCTGCAGAAAATGGATGCTTTGGAGGATGGACTCTATGGCATTGTACCCCGCTGAGGTCCCGGTCGTCCCCAGGTTCCATCCCCAAATCTCCAGGAGTTTCCCAAGCTGGATCTGGCAACTCTATCCCCCATCCCCCACAGGTGGCCAGGGGAGACCTGGCAACCCTAAGGACATGGAAGCAGGGAGATGTGAGATAACAGCACCTAACTATCTCATGTAATATGTACTTAAAACCCTTAGTTAGTTCTCAGAAGAATTCTCAGATATTCTCCTTGTAACCAGGATAGCCCAATAATGTTGCCCCCAGGTCACATGAACACATGAAGCTGCTTTAAACTGAATCAGATCATCAAGGTCCATCAAAGTCAGTATTGTCTACTCAGACCAGCACTGGCTCTCCAGGGTCTCAGGCATAGGTCTCCCTTTAACTGGAGTTGCTGGGGATTGAACCTGGGACCTTCTGCCTGCCAAGCAGATGGTCTACAAACTGAGCCACAATCCCTCCCCAGGTCTCTGCACATTCAGTCAGGGATGTGACCAAGCAATAATGATGCTTCACAGATTCTCAGGCACAAGTCAAGAGAAGTTCAAGGAATCATGGCGTGTCCTTTCCATCTGCCCTCTTTCCCTCTTTTGAGATAGCATTACTGCCTATTGGTGCATGTATGTTTTAAGAGTGGTTTAGAAGTGGCGGTAAAGGTAAGCCAGCTGTAGAAGTGATGAAATAGCATAACTATAGGTTGTTAGAAGAACAATTACATTAATGCATGTTAAAGGGATTGTGTTTATGTAATTAGAGTACAAATTGTAAGGAAGGAGGAGTTTATACATACAGCAATTTGTTGGCTGAGAGGTACCAGGAAAAAACTTCAGCAGGGGAGAAGGAAAGCCCCAGGCCAGCCGGACCAACTAGTCACAAGCCTTCTTTGAATTTTGGGGTGGTGTTCAAGCATACAGCCTGAAAGAGATTGATGTTGATATGCTGTCTGAGGAGTTAGGCATTGTGGAAAGACTTACATCCTCTGAGATGAAAGACAGCCAGAGAGGTACTAGAAACCTTTCACCAAAGACAAGAGAAAATGGAAGGACATGAAGAACATGAGGAAAGTCAGCTCCTACCTATTTTCTGTGCCATGCAGCAAAGTTCACACAGGCCCCATCCTCGGAAATCTTGTGTCAATCTTGTGTTAGGATTATGAGTTTGTACAGCTTTATCCAAGCAGCCAACTGGGCACATAGAAGGAAAAAGATACATGTTTTAAGAATACATTGTGATTATAAGAAGAAACATCCTGAGGCTTTTGGCTGAGGAAGCTGTCTTTTGACAGTGAAAACTTTGAAACCATCCAGAGGGTGCTTCCAGCTTTGATGTGTCTCTATCTGCTCCAGGCTCCATCTTCTTCCCTGGAAAGAAATATATAGAATAAGTCATTGTACTTACCTTTGAAAGACAATTGTTGAAACTGTTGAAATTGTTGAAACTGACCATCTTGTTTGGTAGCTTGCTAGCTACATTCTATTTTTGTATATATGTTCATGTATGTATCCTTATCATTGTTGGCTCCTTGCACATGTAAATAATATAATCACACTTTTGCATATAACTTAGTGAGCTTGATACTATTATTTTACACAGCTTGTCTATTTAGTATCGGTGCTTTATTTTTGCTAAGTACCTGGAGGTTGGCAACCCTAAACACGCGCTACCGGTATGTGTGTGATTCTAACATCTGAAAAGGACGTGTTTGTGATATGTAAAGATGAAAAGACTTCTGGTCTTATGGAGGCAAATAGGTGCATATACTGGACTTACCTGATGTACAAGCTTCCTTCACAGCAAGCAAAGATATTAACTGTACTTTTTATTTTCATTATAGCCCTGAGTGCTGCTTATACATTTATGTAAATAGGGTCATTTGAAGCAGATGCCGGCTCTCCTCTCCTCTCCGCACCGTCTTTTGATTTACTATCTGCTCCTAATGGCTTCCAGCGGCTAACATCTTACTATCCCTTAGCCTCAAGGAATGGGGAAGAGCAGCAACCCACAGCAACTGAATTTGCATACATTTCTTTATTGACTTAGGACATTTTATGTCAGGGAAAAGAAAATAGATTCCAATCAAATTCTGCTTAAGCGTGCAGCATTTCCAATTGGGCAAGATGATGATACCACTCGAACCGGACAGCCGAGCACTCGCTCTAATCAAAGCAAAAATGACACACAATAATCGGGCCCCGGCTGATTAAAAAAGGCAATCATTTCTGGGCGCCCTCTTCTCCAGCAGATAAATGGAGGTGGAATGAGAACAATTCAGCTGTACTGTTAGGTCGGTGACGGCTGTATTCTAAAACGAATCTCACTCTCACATCCTAATCAGAGCCAAGAAAATGGCAGGCCCATCCTCGGAAATCTTGTGTCAATCTTGTGTTAGGATTATGAGTTTGTACCGCTCCATTGCCTTAGGCGGTAGGGCGGGGGAGGGGTGGACAAACCGTGGCCTATCTTTACCGTACTGCTGCTAGACCCCTGGTGTGTTTAATTATTTTCATGAAGTCTTACTTGACCCATTGCAACAGCAGTACCAGTCGGCAGTTGTTCAAACGATGGAGCAAAATGCAGCACCTGTGTTTATACTGCCAAAGCAACGCAATTTAAAACAATCGCTCACAAGGCAAATGAGACTATACATGAGGGGGGAAAGGTAAGGTTGCCAAATTCCAGGTGGTGGCTGGAGATCTGCTATTACAGCTGATCTCCAGCCAATAGAGATCAGTTCCACTGCAGAAAATGGCCACTTTGGCAATTGGACTCTATGGCATTGAAGTCCCGCCCTTCCCCAAACCCCACCTTCCTCAGTCTCCGCCCCAAAAATCTCCAGGTATTTCCCAACCTGAAGCTGGCAACCCTATGCATGCAAAGCTAATTTCATATTTACATCATAGAACAGGCATGTAAGGAAAGGTTTAAACTTCTTCTTTTCCCCTGAGCATTCTTTCCCTGATGTTCAAAACCTTCACCTGGGACAGATCATAAACTTGGAGCTTTTATGAGCTGCTACAAAGACTTGTAAACAGAACCTTTCCTATGACCCTTGGTTAGCAATAACCATAGATAGCATTGATGTGCACATAATAATTAACCATGGGCAAAGGCATTGTGTGTGGGGGGGGGAGGTGTAATTGGGGCAGGAAGCAGGAAGGGCTGGGGGGCAGGTGACCCCATGGCTTTCTCCCAGTCCTTGGGAAGGCACCAAGGAGTGTGATGTCTCTACCAGCCCTGACCTGGCTGGATCCAGTATAGGAACTGAACAGGTATGATTGGCTAGTGTTACATGCTGGACGGTGGGTTGGTTTTGGCTACAGGAGACCTAAGTCAAAAATCCCGTTTAGTCTTGTAGAAGTCATGGACCATTATAATCCAGCACACAGTGAAATGCAATAAAATCAATGAACCCAAACCTGTTTCACTTTGGTGTTGGCTCATCGCCATTAACCTTCTATCTATCAGCCATGAAGTGCTGTAGGAAGGATAAATGAGATGAGAATCGTAAAGCACTTTGGATGCTGGGCAGTGCTAAATAAATTACCCCTTATTAATCACAGGTCTATTCTACCTTGTCTCTAAGGAGCTGAAGGCAGCCTACAAACACGCCGTTGTTCCTGTTCCCCCCCATTCACAGAAATCCTGTCAGATTATTGATTGGTTTGAGGATTTGTGCCCTTTCTTTCCTTGCACCCAAATGGCTTGTATCATAGCAGAACAATACATGCTGTTGTTTTATTACTTTATTGATATTCTAATTTACTTTTGTTTTAATTGTGCTATGGCCTTTGTCTAAAAGTGTCAAAAAGTGTCACCATAAGTCAGATGGGACTTGACGGCAAAAACACACACGAGTGTAATCCTCCTGGTTAGGAGGCACAACTATTTCCCCCCCACCAACCAAGGTCCTATCATTTCTTCCTTCAACTGGGATCGGACTCATGAAATTAGCCATTAATCTATATGGGAGGGGGGAAAGGGGTATATTTGGGCACTCTGTTGGCATTCTTCTTTATTCGTGTGTGTGTAAAGCGCCTTCAAGTCGCAGCCGACTTATGGCAATCCTTTTGGGGGTTTTCATGGCAAGAGACTAACAGAGGTGGTTTGCCAGTGCCTTCCTCTGCACAGCGACCCTGGTATTCCTTGGTGGTCTCCCAACCAAATACTAACCAGGGCTAACCCTGCTTAGCTTCTGAGATCTGACGAGATCAGGCTAGCCTGGGCCATCCAGGTCAGGGCTTATTCTAGTATAAGGGGCTTAAATTGTGTCCCAAACTGCCACCATTTGCTTTGTCCCACAGAATTCAATGGGAGCCATGAACATCTAAGAAATAAAATAACCAGGCTGCATTAAAGATGCGGAAAAAGTCTTGGGTTGCCAACCTCCATGTGGAGCCTGGAGATTTCCCAGAATTCTAACTGATCTCCAGACTACAGAGATCAGTTCCCCTGGAGAAAATGGCTGCTTTGGAGAGCGAAGCATGCTATTGACTTTTCATCTCTGCATCAAAGCTGCTATTTGCCTCTTCTAGAGAAAGGATAGAGGTTACTGTTTTCCCTGACAGGTCAAGTTACAATTATGGGTGATGCTTAGGGTTGTCATCTGCCAGGTGGGGACTAGAGATCTTCCAGCTTTACAATTGATCTCCAGGCAACATAAATCAATTCCCCTGAAGAAAATGGCTGCTTTGGAGGGTGGCATCTATACTCCACTGAGGTCCCCTCCTCCCCAAACCTCATCTGTCCCAAGCTCCTCCCCAAATCTCCAGGAATTTGCCAACTCGAAATTGGCAACCGTAGAATTAGGGTTGCCAACTTCCAGGTAGCGGCTGGTATTACAACTGACCTCCAGCCAATAGAGATCAGTTCACCTGGAGAAAATGGCCGCTTGGGCAATTGGATTCTATGGCATTGAAGTCCCTCCCCTCCCCAAACCCCATCCTCCTCAGGCTCCATCCCAAAAACCTCCTGCCGGTGGTGAAGAAGGACCTGGCAACCCTACATAGAATGCTGGTAATTTGCACTAGGGAAAGATTTCCCTACCTGAGCACTGCAGACCTGCTCTGAAATGCTGTAATGTTAGTACAAGCTGCCATTTTGTGACTGGCTCCACCTACAAAGCTGCCATGTTGTAGCTGGTTTCTCCCACTTAGCTACCCCTTTGCTCCCAAATCTCTTGAAAACATTAAGTAGCTGCCAGAAATTTAAACCATCCCCTCCCTTGCTTGAGAAGTAAATTGGCTCCATTCACTTTTATGGCAGAAATTACAAGTCAGGTTAAGAAAACCAGCTACCCTGTTATGAAAGGCCTCCTGTTTCCCCACAAAGAGGTTTTTAAGCAGAGGCTAGATAGCCATCTGATAGCAAGGCTGATTCTGTGAATTTAGCCAGATCATGAGAGGGAGGGCAGGAACAGGAAGGAATAAGTCAGCATTCAGTTCTCGTGGCCCTTTCTTCCATGCCCAGAGTAGTGCCGATTGCCATGTTGGGATCAGGAAGCAATTTTCCACCAGGCCAGATTGGCCAGGGATCCTGGAGGTTTTTTGCCTTCCTCTGGGCATAGAGCAGTGGTCACTGGTGAGTGAGGGGGGGAGGTAGTTGTGAATTTCCTGTGTTGTGCCGGGGAGCTGGACTAGATGACCCTTGAGGTCCCTTCCAGCTCTATGTTTCTGTTTCTATGGTGTTCTCTTTACAACTTTTGTGAGAAGCCCTGCTTCCCACCCTTTGAGGGTGCTTGGATTTTCTGCATTTGACAGCTTTCAAGCTGCTCAGCTGCTGAATGGAGGGACATAAGTCAGGGAGACTCAAGACCAGTCTGAAGAAAATCTTCCTCTCTCAAGGACAGTAAGAGCCTTTGGACAGAGTACCCCCTCACACAAATCTAACTGTTGAGAGAGAACGGACCTGGGGTGGAATTTCCCCTGCTTTAGGGAGGGTGTTGAGACCAGTAGTTCATTCATGAGCACGAAAAGAATTAGCTGCTCTCACCTCTCTAAATAACTGTGCATATCTTTTGGTCACACTGGAGTGTGACTACACTGGGTTTTTGTTTCTATATGATTTTTGTATGTATGGCAGCTGGTAGAATGGCTAGAAGAATAATTTTTGGACCTTTAGTGAGAACACATGTTGAAAAGTGGCCCTCAGTTTGTTTGTTTTTGAAAGTCCCTCCCCATATCAGATATGTCCGCAAGCCACAAATGGCTTAATTTCTCTCAAGTACAGAAATACCGACAAGCTCTTGTGACATAACCAGGAATGCCCTGGGACTGCGATCCCTGTGGCAAACTTTACCACATCATAATTATTTCAGTGGACATCTGAGTACGGATTCCCAGCGTAATTCTTAAAAGCTTTTTTCATAAATATTCCATGGCCTTTCCGAGAGTGTAATGTGTCTGCTGTGACATTAAATGAGGAAGCTGTTGGAAGGGGTGGGATGTCAACAATTTTATCCACCAATAGCACGCTCCTTTGGCACAAAAGCACATTCTTATCTTTACATCCCATAATGAGAAGGCAGAGCCAGGATTTGTTCCTGTAACTCCCTGGGTGGGTAGATGTACAGTTGCGAAGAAGAGGAGGAGGAAGAGGAAGGAGAGCCATTCATGCTTTCCTTACATTTCTTCTGCTTTCCCTGCCAGAGAAACTTGAGTTCTGTATTTTTCCCCCTGTGGTTTTCCTAAGCAGCGTTAAAGGAAACTTCTTTTTGCATGATGTCAGACTGCGAAGGAATGGCTGTGGGTAAGTGCCAGATTTATATTTACCGCACTGTCCAGAAATCCAGTTCACATTCTAAGATTGCAAAGGCGACGCATGAGAAACCTGCTTAGTTTTGAAGCAAATGTTCACTTGGAGTAGAGGAAGAAACAGCATTTAATGAGATTTTCCCTCTGTATTTTGCATAGCCATTATTGAAAATAGGTTTCAGAGGTTACTTGTTTATATTTTTCTTTATGTAAAGCTAAGGGTAATAGATGTATTTAAAAATTTAGCCTCTCTGGCACTGAAGTTTCTGGGTATGTAGTGATGATTATAAATGGAAAGATGGCTTCTCCTGCATAGAAAAATGGCAGTGCCCAAATTTGTCCTTTGGAGCACTCAGAAAAGAATGTCTGGGAATGGGACCAGAAACAAGCATCTTGCTGTAACCTACTTAGATCGCTTCGCAGTTACAAAACGCGTGCAGAGAAGGTGGCACAAAGTAATATTAAAAATAGATGCATTGCAGAAAATAGATGTACTAAATATATTTCTGCTTGAAAATGGCTCATTTGTTTCATTCCATTGTGGGACCCAGTGTATTGGGTGGGGGGTGGCTCTGGGCTAGAATATCTGCCTGGCATTCAGAAGATCCCTGGTTCAAGGCCTGGAATCTTCAGTTAAAAAAGGAATATTGAGTAATGATGTGAAAAACTCATGTCTGTAGGGTTGCCAGTTCTCTCTTCACCACTGGCGGGAGGTTTTTGAGGTGGAGCCTGAGGAGGGTGGGGTGTGGAGAGGGGAGGGACTTCAATGCCATAGAGTCCAATTGCCAAAGCGGCCATTTTCTCCAGGTGAACTTATCTCTATCGGCTGGAGATCAGTTGTAATAGCAGGAGATCTCCAGCTACTACCTGGAGGTTGGCAACCCTATGTGCCTGAGACCCTGGAAAGACCCTGCCAGCCAGAGTAGACAATATTGAATTTTATAGACCAATGATCTGACTCAGTGTAAGGCAGCTTCGTACACACATGGTTTTCCTATGAAGGGTCCCATCAAGGCACTGACTAGCAAGGTTGCTGCATCTTGTGCCTTTTAATAATGGCTCTGGACCAGAATACCAAAGTGTACTCCTTTACCACATCCTCATCTGTATAAGAGGTCAAGCCCTTTGATGTCCAGTACACACTTTCCAAGCCTAGGGTTGCCATCCTCCTGGGATTACAACTGATCTCCGGGTGACAGAGATCAGTTCAGCCTTAGAAAATGGCTGCTTTAGAAGGTGGACTCTATGGCATTATACCCTGCTGAAGTCCCTCCCTGCCCCAAACCCCACCCTCCTCAGGCTCCACCCCCAAAATCTTCAGGTATTTCCCAACCCAGAGCTGGCAACCCTATCCAAGCCCCTTAAGACAGCTTAGTAGGGTTGCCAACCTCCAGGTGGTGTAGGGTTGCCAACCTCCAGGTAGTTGAGATAAATATGCACAAGTACTAACAAAGTATGGCTGAGTAAACAATAGTACAAGGCTCAAACACTCAAATAGCAAAGATGTATATTTGAAGGTTACAATAGTGAAAGTGCAGGAAGTGACAAAAAGGAAACTTAACACAAAATCTATACACTAAGATCTAAAGGTCGATAAATATGATAAAGTCGAGACATAATTATTGACTTTATCATATTTATCGACCTTTAGATCTTAGTGTATAGATTTTGTGTTAAGTTTCCTTTTTGTCACTTCCTGCACTTTCACTATTGTAACCTTCAAATATACATCTTTGCTATTTGAGTGTTTGAGCCTTGTACTATTGTTTACTCAACCTCCAGGTAGTAGCTGGAGAGCTCCCACTATTACAACTGATCTCCAGCCGATAGAGATCACTTCACCTGGAGAAAATGGCTAGTTTGGTTATTGCACTCTATGGCATCGAAGTCCCTCCCCTCTCCAAACCCCGCCCTCCTCAGGCTCTGCCCCCAAAACCTCCCGCCGGTGGTGAAGAGGGACCTGGCAAGCCTAAGGTGGTGGCTAGAGATCTCCTGGGATTACAACTGATCTCCATCCAACAGAGATAAGTTCATCTGGAGAAAATGGCCACTTTGGAAGGTGGACTCTATGGCATTATATCCCATTGAAATCGCTCCCCTCCCCAAACCCCACCCTCCTCAGGCTTCACCCCCAACATCTCCAGGTATTTCCCAGCCTGGAGCTGGCAACCCTATTTAAGCTTGGGGGGGGGCAGATCTGCAGTAACAGACAACTAAAACTGAAAAAGACCATAACAACACAATGATGCAACTTTCTCTGCAAATAATACCCTGTTTATGATATCAGTTGCAAAATGCCCACCTAAAGAGAACGGCCTCGCGCTTCTCACAGAAGGTGAGTCCTGTACCACACTAACTTAGGGTGGCATTCCTTAATGGAGGAGCCACGCAGGGGGGGAAAAAAAGGCAGGCCCATACTGTGGCCAGATGTCCAACTGCTGTGGCAGGGGGGGATATAAATTTAAAGAATAAATAAACTTGAAGGGAGGTGCTGAAAAACCTCGTGACAATAAACAAGTAAAAATGTAGTACACAAAAAGCACCGTTCCAGATAAATCAATTGTATTTACATAGATTTCATGCCTTTATCCAATAAAACCATTGTGCTACTAGCTATAGAGGTTTAGAAACTGCAGCCTCTGTTTAATGCTAGTTTCCCCCCTCTTTGGTTAATTGTTCTGACAGGGAAAGGAATGAAACTGCAAAGTTAGCCTTTTTTTCTGCAGTTATGAATGGTTCTGTGCTTCAGAACACTTCACTCCCACTATAAAGAAATGCAAATAGGTATTTATATTTTTCTCTTTTCTAATGCAAAGATTGCCAGTGCTCAGATCTACGATAAAACCAGGTCTATTCTGTATCACAGAAAAGCAGATTCTGAGTTCAGAATACATTGTGCAAGTTAAGTTTATATTTGTGCATCGTTGCAGTAGAAAAGAAGAGGAAAATAGAAAGGGATATTTCTGCATGCCCCATCAAAAACACATCCTATGCTACAGCAGATTGTCTTGCCAGCAGAACCAGCCTCACTTTACAAGCTGGAACCATGGTCACTTATTAAGTACAGTGAACTATACCAAGGATGTAGGAGAGGACAGCCCGGTGGGAATCCAGTGACAGAGCCAGTATTTAGTCATATCTGGATGGCCGTTTTTATGTTCCATTTCCTTTTCCGGAAGGAAATGGCTTTGGATATAAACTTGAAAACAATTGGTGATGTGAATGTCTGTTTTACAGTGGGCGAAACTGCATCAGAAACTAATTTAACTACCACAAATTCTCCTGAATTTGGGGAGGGGCCATGGCTCAGTAGTAGAGCATCTGCTTTGCCTGTAGAAGGTTGCTAGTCCAATCCTCGACATATCCAATTTAAAGGAACAGACTGTAGGTGATGTGACAAACTTCCACCCGAGACCCTGGAGAGCCGTTGACAGTCAGAGTAAACAACATTGATAAGGCAGATTCAAGTGTATTCCTTTATTTTGATAATGTATTTAAATTCTAGGTATCCTTGCAAAACCACAATTCCAGGTTTGTTTGGAAGGAACTAAATATTAAACATGGAGCAAACCAAATAATACGTTGAATAAAGTTATTATATGCAGTCTTTCTGTTTAGGGGCTTCCTAGAGGCACCTGGTTGGCCACTGTGTGAACAGAATGCTGGACTTGATGGACCTTGGTCTGATCCAGCATGGCTCTTCTTATGTTCTTACCAAATTCCTTGCAAAAGCAAGAGTACATTTTCTCATATATTGTGGTAAGAGATAATGGAAATATTCCTATACTGTAAATGTATTTTATCAGAGCATTGGATGAAAGCCTTGCTCAGGTCAAAGGTTGCACTTCCTATTCAAGATCATTCTGTCCTTTCTTCCTAAACATGCTCAGTGGTACAAAAACTCTTGTACCCTCTTCCTTCCCTTTTGGCTGAGTATTGAGCTGCTGTTATGCCATCCATGATGATGGCTTCTAGAATAGAATAATAGAATCATAGAGTTGGAAGGGACCACCAGGGCCATCAAGTCCAACCCCCTGCACAATGCAGGAAATTCACAACTACCTCCCCCCTCCACACCCCTAGTGACCAGAAGATGGCCAAGATGCCCTCCCTCTCATCATCTGCCTAAGGTCACAGAATCAGCATTGCTGACAGATGGCCATCTAACCTCTTCTTAAAAACCTCCAGGGAAGGAGAGCTTGCTTACCACCTCCCGAGGAAGCCTGTTCCACTGAGGAACCGCTCTAACTGTTAGAAAATTCTTCCTAAGGTGGCTAATTACATTCTTGGCTAGGGTTGCTAAGCCCCCTCCCCACCCCCGCAGCTTCCAGAAGGGCACAGGGGGAGGTAGGGTTGCCAGATCGAGGTTGGGAAACTCCTGGTGATTTGGGTGAAGGAGCCTGAGGAGGACAGGGACATCAGTTGGGTTCAATGCCATAGAATCCAGCCATTTGGCATAATGCATTCCTGGGAAGAGTATTATTGTACATCCTTTTAAGCAACTTCTGATGCAACTGATGAAGAAGCATGAAACGGTCTTTACTGGAACACCGTTTCACGTTTATTTTAGTTGCATACCTTCTATTATTTGGGTGCTCGCTTTTTGAAGCCTCAGGCTAATTGCTCCACAGCATGTTTCAGTGAAGCTGCCAGCTTATCAGATGGCACAATGGCATCCTTTCTGCTGCTACTCCCACACTCTAAAGTTTGGGCAAACCATCGACCTTTCATCATAATCAAGGACTCTAGCTGTGTTTGGGGAAAGCTGCAGCTGTATTTCTTACTTTGGGCTGCTGTGTTGTATTGTTGTTCTCTGTATTGTATCTCTAGCGAGTGCTCTTTGTTAGAAGTATAACATACACTATTACAATTTATTTACAACATTTACATAATATCAGTTTATGTTATTATTTTGGCTATACGTGCTGTGATTTCTGTTGTTGATCAGTCTACAGCATTGTCCCTTCGTTGTTTAGCATACAGTTTCACAAACAACAGAAATGCAGTATAAAATAATTTTCCAAAAAATGGAGGAAGAGAGTGCCGAAATGAAAACCATAATAATTATGGTCATGTGCTTATATGCTTCCCTTTCAGATGTTTAAAAAATGTGTTATTATTTTGTTACATGTGAAGCGGCTCTCAGAGCAACAAGCGTTAATGCTGCAATCCTATGTAACGTTTACCTGGGAGTAAGTCCTATTGAACAAAGTTGGACTTCTGAATAAACATGCATAGGATTGCACCATGGACCACTCAAAACCAAGTATGCATCTTGACAGATGTCAAGTAACCTTATTCTGAAATATCACTGTTCTGATTGGAGAATTAGGATCTGGTGTATGCTGTGTTTTTGGTATGGACTTCTCAAGGCCTTGTTTGTACGTTGACCAATTTCCGTGTGTTTATGTGGATGTGGCTACATATATTTGTTTGGATTCAGCAAAGCGCAAGCAGAGGCTGGGATTCAGTTCAGTTCCTCTTATGCAAGCAATAGCGCTAGACGTATGGCACCAGAAACCAGGAGGAACCAGTCGATAATTACTTGGACAATTGTGCAAATAGAAATGCAAGCTTGGATACAATATCTTAGCGCAGTGGTTCCCAACCTGGGAATATTTCAAGGGGTCTGCGCATCCATATGTTCATTAAGCATTGTTATCTTGATCTTTTTGTCATTATGCATTTTTTCAATTGCCCTGACCTGGATGGCCCAGGCTAACCTGATCTCGTCAGAATCTTGGAAACTAAGCTGGGTTGGCCATAGTTAGTATTTATATGGGAGACCATCAAGGAAGTCCAGGGTCCCTGTGCCTAGGCAGGCAATGGCAAACCACCTCTGAACATCTCTTGCCTTGAAGAACTCTAGGAGGTTAAGGTCATCATAAGTCAACTGCAACTTGACAGCACTTTCCTCCACCACCATCATTTTCTCCATCAATAGATACTAGGGGTACTAGGTTTTTTTTTTTTTACCTTATCAGCTTTTTAAATGGTCTTCTTCTGTTTTATAGATAGTTTTTAAGCTGCTTACATACAATGGCTTGTGCTTTAATGGCTTGTGGTTTTTAACTGCAAGCCGCCTCAAGCAAGGCTCTGAAGAGATGGCATGGAAATAATTCAATCAAACAAACAAATACTAATAGTACAGCTTCTAACATGTGGGGAGGGGCTGCAAAATTTCTTGATGTTAAAAAGAGGTCCTCATATTTGACAGGCTTCCTCAGGAGGTGGTGAGCACGTTTTCCCTGGAGGTTTTTAAGAAGAGGTTAGATGGCCATCTGTCAGCAATGCTGATTTTATGACCTTAAGCAGATGATGAGAGGGAGGGCATCTTGGTCATCTTCTGGGCATGGAGTAGGGGTCACTGGGTGTGTGTGTGGGGGGAGGTAGTCGTGAATTTCCTGCATTGTGTAGGGGGTTGGACTAGATGACCCTGGTGGTCCCTTACAACTCTATGATTCTATGATCCTTCATCACTCCAGGAAAATAAGTATGAAAGAACCGTACAGGCAGATACAGTTATGTAGCTATGTCCCATAGGAATGTTGTCTGACCAAACAGGAAAGCTGTGTTTACTGAACCAGAAGGCCAACCCATCGAGCTCAGTGTTCTCTCCTCTGGCTAGCTGTGCCTCTCCAATGTCCCTTCGAGAAGCCTGCTTACCAATGATGAGACTCTGGATGTTGAAGGTGGGACATTGTATCTGCTTTCTATGAGCTTCAACCATTGTGCAGGGGCTTCTGCATCAAGCCTTAAATATAACAAGGTTTTTCAGAGTTCGGGAAACTGTACCAACGCACAAATCTGGCACCAATATAAGTAAAGCAAGGGCAAGCGTAATGTGATCGCAGCTGCACAAAACAACCGGTATACAAACATGCTGCGGCATTCAAAATAAGTTGCAAGCAAAGGGGAAAGACTGTACTACTGTCGGTAACATAGACCTTAGCATTAGCAGGGAAGGGGATACGGCGGCAAGGTCAGGCCAAGGCAGACATAGGCTTAATTCACTCTTTTTAGCCCCAGGTTCTTGGCTTCAGTAATGAAAGTGGAATATATTTTCCCTCCTGGGATTCCCATAGTGTTATACCAATATTTCAAGATAAGTGAAGCATGCACATGAAAGGTTTTGCCTGTTCTCCATTTGTTTTCCAGTATTCTGCATGCATGAAGAGCCAGCAGGGTGTAATGGTTAAGAGCAGCAGACTCTAATCTGGAGAACCCGGTTCAATTCCCGCTCTTCCACATGAGGAATGCTAGGTGACCTTGGTCTAGTCACAGTTCTCTCAGAGCTCTCTCACCCCACGCGGAGGCAGGCAATGGCAAGCCACCTCCGAATGTCTCTTGCCTTGAAAACCCTTCGGGGTCACCCCAAGTCAGAGGCTTGCAGTCTCTGTCTCTCTTTCTCACTCTCTTTGAATGGTGTGTTGAGCCTCGCACGTGCTCTCTCTGTTGCTCGCTGTCTGTCTGTCTCTCTCTGGGCAGCTCACGTGGAGCAAGTCCAGGCAGGTGCACTGAGCTTTCCCCCACACCCTCCTTCTTGGTGGCAACAGGGAACACCGAGACCCCTGCCGGGAGCCACCACCAACAGGCTGGGGTAAGTGCATTCTCTGCACTTGCGCAGAGAACGCTTTTTTATTGGGGGAGAATTTACCCCCCTATTTAAAAAAAATGTCAGATTTTTCTACAGAAACATCTGTTTGGGGTGAATGAGCCCCTTATCTGTGGATTTAAGTATCCGCTGGCATGGGGTACATGTGAGAATTAGATATATATTAGATATATGTGTCGGTCCTCTAAAAATCACAGCAATTTCCCCTCCTTGTTTCTCCTTCCAAAATCCAAATGATCCTAGAGGTAAAGAGAATTTTAAAAATCCCCAGCATCCATTTGCCAGGAACACCCGTGACACTAGTTGATGATTGAAAAAGAATTATCAGTCTCTTTGGGAGAAGGGGCTTGCTTTGGCTGTCTTCCTCAGTAGCAATTAGATTGGCACGCTGGTGCTATCCATTAGCTGTAAGTACATAGATGTTCCGCCATCTCTACAAGTAGATAAAAGCATAACACATCAATTATTTAAGTGCTTTCCCCACTGTGTATTATTTCCTTTTGTAAAGCTGTGATGTTCAGTCCCTACAGGGCCAACACTGCCTTTTATGCAGTCGGCATTTTGATTAGACGTGAGCTGCGCAATCATTACCATTCCGATGGCCGCCTCTTTGACAAACCTGTGAAGTTGAGCAAAAGGGTCTGGAAGTGTTGTTTTCCTTTCCCCCTTTCCTCTACCTCCTCTTCCAGGAAAATAAATGATAATTGGACTCTTTGAATGGCACGATGAGGAATATTTGTTCATAGACCTTTCCTTGCGCTACAGGGTATGGTGAATTCAGACGTGACAAGATACAGATTACTTTGCTGAAAAGGGCACTACGTTCTTGTTCATTTAGTGAGATGCTGTTGAAAAACTGAACGTTGAATTGGATTTTTAGCTTTGTGCCAGGTTGGGTATGGCTTGCTGGTATTTCTTTAAGTATTTGAACAGCTGTCACTTAGAGGAGGGCAAGGAGCTGTTCCTGGTGGCAGCAGAGGATAGGACTCGTGTGACGGATAAGGGGTCAATCTGCAGCAAGAGCTGACAGACCAAGAGTGGGCGGAGCCAGAGAGCTGACACTCTGAGCTCTGAGAAACAGAAAAGCATTCAAAGCTTGGGACCCAGCCTGAGAGGAGGCTGTGAAAGTAGTCAAAGCTTGGGACCAGCCAGAGAAGGCTGTGATAGATTGGAAGCTTGGTAGCGAGACTGAGCGGAGGCCAGACTGTACTCTGTGAACCTGAGGGGTTCTGTTAAAGCCAAAGCTATTGAAACACACAACCTGTGGGAGTGACAGGAGTGAGAATTGGGTTAGAGAGGGCCCATTCTCAAGTCACAAAGGGGAATTAGTCTCTGAGTTAGAGCTATTCCGGTAGCAGGGAGGTGTGGAGGATTAAAGCCACTAAGGTGGGGTAGTCAGAGAGAGCTAGGCTGGGGACAGAGTCCGAGAGTCTGCGTCTGAATCATAGTTCTGAGGGATAGAACTAAGCTTGAAACTAAGAACGAAAGGAACTTGAGTGAATAAAACATCTAAGCTATTTCTCTGAAGTAATCTTGCGTATATAAATCTGTCTCTGAGTTTTCCCTCCAAATTCTACCTTTTTCTTGAAAATCAACCTCTGTGAGTTCTGTTCAATAAACTTCCCTGTTTTGTCTGTTTAAGTTAAAAAGCCTCTTGTCTCCTATTTCTCATTGAGGTACCGTATTTTTCACTCCATAGGACGCACCTGACCATAAGACACACCTAGTTTTTAGAGGAGGAAAACAAGAAAAAATCCTCTAAAAACTTGTCTTATGGAGTGAATGCTGGCTGGGCGCATGCGTGTCTGGACGGTGCGAGCCGGCCTTCCCTGCCCTGACAACCAGCTGGGAGGCGGGCGGGGCCGCACAGAGCCGGCTGGGTGCATGCGCGTTGGGACGGCGCAAGCCAGCGCACGTGCCGAGCCGGCTCTGTGCGGCCCCACCCGCTCCCAGCTGGCCATCAGGGGGGAACGCCGGCTCGCGCCGTCCATGGTACAGAAAGTCGGCATATAAAAACCAACTCTTCTTCTAATTAGAATTGGGCCTCTGCACTTCTCATAAGTGATTTTAAAAACAAAACAATAAAAGCTCCTATCATGGAAAGAAGGCCAGAGTTCATCTGGCTTGGCCCTGCTACAGCGTCAGAATTTGGGGTGCTGAAGATGTGGCAACCCTAAACAGGTATAAAACACATGTGACTTTTTAGCGAGAGAGCACTGAGCACCACTTCTTTCGCAGCTAAAGGCAGTTTCATCAGAAGTGGTGAGTTCTTTCGCATTTCCCTCCCTTACCGCACCAAGACAGAATTCTGTAAGGCACTGGTCACCCAACCTCGCCTTTTAAAATTGCCAGGAATTTAAAGTGACAGCGACCCCCTGGGCAGCAGGCCTGTGGATGATTTTAAAAAAATCAGGTAAGAATGCTTGGACAAAGGAATGTGTGTGCAGGAATAACGTTATCCAAATGGGGCTTGCAACAGTGTTAAGAATGATCTTGCTGAGACACATCAATGAGAGCTTGTCAGGAAATATACCCTGGCTGTGCACAAAGCATTTTCAAGAGCAACCTCCCCCCCACCCATGAGCCATGGATGTTGCAAACAACAAAAGATCACAGCGCATCCAGATTCATGCTATGTTGCCTACATCTACCCCAGGAGGCCTTACATGTTGCCTACATCTTCCTCCCAGGAGGAGTTAATACACACACACACACACACACACAAGTAAAGCAGCTCCATAGTGCTACCTGATTGAAGATTTCCAAACACTGGATGTTCAAAGATACGAAGCTGCTGGAGTTCCTTTCTTTAACCGTAGGGAAAGGGTAACGTTTCGGGTCATGTGAAAATCCGAGAGCATCTTGATCAATGAAAAGGCCGTCTCCTAAGAAGTTTTCAGCTGGAATAAATTTTGTTAGTCTTTAAAGTGCCACCGGAGTCCTGTTTTCTTTTTCTCTTAAGAAAGGAAAGGAGATTGGGGGGTTGAAATCCATCCCAGAGTTTTGCGACACAGCATCATAGAGGGGCACATAAGTTTTAGTGGGGTTGGATCCACTCATAGTAGTGGCTGAAACACTGTTGGGACAGTTGGGGGCAGGAAGGACTGAAACAGCACACCTGACCTCTGAAATTACAGCTGTCTGTCCATATCCTTAATGGTACATAATGTACACGCACGTCCATCCATAATACCATAAAGGATTTGGGCTTATTTCAGATGCTGGATTAAGAGAAACCTGGCATCAGATTCTCTTTTGAGTCAGAGCCAAGCCACGCTGAGTGATTTTGTAAAAGCGTGATTGCTTTTTTTTTTAATGGTAGCAATCACATTTGTGCTCCAGCATCTTTAACAATCAAGACAGGGAGGGTTACTTGGGAAAATACACCAGCATAATTTTTTGCATCAATAACTCTACAGGCTCTGTGCCTTAAGTTCAGAGATTCCTTATGAAGATTTTGCTGTCTTGAGCTAAGAAAAAAATGGCATTAAAATAAAATAGCAACAAGAGACCCAAGTCTGTCATAATAACTGAAAAACAGAATTCGATCACTATGAAAGCAATGGAAAGAAGAAGAGTTGGTTTTTATATGCCGACTTTCTCTACCACTTAAGGGAGACTCAAACCGGCTTACAATCACCTTCCCCCCCCCCACAACAGACACCCTGTGAGGTAAGCGAGGCTGAGAGAAGGTGACTTGCCCAAGGTCACCCAGCTGGCCTTATGTGTAGGAGTGGGGAAACAAATCCAGTTCACCAGATTAGTCTCCGCCGCTCATGTGGAGGAGTGGGGAATCAAACCTGGTTCTCTAGATCAGACTCCACAGCTCCACAACTAGTATTAGAAGTTACTTGGTGTGCTTTATTCAGCCACTAGATGTCTCTGCATGCTACAATGACATTCAAAGCAGGGTGAGGTCCTGGTGTGGACCCCAGTGAGAGATGGAGACCATGCCAGCGATTGAGCTGAGTGGCATATTTTTGAGTGGTTATTCCTTGTAGAGGTTTGCTTTGTTTTGGTAAGCCATGTCCTCTTTCTCAATTGCATTCTGCAAAGCAGCCCGTCCTTATATACCAGCTGTGGTGAATGAGTCACTGCGCTGTTTCTTTCCATTCTCTTGGGTGACTGTAGTGTGTGAAACCGACTGGTTTAAGACAGCAAGGAGTCCTGACAATCCCTTCGAGAAATGAGACCTTGTTTACACTCATGAGAACTTGTTTCTGCGAGGTGTGGTGGTTTGCAGTTTCTGTTTTGATAGTAAATTTGCAGTGCAGGCTCATCTGCTACATAACATAATGGAATTGTATCTTGCGCCTGCAAACACAGTTGGGTGGTTCATAGACCAATGAGTTCTCCTTCTTTCTCTCTATGCATCAATGTGCATGGTACTTACAAAATACAAGAAGACAGGTCTGCGTCCTGAGTTGTAATAGTGGGAGATCTCCAGCCACCACCTAGAGGTTGGCAACCCTATATATGAACTGGATCTGGGTTGGCCAGGAGTACCTGATGAGTTCAATTCATAATTAAGCAGAGACTTGTGCCCAGGCGGTTGAGACCCATGCTCAGTGTTGTGGCTACCAAGCCGTAGTCTGTACATTCCCTGAAGACCATCAAGGTTGGTGGTCCTCAGGGTCTTGGGTAGAGGTCTGTCGCACCATATACTACCTGACCCTTTTAAAGTGGAGATGGCAGGGATTGAACCTGGGACCATCTGCGTGCAAAGCAGATGCTCTGCCAATAACTCAGGACCCATCCCCCAAGGCAGACAGGCCGTCACAGCCTAAGAGCAGCTTGCCTGGCTTGCAGAACAAGGTGCTGGCAATGGCCATTTATGTGTGGGAGCTTTTGCCTTGGATTTGCCGCTTTCTAGACGCACATTTTTCCCATCTGAGTTCTCAAAACTCAAAAATAACCCCTCAGGCAGAGTTTTGAGAATTCTGATGGGGAAAATGTGCATCTAGAGAGCGGCAAATCCAAGGCAAAAGCTCCCACGCATAAATGGCCACTGAGACGACGTGCCCAAATCTGAGCCAACTCCATTGGCTTGCTGTGTCAGCTGACAGTTGCTGAACTAGTTGCTGCACTGCCCCTTTCTGGCCACAAATAGTGCCAGACCCTCAATTCAACAGCCCAGCAGGTTATTCTTCTGGCAGGCTTCAAAAGGGGAGGTTTTTTTCCCCTGCACCCCAATTGTATGGTTGCCAGCCTCCAGGTGGGGTCCGAGGATCCCTCAGAATTGTACACCACATGAAGCTGCCTTATACTGAGAGCCAGTGTGGTGTAGTGGTTAAGAGCCATGTTTTGGAGCGGTGGACTCTGATCTGGAGAACCAGGTTTGATTCCTCACTCCTACACACACAGCCAGCTGGATGACCTTGGGCTAGTCACACTCCCTCAGCCTCACCTACCTCACAGGATGTCTGTTGTGGGGAGGGGAAGGGAAGGTGATTGTAAGCCGGTTTGATTCTTCCTTAAGTGGTAGAGAAAGTTGGAGTATAAAAGACTTCTTCTTGTTCACGATAGAATCTGGTGCTTGGATCACTACTATCAAATACTGGTTACGCTCTCATTTTCGATCCCCCCCAAGTAGTTTATTGGCAGCTTTACATACTGACTCAACTGTTTCTAGATGGTCTCGGCTTATCTTAAATAGGATCAGATCACTAGGGATTGATCTTGATTCCTTGTCCAATTCCAGTGAATTATATATTTTTAGGTCAATCCAAAAAAGGATATGGGACAGTGATTCCCAAATAATAAAAGCCGGTGCTGAAGGTATCTGCTCCCCTCGTTTTTTAGGCCTTTCTTATCAAACAAACTCTATGGCCCAGTATTTTTTTAACTTAACTATACCCTCTCACCGTAGAGCATTTTTTATGGCCAGATTTAATATATTCCCTTCAGCTGTTGTTAGTGGTAGATACAAGGGAATACCACGCGAAGCAAGATATTGTAGGTGTCAATGCAAAGAACCTGACACAATACAACATATTCTCTTGTACTGTCCACTTTTCACACAGCTTCGATGCAGCTTAATTAGCTCCCTTCCTCAATTTACTATTGCAATGACTACTGGAAACATAGCCCATTTATTGGATGACAAAAGCTTTGAAGTTACCACTCAAGTAGCCGAGTTCCTGGCCAAGGTCCTAAAGGAGGGAGAAAGAAGGAGGGGAACCCTCATTTAATTGTTTATTATAATATTTACCGATGAACTGTGTATTTATTCTTTTTTAGATCCATATCTAGCTGCTTTACATGTTTGTTTTGTTACTGTTAATGCCAATAAAGGTTCTGTTTTCTGTTTTCTGAAACCAGTCAACTTTCAACACCATTGGTCCATCAAGGTCAGTGTTATCTACTCAAACTGGTCGTGTCCCTCCAGAATCTCAGTTATAATTGATCTCCAGACAACAAACATCAGTTCCCCTAAAAAAAAGAGGCTGCTTTGGAGGAAGGATGCTATGACATTATACCTTACTGAGGTCCCTCCCCTCCCCAAACCCTGTCCTCCTCAGGCTCTACCCCCAAGTCTCCAGAAATGTTCCAATGTGGAGTTGGCAACCCTAAGTAATTGTTAGTGTCCCGGGTTCAACACCCTGCCTATCTCTTACAGAAAAGCCCTGGGTTGTAAGAGGGACTTTTGTAACAGACAATGGGCAAAAAAATGTGATATTTCTTGATGCCTTTATGAATGAGCACAATGTAACACAATGGCAAGTATTAGAACACAGAAGCTTAATAGTAACCTTGCTGATTGTATCCAGACTGAGATGTCTGAACATTCATGAGAAGTGAGTGCAAAAATAGCTTTCAGCTGTGAATGAATACCAGAGAAAAAATTTCCACCCATTACAGTCTTTCTCGACTATTAACTCTGCTCCTAGAGGAGCTAATGTTTCTCTGACGGTATATTATAAACCTATAATTCTATCAAGGGATCTGGTGACAACCGAAAAACCCACAATAGTGAAATGAAAGTGGGTTCTTTATTTCACTCGTACTTCCCAAGAGGGAAACGGAGCTCTCTAATTATGCTCATTTAAGGTATATTATTTAATGTTATTGGGAGGAGAACTCTCATTAGGCCTAATTTCCAAGCTCTATCAATTGTGGGTTCAAAAGTCCACCTGGAAGTGTATAATTTAGAACAGAGTCTGTGGGAAAAGAAATGGAAAGAAAAGAGTTTGTGACGGGGAAAAGCTCAAGTGTGTATAATAAGCGCCCGGTTGGATCAGCTTGCCTTGACAGAAAGGTTCCTCTCTCTGACAGGCTTGTGTATGAAATGAATCACACTTTGACTCATCTGTGTATGTATTTTATGTATTTCAGGAACATGTACATGCTTTTCTGCTAGCTCAGGGCAGTCTGAAGTAATGCCTCAACAAAAGAAAAGCATAAATAAAGAAACAAACAAATAAATAAATACATTAAGCAGGAATTGTGTCACGTTCTGCTAATTGCTTCACAGCCAGCTCAAGTCCACACTGTGACAAGATCCCCTCATGAAAAAGCCCTTAAAGAGAGGGGTGGCTGTCTATCCGTCTACCCATCCATTAATTTTTTATCCCATCCTTCTTCCAAGGGGTTCATGATGGCATACATAAGTTCTATTTATTCTCATAACCCAGTGAGATAGGGTGAGCTCTGAAAGAGAGCGAGAGAAGCCTGTTCACGTGGTACTGTGAACGAGGGTTGCCAACTGCCAGGTACTAGCTGGAGATCTCCAGCTGTTACTACTGATCTCCAACCAATAGAGATCAGTTCACCTGGAGAAAATGGCCGCTTTGGCAATTGGACTCTATGGCTTTGAAGCCCCTCCCCTCCCCAAACCCTGCCCTCCTCAGGCTCCACCCCAAAAAACTCCCGCCGGTGGCAAAGAGGGACCTGGCAACCCTACTGTGAACACATGTACAACTTGCATAGCGTACTCTTGATTTTTCTTTACACATGCACGGAGTGATTCTCACATTCCATTCCATTGTAACTGGGGGGGGGGCGTTTGCCCACCACTGCTTGAAGTGGTGTTGGGAGAATTTTCTTTTAATGCAGCATCACATACTTACCAGAAGTGACAAAGGCTAGCTCTTGGAATTAGTAGAAACTCTGTGGTTTTACCTAGAGCTACCCTTTGTCACTTCAAGTAAGTACATAAGGCTGCATTTAAATATATATATATATCCCGTGATGCTGTCCTCCCAACTCTCCCACTGGTTGTCAGGCAGTGTTTGGCAACTCTGTGCAACATGTACAGCTGGATGTGTGAGTCAAACCCCACATTTATCCAGATACTTGTCCCCAGTGGAAGCAGCAGCCCTCAGTTTTAAAGTTATCGATAAACAACAATAAAAACCACCAGAGATAAAACACAGACTGGACCTGGATGGCCCAGGCTAGCCTGATCTTGTCAGATCTTGGAAGCTCAGCAGGGTTGGCTGTGGTTAGTACTTGGATGGAAGACCACCAAGGATGTCCAGGGTTGTGACACAGAGGCAGGCAAAGGCTAAGCCACCTCTGAATGTATTTTGCCTTGGTGGTGGGGAGATGCACTTGCCACTGCATCATGTTTAAAAAGTGTTTTATGGGATGTTCAAAAGATGTTTTATGGGATCAGCTGTGGGGCTTTTTCATGCCATGCGACTGGAGGGTTGCCAGATAAATCCTTGGCCCTGCTCCTATGCCTGAAATAAACACTGAAAATCCTATGGGGTTGCCATAAGTCAGCTGTGACTTGACAGCAGTTTCCACCACCACCAGAAAAATACTTTTGTCCTTGTGTGGCCCTGATATGAAAATTGTATTTCCTTCCTTCCTTATTTTATGGGTAGTCATCTTTCTCGCAGAAAGTTACATACGAAAGGCCCTGCTGAATCAGACAAAGGTCCAGCAGTCTGTTCACCCAGTGGCCAACCAGGTGCCTCCAGGAAGCCCACAAACAAGATGACTGCAGCAGCACCATCCTGCCCGTGTTCCAAAGCACCTAATAGTTTAAATGCATTACAAAAATTAAAGCGAACAATAAATATAATAAAGCATTTACAGACTTTCAACAAACATAAAAAATTATAGTAATATCTCCTTCACAGCAATGGCCTCCTGGAAAGTTCATTTTTATACATTCCATGGAATGAATTTAGTGAGGCAGCCTTCCTAACCTTGTCGGGTGAGGCCCCCAACAGTGAATTCTGAGGTATGGACTGCTGCTGATTGCCAGTGTGGTGTAGTGGTTAAGAGTGTAGACTAATATTTGGAGGACCCAGGTTTGAATCCCCACTCATGCCATGGAAGCTTGCTGGGTGACCTTGGGCCAGCAGCCACACTCTCTCAGCCTAAACTACCACGCAGGGTTGCTGTGAGGGTAAAATGGAGGAGGGGAGAATGATGTAAGATGCTTTGGATCTTCATTGGGGAGAAAGGTGGGGTACAAATGAATTAAAAGATAAATAAATAATAAACCTGCTGGCACGTTAGGACCGTGCACATTTGCACAGTTTGCCTTTTACAAGAAGAAGAAGAAGAAGAAGAAGAAAGAAGAAGAAGAAGAAGAAGAGTTGGTTTTTATATGCCGACTTTGTCTGCCACTTAAGGGAGACTCAAGCCAACTTACAATCACCTTCCCTTCCCCTCCCCACAACAGACACCCTTTGAGGTAGATGAGGCTGAGAGAGAGTGACTAGCCCAAGGTCACCCAGCTGGCTTCATGTGTAGGAGTGGGGAAGCCTCCGCCGCTCATGTGGAGGAGTGGGGAATCAAACCCTGTTCTCCAGAGTCCACTGCTCCAAACCACAGCTGTTAACCACTACACCACACTGTTGTGACTTTTTCAGGCTTGTTCTGGCCCTCAAACTCAGGTTGCTCTGCTCCAAATGTGCAGAGCCCACAGAGAGGGTTTCACGACAGTTAGCAATATGGTGATAGATTCGCAAATCTATATTTACAAGTGTAAAATTGATGGCAGAGTGGTTTGACTGGTGTCTCTTGCGAGCAAGTAGAAAAACAGTAGTTTTGTCAAGTTGCAAAAAGAAAACTTTCAGATTGGGATGTTTAGAATGTCTGGGAATGATGTTCAGTTACAGTTAGTAGACATGCCCTAAGATGGTTATAAAAGAGAGGGATACATTCCTAGTCTAATTCAAATAATAACTGGCCAAAGTGGAGTTAAAGAACTTACACCGGCAGCAGGCATGAAAAATCAATTTGTTTTCATAAGGATTTATACAGAATT
The DNA here is from genome assembly GCF_029931775.1 of Euleptes europaea. NCBI lineage: Eukaryota > Metazoa > Chordata > Lepidosauria > Squamata > Sphaerodactylidae > Euleptes > Euleptes europaea. Next base: position 19,735,569 of record NC_079317.1, on the reverse strand, counting down.
TTTCAGGTCATTTGGATAAATTCTTTTGCAGACTGACAATGTCCTTTAAAACCTGTATAAGCCTGTTAGAAGCCTCTGAGTCTTAGCAGATTGATTACAATTGCCAAATGTCAGTAGTTAGGGACTGTTTGAAGACATTTGTTCCCTATATTCCTTTCTGGTGCACTTAAAGGTACCTACACTGCTTCTTCCACAGCAACAATGCTGGGATCGAAGAAAAGGAAAGGAGCCAAAGCAAGTAGTTTTGGTCGCAACTCTGAAACAAATGTTATCTCCAAACGTTTGTAACTGCAGATCATAGCTAAAACAAAACAAAACAAAACCCTCTCCCTGACATTTTGCCTTTTTGCAATGTCTCTAAAACTTCTGATGGCTGAGATACATTTTGGGTGAAATCAAGCAAGGCTCTTTGCTGTCTTTCCCCAGCAGGCCCAATGGCACCTTGGCAAACCCACTTTGGAAAATGGTGCAGAAAGCTAATATTAAATCCTCCCTCTTGTGTTGGGGCTGCGCTTCTGTTCACAGATTTCCCAGCATCTTGTTCAGCTTGAATTAAAACTGTAGGCAGATTTTTCTTGGATACCTCATACTTTGAAAGCTGCAGTACTGCAGTCGAAGCTCCGCTCACAACCTGAGTTTGATCGTGAAGGTTTCAGGTAGCCGGCTCAAGGCTGACTTCCGAGGTCGGTAAAATGAGTTCCCAGCTTGCTGGGGGTAAAGCGTAGACGACTGGGGAAGGCAGTGGCAAAACACCCCATAAACATAGTCTGACCAGTAGACGTGATGATGTGATGTCACCCCATGGGCCAGTAATGACCCGGTGCTTGCACAGGGGACTACCTTTACATTAATAATAATTATTTAAGGAGGGGCCACCTTAGCTCATCTGCTTTGCATACAGAAGGTCTCAATTTCAATCCCTACCACCTGCAGTTAAAAAGGGATCAGATGGTAGGTGATATGAAAGATCTCCACCTGAGACCTGGGAGAGCTGCTGCCAGTCAGAGTAGACAAGACTGACCTTGTTAGACCACTGCTCTGACTCAATACAAGGCAGCTTCTTGTACGTGCTCAGAGAACTCCACCCCCTGTGTTTCAAAGAGTTATACCCTTCTAAGCCTATTGACTTCAGTGGAATTAGGAGGATGCTGTGGATTGCACTGTATGTGAAGCACTGATCTGGACATTCCTGTTGACTGGAAAGGGGGAAAGCTTTCAGTAGTGACTCATACAGGGATGCAATGGGCTGCCTCCTCAGTGAGCTGCTCTGTAGCAGGTTGATTTAAAGATCCAATCTCACCCAGCAGAGAGACGTGACAGAATTATTTGCTCCAGAGGAGGCCAATTGGAGGAAGGCATGCCAAAGCAATGAATCAGGCAGAGATACATTGGGCAGCCTGCTTTGTGGTCCTCTCTAGAGCCTTTCCTCGTTTAGTTTGCCCCTTTTTCACAGTGCTTGCTGTTTGGGAACGTCTGCCGTGAGTCTTCTCTTTGCAGGTAGAGTGCTCCCCTTCCACATGCACTGTACAGCACAATGTCCGGCATTTAGCAATAATTCAGAAAGATGAGAGGAAGATGGGTTATTCACCCACCCATCCATTATGTATGGTTTGGATGCTTTGTCTATTGCCTTTTGAACTGGGACTTGCAGGGCTATTCCACAGAGTCTGAAATGCGGGAGAGGGGGATGTTTTGAACTGAACGAGCTGGGCTTTGTAGCGGGGAGCTTTCAAGGGTTCGCTCCAGTGCTTTGCATTTAAGGCTGTGCTTCCGAATAAGGATGTCAGAGGCTGACTGTGAAATATGCCAAGCTTGTCTATGATTTTATCATGAGGCCCGTATTAAATTCATTGCTCCCCTGATCAGTGGATTCCCCGATAAGCCAGTAGAGTTCCTGATTAAGCGGTTCCTGATGGGTGAAACTCCACACTTTTGCTCCCAACTGCCAAATTTTGTGCCATCACAATTAAAACTTGCAAAAATAAGATGGGGAAAATTATTAAACGTTGCTATACTTTTAGAAATATTAAGATGTTACGTTAATTCCTGTGACATGTTTTAACATTCAACATTTTAATATCCTTAGTCTTTTATCTAATTTTGTGATTTATATTAGTTTTGCAGTTCTGTTAAGTCAGATAATTTTATGTATGAACATTTGGCTGGTCAAACAGACCATATCAATAAATACATACAAGTCTGTCTACGAATCAGTAACAGTCAGGTTCATGTAAATAAAAAAAATTGTCATTTTCCATGAGCCAAAAAAAGAAGCAATCTTCTTACATATGATACACTTTTAAATAGGGCCAGCCCAAGGGCTTTTCATGCCCTAAGCAAATTATGGCTTGGGTGCCCTCTACCGCATTTAATATAGAGGGAAAAATGAAAAGTCTCATAATAACACACAAATAAAGACACATACATAGAGGCCATTTATGCAGGGCTGTTTCCCCGCGGTCACCCCTGCTGACTGCTCCGGTGGTTCGCTTTGATTATGCATGACTACACAGATCTCAGGCATGTATTTGATGAGTTCCTTGTATCTGATGCTCCCCTTGCAGCTATTAAGTATAATCTTTTTGTTATGCATAGCTTTTTATTGTGTTGAATAAATATGGAAGGAAGGAAGGAAGGAAGGAAGGAAGGAAGGAAGGAAGGAAGGAAGGAAGGAAGGAAGGAAGGAAGGAAGGAAGGAAGGAAGGAGAAGGTCTAAAATCCCCAGTGTCCCCTATGTTCTCCTGAACATTCTGAATACTTGCCATGATTTGTTGATGGTTTCCTGTAGGGTTGCCAGCCTCCAGGTGAGGCCCAAAGATCTCCTGGAATTATACCTGATCTCCAGACTGCACTTATCAGTTCCCTTGCAAAAAATGGCTGCTTTGAAGGGTGGATGCTCTGCTGAGGTTTTTTCCCCCACCCTCCCCAAGCTCCACTTCCAGATATCCAGAAATTGGCCAACCCAAAATGGGGCAGCAATCCTAGTTTCCTGGCTGGTCTCGTGGCTCTAATTAAGAAACAATGCTCTGGCCACTACACCATACTGTCTTTCATGTTGCAGAACCACTCCACATGTCTAGCTTGTTTGTGAACTGAGCTTCAGAGCTGAAAACATTTGCACCTCCTTCATTTAAAGCATAACAACTGGCCAGTGAAATAAAAGTCTTGATGCAGCAGGAAAGCAGTGTTTCCTCATTCGGTTCTGGAAAACAGGCTACAGAAATACCTTGGAATTACTGTGGCTATTGCTACGGTAAGTATTATGAACAGAGAATGAAACTTAATCAATCTTCCTTGCAAGGTGTTTTTTTAAAAAAACTGCATCCAGAAGAGGATACTTGCCAATTTACATACAATATTTGCTAAGAACGTCATTTTATCTTACAACACAGGTGTTTCTGTTTGGAGGGAGGGAGCTTATGGGACAAATCTCAAATGAATTCTTGTTCTTGCTATGCAAAGAAATGTCTTTGTCTTGAACGTGCACCTGGCATCAGTAATCCAGAAGTATTTGAATGCACACACGGTACTCTTTCCAGCCACTAGGTAGTACAGTTTAACATTTACAAACCCAATAAACCTTGTTTGTTTAGGGTATTTTTATGCTACCACCTCCCATGAGAAAAGTTCTCAAGATGGCATGCAAGAAGAACAAAAATACAATGAAAACAATCCTATAAGAGATGTTAAAGGCCAAGCAGCCATTTAAAAACTAAGAACATAGAAAACAATAATGATGGGAGCACATCCATCAAGAAGGTGACAGCAGAAGAGGAATCAGAAGCAATCTAGTTTCATCACATATGAGAGGAGAATGACACATGGAATGAATGGTTGCTGCCAGAACTGACAGCCTGGTCTTTTTTCTTCCCACTCACTCTGATGACCTGACATCATTATAGGATGCAACGGTAAAGAGCTGGACCCCCTCCCCCGGTGATACAGCCCTGATCAAATAACTTCATAGCTGCTTCTAAATAAAGTCAAACATGTTGGGAACCCCACCTGCAGATCTCCTGCATCTTGCCCAGTTGTGCCCTGAATCTAGGATTGCCAACCTCCAGATACTAGCTGGAGATCTCCTGCTATTACAACTGATCTCCAGCCGATAGAGATCAGTTCCCCTGGAGAAAAGGGCTGCATTGGCAATTGGACTCTATGGCATTGAAGTCCCTCCCCTCCCCAAGCCCCACCCTTCTCACACTCTACCCCAAAAGCCTCCTGCCTGTGGCGAAGAGAGACCTGGCAACCCTACCTGAATCTCTCACTGTTTATGGTGGGACTTCCTTCCAAGTTTAGGTTTATATGGTGAGCAGTGAAGTACAGGCAGCGGATGATAGATTTCAAGTCTTTTACTGTTCACTGCTTTGGGATGAAAGTAAGAGTAAAAAAAAGGTAAATAAAGTTGAAGAGAGAAGGTTGAACAACTAAGAAGTATTCAAGGTTGAGCCCAAATAACAACAGCAGGGCAGAAGAGCAGCTCAGAAGTTCACTTTAACTTCTGAACAGAATAGAGATGGATTCTTTTATCTTAAGGGGAAAGTAGCCATCCATGGGCCAAAGAACATGTCATGGTGTGGCCATGTGAAACTGCCTGATGGCTGCTTCGCTCCTCTAGAGAATCCTTGGGATCCACTTTGAATCCCACTGGGGTTACATGCCCATGCTTGCCTTGCCAAAATAGGTCGTAAGAAGAGTCTAGCTGTGTTAGGCCAGTGGACTCTCTAGCATCCTGTCTCACACATTGGCCAACCAGTCACTCTGGAGGACCAACAGCAGGGCTATAGAGGTCAAGTCCTTCCCCGATATTGTCTCCTGGCTCTGGGATTCAAAGGCTGACTGACTCTGAACGTGGAGGTTCCCTTTAGTCACCATGGCTAGTAGCCACTGATAGATCTATCCTCCATGAATCTGTCTAGTCCCCTTTTAAAGCTGTGTATGCCTGTGGCCATCACTACATCCTCCGGCAGTGAATCCCACATTTTAATCACTCATTGTGTAAAGAAGTATTTCCTTTTGTCTGTCTGGAATCTACTACCCATCAGCTTCATTGGATGCCCTCAAGTTCTAGTATTTTGGGACAGAAGAAAAAAGTACTCAGTATTCATCACCTCATGAATAATTTTATAAATCTCTGTCATGTCCGTCCACCCCCTCAACTTTGACATCACTTTGATATGCAGACCTTTACAGGAAATAATGTGTGTTTCCATGCTGTGAAAAGGTTAATCTGTTGATTCCTATCCATCAAGCTGTACAAGGGTAGGCCAGATTATTTCCCCCCCCTTGTGGTTGGGCAACCTACTAATCTAGCAGGAAAAAAACCAAATGCCTTTTATGCATGGCTGTTTCCCTCGCGGTCACCCCTCTTTGTTTTGATTATGCATGCCGTTTCTGACCATCAGAAGTTGCCTCGCTCTCCCCCTACGTGTCCACGCATTTTGTCCGCGTTTTCAAATTCGTGATAAAATAAGTCCTTGGAAATGTGAGCAAAACACGTGAGAACTCGGGGAGAGCGAGGCGACCTCTGACAGTCGGAAATGGCATGCATAATCAAAACAAAGACCTGAAGTCATTGGAGGGGTGACCGCGAGGGAAACAGCCATGCATAAAAGTCCAAAGTGGCATGATAGCTTTTTGTTAACCATTTGCTCTTTCATTGTGAGAATGAATGAGATCAAAGATTCCAAAGGTGCTGTGCCCTGTTACTGAAAGTAGAATGTTCCAAATGGGGAAACTGGGATCTGTCATCACTAGGAACCGGTATGTCCTGTAAAATGAAAGATCCCATTGTAGACCTTTTCTCGGCATTGGCGAACATGATACGGCTCACTCAAATTACCCTATTTAGCTACCCCTACTATTACAGATTGTTGGGGCTTACTCATTTGCTCTAATAGAAGGAGAAGATGGAGGGATAAAGCTTCTTTTCTTAAAGCTTTTTATCCCCGTGGAATGTTTGGACTTGCATCATGTCACATGGGACTGATTCCTTCGGAAAAACCCATCTCACCATCTTTTCTCTGCCCCCTACTCTCAACCACCCATACCTCCGTAGGATATGCACAGTATGACTCATGCCAGCTGACTCGGCTCAGGCTGAAACCACAGAGGCTTAAGATTTATTCCCTGCTAGTGTTGCTCAGTGGGCCTTTACTGAAAGTTCATAGACTAGCTCAGATGTTCAGAGCTGGTGGTGGAAATCCTCCACTTATAAATGAACCTTTTGCATTTCTTTCTTTTCTTTTCTTTTTTCTTTCTTTTTTCTTTTTTTGGCAAAGCTGAGCATTTGTGGGATGAAATTCTCATTAGTCTCTGAGGTATCACTATATTCCTGTTTCTTCTTGTTGTTGCAATAGCAGATTGTTTAACTATTTCTTGTGATTTAGTAAAGGTTTTTTCCCCCGCCCCTGACTTCCCTCTGGAACATCTGGGACAATCATGAAAATGTCAGCCCCTAGAGAAGATTCAGGATTCCTCCAGATGGTGTGCACGGGTATGCAGTGGCAAAACCAACCAGATGAAGCACTGCCATAGTCACTGTTAACCAGCTGTGTAAAAAAAAATCCTGGAAAAGAATGATTCTTCCTTGTTATTAGTAAATAGGGTTGCCAGCATACCTGCAGAATAATGTCCTGTCCCATTAATAGAGGCTTAATGTGTGGAAATCAACAGTTACAGCTTTTCATGGCATGGAGGTAAATCACCTGGTAAATAATATCCCATTAAGCCTCTAGAAAAAAAGATAGGACATTTTTCTGCAGGCTTGTTGGCAACCCCACTTAAAATTGTATGGGCTTGGGGGTTTTATGGGAGAGGAGGAGGAAATGATGTAGCACCAGTCTGTCTATGTTCCTGAAATACTTAGAACCGCATGAAAGTTTTTGATCAGATGCTTATTCGTGCACTTTTCTGAAAGATAATTCTGAGAAGCAGATATACTTGGGAACCAGTGTCTGCTCGTGGGGGTCTCTGACGAGCCAGCTCCTGTGAAATGTAACCACACAGCCTTCCAAAAACATACCGATCTGTTAAATCTGCACACAGAGAGCATTAGGGCTGCAACTGGCAGCTCCTAAGAAGATGATATCATTCTACTTCCACTATAAACACCACTGACAGCTTTTCCTGCTGTACCAAAAATGGTATCCTCATGTTAGAGATGGCAATGAGTAAAGTCTGATTCATCTGTTCTAACTGGCCCATTTTTGATAATTTAACAGCTAGCAGTAATCGTCTGCTCATGGAAACAATGTAAGATAGGAGAAGATAATTCACATAATGCTCCAGCAACACCTTCTATTAATACGAGAGATTAGGGTTGTGCATATCAATAAACCTGATCTGAAAACAAACCCAAAATTAGCCGTTTCGGCAATATTTGGGTTTCAGTTTTACCGAATACTGAACCTGGGAATAAAGCCAAAGTTGGATAGCCGATAGGTATTCGGATTTTTTTTTTTTTTTTTGCTATCCCCAGGCTATTATCTAAGGGATTTTTTTTTAATGAGCTCTGAGGGAGGCATTTTTGGAGGTATGCATGAACCCCAAAGTTTGGTGAAGATTGGGTCAGGGAGTCTGATTTTATGGGGTCCAGAAGGGGTCCTCCATAGAGAAGCATTGTAAACTTTACCATACTGCTCGATGGAGGAGGGGGCGACCTCTTCCAGACCCCATAAAATCGAACTCCCTGTCCCAGTCTTCACCAAACTTTGGGGTCCATGCAAGGAGAGTCCCTTGAAGCTACCCTGAAAATTTGGGAACTCTACCTCCAAAAATGCCCCCACAGGAGCTTCAAAAAAAATCCTCATAGAGTATAATGGACCCAGATTTTTTTGGTAAACCCAGAAATAAAGCCGAAATACCCCTTTAACGGTATGGGTTATTCTGGGTTTACTGGAAAAATCGGGCCAAATAAACCGAAATCCAAAATTTACTGATTTGGGAGGGGGCACAACCCTACAAGTGATTCTTGGTATTCAAGTTCCCAATGCTCAAGGAGATTCCTCCTGTGATTCTGCTGGGTTCCATCCCCTCAGACAGGCCATCTAGTCCAACCCCCTGCTCAGTGCAGGATCATCCTAGAGCATAGTGCAAGGTTAGTTTGAACCAACACAATGTTGCACGAAACAACAGCTAGCATTCTGGGGAAGGGAGCGTAATCCAGAACTGGCATTGTCTACATTCTCAGTGTTTTGTGGGCTGCCTTATTTATAGCTAATGGGTAACATTCTGGTTCTCAGTGCAAGCAGTCCTATGTAAAGTTACTCCAGTCTAAACGCATTGATTTCAATGTGTGTAGAGTGCAGTAAATGTGCAGAGGGTTTCACTGTTAATCACACTACATTAAAGAGGGCAAAAACCACATCTTAGAGTCAAGCAAAAAAGGCTGTGATCTAGAAGACCTCCGTATGTGCTGTAATTTGCATGCCAGATTTCCCCCCCCAAAAAAAATTCTAGTCTGCAGCAGCTTCCCTCACACAAACACACAAAACCATCTTTTGAACTAGAGAGAGAGATAAAAGGAAGCAGCTTTGGGACTAATTGCCAGCAACGCGTAGGAAAAAAAAAAGCTGTGTCCCTATAATAAAGGCTGAATGTGTGGAAATTGAAGCTTTTCATGGCATGGAGGCAAATATCATCACTAGGTAAATAGCATGCTGTTAAGACTCTAGTAGTGTGGTGTAGTGGTTAAGGCATCAGATTAAGATCTGGGAAACCCAAGTACAAATCCCCACCACTATGCCATGGAAACTTGCTGGGTAACCTTGAGCCAGTCACACACTCTCAGCCTCGACCCTGGAAATTATTTGGATGGGAGACCTCCAAAGAATACCATGGAGACATGACATGGAGGCACCTCTGAACATCTCTTGCCTTGAAAACCCTATGGGGTTGCCATAAATCAGCTGTGGCTTGATGGCAAAAATATATATAAAAGTACTAGGACATTGTTTTTCTCCAAGCAGTTGGCAACCTGACAATTTGGGACATAGAAAGGGGGAGTCTGCAAAATAGGAGAAGAAGAAGAGTTGGTTTTTATATGCCAACTTTCTCTACCACTTAAGAGAAAATCAAACCAGTTTACAATCATCTTCCCTTCCCCTCCCCACAACAGACACCCTGTGAGGTAGGTGGGGCTGAGAGAGCTGTGGCTTGCCCAAGGTCACCCAGCTGGCTTCATGGGTAGGAGTGGGGAAACAAATCCAGTTCACCAGATTAGCCTCTGCCACTCATGTGGAGGAGTGGGGTATCAAACGCGGTTCTCCAGATCAGAGTCCACCACTCCAAACCACTGCTCCAAACCACCACTGCCCCCCAGTGCAGTATGTAGAGTTGCCCAGAGGAAACAGAAGTCCTGTTCCTTTATTAGAAGCTTAATTGGATGTTGTTTATCTGGTGATGTTATTTACCTCTATGTCGTGAAAAGCTTCATCTGCTCATTTCTACACATTCAGACTCTAGTAAATGGACAGGATTTGTTTTTTTCTCCAGGCCTGTTGGCAACCCTAGGTGAAATCTGTAATTCGAGAAAAAGATGCTGGGAATGTAGCTATGTCTGGAAACAACCATTTCCACCACTCATCTGGGAGTTGTGGGGATTCTCTGTAATTGCTCAACAGTGAGGGGAATTTATTTTATGTATGTATTTCACTTTATTTTTTTTTTTAACCCTGCCTTTTGGCTTTTATAAGAGCCACCAAGGCAGCTAACGAATTAAAATATACAAAATAAAATATCTTCTTAAATACAGAGAAAAGCCTTGAATCCCGCCAGCAGTTTTAAGAGTTAAGTACCTAGAGGTCAAGCAAAAAACAGCTAACGATGCCAACAATATCATTAAAAGCTAAACCATTAAAAAGTTGTCTAAGTACATATAAATTTAATACACGTTAAAACCAAATGATGCTAATGACTCCTATACGGCCTTGCAAGGAGCCTTACAAACACATGTATTAAAAAACAAAATTGGCATAATATACAATAAGACATCCAGTCATACACAAACCATAACATACAATCACATGTAGACCATATGTGTTTCGGTGTATTTGCCTTCTTCAGGGGGTCTAAAAGAAACTAGCACACCAAACTGTAAATTATATATCAAATTTCTACAAATCTTTGTGACTTTTGGGCGTAGTACTAGCAAGGTCTCAATAAATATAGAACTGCAGAGCTTCTTTGTCTGTTAAAGGCATCCTTACAAATGAAACGTACAGCCTATCTTTTAAGAGTTAACCAAGGCAGGCCAGCCAATGAAATGTCCTTGAGCCTACAAATTGGTTTATGGTAGGAGGGCTATGAGGATAAGTGTTCTCCCTTTCCAATGACCTTGGCATCCTAAGCTCTTCTTACGACATCTACTTAACGCTGTGGCTTAAAGAAGGCTCAGTTAATCTAGAGTGTGCATGTTTTCAGCCTGTTATCATCGCTACCTTTACATAACTATCACGAAGGAAAAGGGAGCCGCTGGTCTCTCATGCAAACTTCTTCAGATCTTGAGCAACCCCCACCTCCAGCCTCGGAAGTGTTGGGAATGAATATGAGATCCATTCCTGAAGAGCCGGTCCAGGTGGATCACGCTGGAGCTCCTGAATTCTGCCCAGGTCTCTCTTTTCTTAGTTTTGCTGTTATTTCAACTCTCCATGAATGTGTTAGTTGTGACTCATAGCCATGGGATAAGAGGACAAAAGAGGACATAGTCGTGGGATAAGAGGCACCTGTTTGGCCACTGTGTGATGAACAGACTGCTGGACTTGATGGACCTTGGTCTGATCCAGCATGTTCTTTCTTATGTTCGTATGAATCTTTGGGAGCAAGCCTTAGCTGGTCTACTCAGAAGGAAGTCTCATTTTAGACTATGGTGCTTACTCCCAGGAAAGTGTTCTGAGGATTGCAGCCTTCAGACTCTTAATTAGGATGCTTTTTAAGTTTGGTAATGCTTGGATGATAACATTGTGTAGTTCAGATCCTGCATGGGAAGTTTGTTTCCAAGTGAATGTCTTGCAGCATTTGAATATAGAGTGAACTGAAGAGAGAGACATAAAATAGGATTGTGTGTGTGTAAAGTGCAAGCTGCAGCCAATTTATGGTGACTCCATAGTGTTTTCAAGGCAAGATGCATTCGGAGGTGATTTGCCATGGCCAGCCTCTGCATAGTGACCCTAGACTTCCTTGTTGATCTCCCATCGAAGTACTAACTAGGGCTGTCCCTGCTTAGCTTCTGAGACCTGGTGAGATCGAGCTAGACGGGGCCATCCAGGTCAAGGAAAACAGGATTGTAGGGTACTTTAAAGTTGGAAAAACCCATTATTTTAGCATAGGTTCAGAGAGTGTCTGTTGCTATCGAACAATTATTTCCATATGTCAAAATACATACAAAAAAGTTTTGCTTGAATGGGTCACCTGTGCCATTTGCTCAAGGATAATCTCCAGAACTAGAACTCTCTACGAATTAGGGTTGTCAGGTCCCCCCTGGCCACCAGCACGGGGGTGGGGATGGGGGGTTGGGTTGCCATATCCAGGTTGGGAAGCTCTTTGAGATTTGGGGATGGAGTCTGGGGAGGACAGGGAACTCAGTGAGGTACAATGCCATAGAGTCTACCCTCCAAAGCAGTGGTTCCCAAAGTGGGCAGTACCACCCCCTGGGGGATGGGATTACCTGGGGGGCACTAAGAGGCAAGAGGGCAGCAGGGGGGCACTAGAGGTGGGCCCCTTCAACTGTGTTGTTCACTACAATAGATCAAGCTATGGCACCATGCTGGCAAATTTGGTGGAAACTATCATAATTTTTTCCCCCAGACTTTGAAGAGCTGTTACCACTGGATCAAATTCATCAGTTTTGTTGAATACATTTCAACTAAAAAGTTTAAATTTGATTTTGAATTAATGTGCAATTAATTGTTACTGTTTAGAAATTTTATTGTTCTTCTTTAGCGTGTCATGCAACCCCCTATTTTGAATAATGCTTTTTATAGGATAGGGTAGGGGGTGCTTGGGTTGAGTTTGTGGAACCAAGGGAGCGGTGGCCCAAAATGTTTGGGAACCACTGCTCCAAAGCATACTTTTTTTTTTTTACCAAAGTACAGACTTTATTTGTAGTCATAGACCATCAAATATCTCAAAAAATAATTAAATATATACATAAATAGTTATGAACTGATAATACAAAAGGTAAAGATGTAGAGGAGATTAAAAACTGGAATAAAGGGATAAAATCCTCCAAAGTCCTCTACATAAAACAGTAGAAATTCTAATCATAGATTGGTTATTCCAGAGCCTTAAGTACATCTTGTCTTATTTTAGTTGCAGGCAAATCTAGCCATACTAACAGATAAATTTGGTATTGTGTCTGACAAAAGGAGCTCTAGACGATGTTTTCTGAGAGGTCTGGGACAAACCACTAACAAGTTTTTCCAGGGGAAATGATCTCTATAGTCTGGAGTTGAACTGTAATCCCTGGGGATCTCCAGGTCCCACCTGGAGGATGGCATCCCTATTAGAAATCCAGCCGCAGCTCACAGGATCCTCCTGGAGCAAGCAGTGTGGATGAAAACATCCTTTAAAACGACTGTGCATGCAGGCATCTGTGGGAATCGTTCCAAATTCCACCCCCGGACTGCAAACCATCACATCAGAGCTGACTTAGATGCGGAGAGGGAGAGCCGGAAAGGGGGTGGGGAGGTATTTAATACCATTTTCTAATCTTTACCATTATGTTGAGGCCTGAATGCTCTTTCCTTTCAAGTATTATCATTTCAGTTGAAGGAGCCCCCCCCCCCCCTTTTAAGCTGGAACTAAAGACAAGAAGCAGCTTTCCCGCTCCTTCAGGATAATTAGAAAAGTTGGACAGGTGGCTTGTAGGGAAAAAAAGGGCAGATAAATCCCAGCTGAGCTCTAATGCCATTAAATGGCTTTAATGCTGCTTAATAAGATGGACTTGTTTCAGTACTGGCAGGGTTGTAAACAGCTGTAACTTTAAGCGGGAACAAACAGAGCGCCAGTTGTCCTCTTTTCTTTAGAGCGCACCTGATTTCTGTTTGACCCGTGAGTGTGCCATTTTGGAAAGCTCCTGTGTGTGTTTGAGCGGTTAGTTAAAGAAATCTAATCTTGAGCCTTCAGTCTGGACAACCCTAAAGGCAGGGGTTTCGTGCAGGGAGCGATCTGTGCAAATTAAAGAGCTTCATTGTCTCCCCCTCTACCCTATAAACCGATAGGCATGGAAAGGTAAAAGCCCCCACGACCCTGTCTGTAATACAGGAGCAGATTTCCAAGGCAGAGCTTACGGCCATCACCTTGCTGTTGCTATTTTGGCAATGCTAGACTTTCCTTGCAAGCAACGTGGGGGGGGGGTTTGATTTGGACATGGAAAGTTAGTGTGATTGATGAAGACGAGCTAATACGACGAGCAGTCGTCTTGTTTGTGGCTTCCTAGAGGCATCTGGTTGGCCATTGTGTGAACAGACTCCTGGACTTGATGGGCCTTGGTCTGATCCAGCAGGGCCTTTCTTATGTTCTTATGTTCAAAGGGTTCTTATGTTCTAAGGGTCAGGTAAAAGTAAAGGTCTTCTGTGCAAGCACCAGGTCATTCCTGACCCATGGGGTGACATCACATCCCGACGTTTACTAGGCAGACGTTGTTTACGGGGTGGTTTGCCAGTGCCTTCCCCAGTCATCTTCCCTTTACCCCCAGCAAGCTGGGTACTCATTTGACCGACCTCGGAAGGATGGAAGGCTGAGTCAACCTTGAGCCGGCTACCTGAAACTGACTTCTGTTGGGATCGAACTCAGGCCGGGAGCAGAGCTTGGACTGCAGTACTGCAGCTTACCACTCTGCGCCACGGGGCTCCTCCTAAGGGTCAGAGCAGGTGACATTTTGTTCAGCCTTACGGCAGTCCTGCAACCAAAATTATTTCTTCTATGGAGGTGGGGAATGTCTTTCCAGAGGAAAACAAGGAGTCCTGTGGCACCGTAAACACTAACAAAAGTTTATCTCGGCATAACCTTTAGTGGACTAGAGCTCACTTCTTCGGAGGCTATGAATCGATTCTGTCCTCAGTCCACTCAGCGGACCAAATGCTGTTTCCTTCTGTTTCGAATCTTGCTGGGTTTGTATTTAAATATTTAAAGTAGCGAGCGGCACCGAGGGCATAGCTAGATTTGACAGTAATATATAACTCTTGGTGATATAAATGTGTGATGGAGACATATTTACAGACGATTGTGCTCATTGGGCAATTGAGGGCCTTGTAGCTTTCCTGCCTTTTCTTTACACCACGTACTATTCGTGAATACATGAATTCTCCCAAGGAATTCCGCTGAAGAAGTAATTCAGAGAGTGCTGACTCATAAGCTGGCAGAGGTTTCTTGAAACTCATATGTCAGCAGATCCTGTCTGAGTTTGGAGCAAAATCCCAAACCAGGGCTGCTTCCACATGGAGATGATTCTCTGTGTAACTCTCAATGGCTACTGAGAATGCAGAGGCATTCACAGAGGCAACAGAACATCCACACAAGAGTTTTCTCCATGCTGTGGTGGCCACCGCCCTGGAGGTGAAAGTCCTGCCTTTTTAATAGAGGATTAATGTGTGGAAATGGACAGCTGCTTTTTTTAAGGGATGGAGGTAAATAACATCACGCCTGATAAATGACATCCCATTAAGCCTCTATTAAAGGAACAGGACCTTTTCTATTTGAGTGGAAAGGCTCTGTGTGTTTGTGTGTGTGTGTATAAAGGGTATGTCTCTAGTTATTTTTGTTGTGGAGTTATAAGGGGAAAGGTGCAGGCTGCACATTTGCTGCCCCCTACCATGCATGGATTTTTGGCTCCAGAAAAATCTCTGTGGGGGGGGGGCTGTGAGGTGGGGAGGGGGATGTAAGGAAAATCTGTGTCTGGCATCACCTTCTGCTGGCAGTTGGTTGGATCTGAGTAATTACCTGGTGGCCAAAGGCCTCTTGCTGCTGCTGCTCCTCCATAAGTATATCTGCTAAAGTCTACTAATAAAAATGCATAATATGGTGTCATTATGAAATATTTCCCCTTCCTTCAATAAGTTGGCAGCTTTTTGTTTCCATTCAGCATTTTCCATCATATTTCAATGTGACTCTTTTAATAGGAGTTCATGTATGTGGGGGAGGCACATGGGAATGATGAGGGTCATTGAGGGTTGTTGTTGTTTTTGCCATCTTCTGGGCATAGAGTAGAGGTCACTGGGGCTGTAGCGGGAGGTAGTTGTGAATCTCCTGCATTGTGCAGGGGGTTGGACTAGATGACCCTGGTGAACCTTTTCAACTCTATGATTCTATGATAGCTGCATGTGCATAGTCACAGTGATTAGATGATCCTTAGTAGACAGCTCGTATATCTATAGTCTCTGTCTGTTAGTGTGTTATGCTTTTGGGTCACGGAGGTCACGCATGCGCCACAAGTTCCATGCTTGGAACTCAGTTCTTAAGCACACAAGAGCTACTGTGGGGCAGGACTGTGGTACGTGTGAAGATGGGGCTTGATCCTCCCCCCTGCACAGTTTTCCAATCTTCAGTGGGCCCTGGTGGGGCACTCTTGGCCCCATTGGGGAAACTACTGTTATTGATAGACTGTAGTAATTTTCACAGTGAAGACAATGAAGAAATGGACAATAAAGAAAGCTCATAGGAAGAAAGTAGATTCCTTTGAAAGGTGGTGTTGGAGGAGAGTGTAACGATACCGTGGACAGCCAAAAAAACCAAATCAGTGGGTTATAGATCAAATCAAGCCTTAACTGACCCTAGAAGCTAAAATGACTAAACTGAGGCTATCGTATTTTGGTCACATTATAAGAAGACAAGAGTCACTGGAAAAGACAGTCATGCTAGGAAAAGGTGAGGGCAGCAGGAAAAGAGGAAGACCCAACAAGAGATGGATTGAATCTATGAAGGAAGCCATGGCCCTCAGTCTGAAAGACCTGAGCAAGGCTGTTAAAGACAGGACATTTTGGAGGACATTGATTCATATGGTCGCCATGAGTCGGAAGCGACTTGACGGCACTTAACACACACACACACAATTTTCACCTATGGGACAAACATCACTCTCCTTCCCAGGACTGTTTCAGGGGGAGAAAACAATGTGTGAGGGAGCTTAAGCGCCCTCTCCCCTCACACTGGTTAAGGTTGCGAGCTCTGGATTAGGAAATACATGGAGATTTTGGGGGTGGAGCCTGAGTAGATTAGATCTTTATTACAGTCAATGATCAGCACAGGTAAACATATAAATGGGGGTGGAGCCTGAGTAGGGTGTGGTTTGGAGAGGAGAGGGACTTCAGTGGGGTATAATGCCATAGAGTTAGGGTTGCCAACTGCCAGGTAGTCATTGTAAATACTATAATCTGGAGGTGTACTGATACAAAGCTAGTAAATCCCTAAGGAAATAATTTCAGTACACAGCCACTGATCATTTTAACTTATGCAAATTTACTTATATTTTTTCACAATATGCACATGTATATGCGTAGCACTCTTCTCACTAAAGTTCTGAGCTGCAAATAGCCTAAACGTGTTGAAAATTATAGGCTTAAAACTCTATGTACATAAACAATTTTCTTCAAATAATACATTCATCTCAGAACATACAAACCCCCGGGGGAATCATTCTTACAACCAGCAGTCGGGTCGCAAAGTCTTATTGGATATATTTCAGTTCGCCACAACTCAGGCAGTATAAATCAAGATTGTTTCCAATCGCGGTCAGCTGATCCCGCGTAAACCAATCCGGTGGCTCCAATCCCGTTCCTGCTGGTAAGCCGGTTTCAAACGCTAGCTTCTGTAACTTTGCGTTGTTGTTGTTATGGTAATTATGGCACAAAATATGGTTACAAGTTCCCGGTTGTCTTATCCTTGTTTCGCAGAGTAAACTTCGCTTCATCAGACTGTGCCCTTATTCATTTCTAAAACATTAACAACATATGAGTATATACTATTGCCTAACACCCCCACCCTTGTGTAAATACAATTGTGAATAATAGTGAACTTATCCTACCTGACTGCAGCCTTGCAGTTCACAGGCATGACCCATAGTCTCTATTTCTTAGTAACATGCACTGTGGCCTTTCTTTAAATAACATCTACCAGGTGTTGATACTCAAGTCTGCTGGGATAAGTATCCTGTGTAAACTTCTATGACAATGTAATTAATTGTATAAATATTTTTTTTTATTTTTAAGATATAAATATTTTAAACAGACTTTTAAGACAAATTACAGAACATGATTCCTATAAATACATAAAAGGATGTCAAGACCAAGTTTAATGGGTAAATGTGATGAATTAAAATGCAATAAATATGATTAATAATTTAATTGTAATTAATTTTATAAATAACTAGACAGATCCAAAGCTGAATTTAACCCATAGGGATGGATAGAGTGAAACAAATGAATGAACCTTGCCTCTTGCTGGCATAGGATTCTTTCAGCATTGACATAGGGGCCTTTTTGTATTTGCCAAATGGCAAAAAATTGTAAATCAATATCTCTATGTCCTTTTTCTATGAAGTGGGGTACCATGGGAGCCTCTAATACCTTGTTGCGAATTCTAGACCGATGTTCCCCTATCCTATACTTTAATGATCTAAGGGTTTTACCAATGTAAATTAAATTACAAACACATTTGATGATATAAATTATTCCCTTTGAATCACAATTAGTAAAAGATTTAAGTACAAAACGAAATCCTGTTTGTTGGCAAACAAATTCTTTCACTGGTAGTGATAGATGACATTGAACACATCTTCCACATGAAAAATGGCCTCTAATAATAGGCTGGACCTGCTTTTTTGCACTAAAATCCGATCGTATAAGGTGGTCCCTAATCGCTTGATTTTTTTTTAAACCTATTTTAGGTAAAGAATTGCACCCAGGGATATCCCCAATTATGTGCCAATTATTGTAAATTATTGCTTTTATTGCTGGAGCTAAGTGTGTATAAGTTAAAGAAAAGGATAATGATTTACTCTCATTGATTTTTTTATCTTTTAATAGCTGTTCTCGATTCATGTTCCTAGCCCTATGAAATGCTCTTTCCACTATGCATTCAGGATAACCCCTAGTTACTAAAGATCCCCTTAGTTCACTGGCTGCTGTCAAAAAGTCTTGTTCTCTTGTGGAATTTCTTTTAAGGCAGATGAATTGGCTGTAGGGGAGGCTATTTTTTAAATGAGAAGGATGGAAGGAACCATAATTAAGAAGTGAATTTTTATCAGTATTTTTCTTATACGCACGTACAGCTATTTTACCTTCTGCATTGATGAAAACTTCTGTGTCCAAAAATGGAATCATAATGGGTGAAATCTTACCTGTAAATTTAATGTTGTTGTGGCTATTATTAATGCTTTGTATGAACTGTGTGTATGTTTCTTGATTGCGTACTATAATAAAAATGTCATCGATAAATCTAATAAATGTGTGAATGTGCTGTGTGTATATGGAATTGCTGTAAATAAACTGCTTTTCAAAATAAATCATAAATATATTGCCTATAGAAGGGGCACATGCTGAGCCCATGGACACTCCCCTGGTTTGTAAATAATACTGCTGGTCAAATCTGAAATAATTCCTTTCAAAAATTAAATCTAATAATTCCAACAGAAAATGGGTAGGTGGTACATCAGTCTCTCTTGTAAATAACAATTCTGCAATTATTGCCCGCACCTCTTCTAAAGGGATGCTAGTGTACAGGGCACTGACATCTATAGAAGCTACCATAAACCCCTTGGGGACTGGGATGCCTTCTACTTTTTGAATAAAATGTTTAGTATCTTGTATATAGAGATATTGATTTACAATTTTTTGCCATTTGGCAAATACAAAAAGGCCCCTATGTCAATGCTGAAAGAATCCTATGCCAGCAAGAGGCAAGGTTCATTCATTTGTTTCACTCTATCCATCCCTATGGGTTAAATTCAGCTTTGGATCTGTCTAGTTATTTATAAAATTAATTACAATTAAATTATTAATCATATTTATTGCATTTTAATTCATCACATTTACCCATTAAACTTGGTCTTGACATCCTTTTATGTATTTATAGGAATCATGTTCTGTAATTTGTCTTAAAAGTCTGTTTAAAATATTTATATCTTAAAAATAAAAAAAAATATTTATACAATTAATTACATTGTCATAGAAGTTTACACAGGATACTTATCCCAGCAGACTTGAGTATCAACACCTGGTAGATGTTATTTAAAGAAAGGCCACAGTGCATGTTACTAAGAAATAGAGACTATGGGTCATGCCTGTGAACTGCAAGGCTGCAGTCAGGTAGGATAAGTTCACTATTATTCACAATTGTATTTACACAAGGGTGGGGGTGTTAGGCAATAGTATATACTCATATGTTGTTAATGTTTTAGAAATGAATAAGGGCACAGTCTGATGAAGCGAAGTTTACTCTGCGAAACAAGGATAAGACAACCGGGAACTTGTAACCATATTTTGTGCCATAATTACCATAACAACAACAACGCAAAGTTACAGAAGCTAGCGTTTGAAACCGGCTTACCAGCAGGAACGGGATTGGAGCCACCGGATTGGTTTACGCGGGATCAGCTGACCGCGATTGGAAACAATCTTGATTTATACTGCCTGAGTTGTGGCGAATTGAAATATATCCAATAAGACTTTGCGACCCAACTGCTGGTTGTAAGAATGATTCCCCTGGGGGTTTGTATGTTCTGAGATGAATGTATTATTTGAAGAAAATTGTTTATGTACATAGAGTTTTAAGCCTATAATTTTCAACACGTTTAGGCTATTTGCAGCTCAGAACTTTAGTGAGAAGAGTGCTACGCATATACATGTACATATTGTGAAAAAATATAAGTAAATTTGCATAAGTTAAAATGATCAGTGGCTGTGTACTGAAATTATTTCCTTAGGGATTTACTAACTGCCAGGTAGTAGCAGGAGATCTCCTGCTAATTCAACTGATCTCCAGCTGATAGAGATCAGATCACCTGGAGAAAAATGGCTGCTTTGGCACTTGAACTCTATGGCATTGAAGTCCCTCCCCTCCCCAAAAC
Source organism: Euleptes europaea (assembly GCF_029931775.1). Classification (NCBI taxonomy): domain Eukaryota; kingdom Metazoa; phylum Chordata; class Lepidosauria; order Squamata; family Sphaerodactylidae; genus Euleptes; species Euleptes europaea. The sequence continues at coordinate 19,715,507 of NC_079317.1, read as the reverse complement.
CCGCCCATCTTAGGCTCCGCCCCCAAAATCTCCCACAGGTGGTGAAGAGGGACCTGGCAACCCTATATAGAGTCCACCTTCCAAAAGCAGCCATTTTCTCCTGGGGAACTGATCTTTATCGGCTGGAGATCAGTTGTAATCCCAGGAGATCTCCAGCCATCACCTGGAGGTTGGCAACCCTAACTGCCATTCCAATCTGAATTGGACCCCACATTCCTGAGAATTGCATGCAGAATTTGCAACGTGCATCTGACTGCCGTGGCCCTAGGAGGAATGAGGTAACCATAACGTACCGTTAAGTTCCCCCACCCTCCCTGTGTAGATAAAGAGTACATCTATGTTCCTCTCAATGCTGTTATCCTCTGCCGTTCGTTTTCGCCACCTTCTGAATATTCTCCTTCAGCAGTGCTGTTCCGGGACTGCCTTGCCAAGCAGCAAAGATGATGAATATGCATAACTGCCTTGCCTCATCCATTATTTACAAGACCTTCAAATATTTTAAGAAGTAGGCCAACCTGCTTGCAGATTTGAAAGGCAGAGAACGGGGAAGCGAATCTGGCAAACCAGACTTTCGGAAGGCAAATCAGGTTTGATCTGAACATGCCCCCTCTAGACTCTCACACGCACTTCCATAGGAGCAGTTGCCTGTGTAAAGTCCCCTATTTTTCTTTCCTTCTGCAAATGAAATGGCCTGATTTCTTGGCTATGTTTCTCCCAGTTATCTGCCTCGTTTTTCAGACACTGTACTTTGGCTTCTCTAACATCAGTTGCTATGTTGTTTCAACAACAAGCGATAATCGCAGAGGGAGAAGAGGAACTACCTGCATGCAGCGGCTGCCGATGGTTATAACCTAGCTGTGAGCCTGAATTACCTTACATTAATTGGTACCTGTGCCTGCAGTGCAATTCTCTAGGTGCATAATAACACACTGGACTGCTACCTGATTTCCCCCCAAACATCACAAAAAGAAAACTGAGCCCTTTTAAAAATTGGAATAGGAAAGTCCCCCAGTTTAAAAGCAACCACTGAGCTTGAATGGCATCAGAATGACTTTCTCTGCCATGAATATGATAATTCAGATTAATGAAAATGAGTGTTCTTGTGACAATTACATTCTCCAGCTAATTGACTCCAGAAGATTGCCTGAAAAAAGAAATCTAATGAGAAATGACAGGCTGTTTTGCATTTTTCATTGTGAGATTATCCAGATCCTAAAAATAGTTCGGGGGCATTCCTGGAAATGTGATTCACTCTTTGCTGCAATCAAAGCAAGTTACCTCTGTCTGCATGAAAGAGCTATCTCTTTGAAATTTAAAGTTCTAGTAAATATTGGCATCCATTGTGAGTTGGGGGATGGGGAAGAGAAATAAGCATCTGGAGGTAGTTGACGGAGCCACTTAGGGGGCTTAGACTCCCCCCCCCCGTGCCATTTTCCCAACCTGAAACAGTCCTGGTGGGTGCTACATGTAGGGCTGCCAGGTCCCTCTTCACCACAGATGGGAGGTTTTTGGGGCAGAGCCTGAAGAGGGCAGGGTTTGGGGAGGGGAGGGACTTCAGTGCCATAGAGTCCTATTGCCAATGTGGCCATTTTCTCCAGCTGAACTGATCTCTATCGGCTGGAGATCAGTTGTAATAGCAGGAGATCTCCAGCTAGTACCTGGAGGTTGGCAACCCTAGCTACATGAGGAAACCCACATGTTCCCTGGGATATATTTGGAGTTGCCCAGTAATACCTCTTGAGACTGCTTCAGGCTGGGCAAATGGCACCAGGGGGTGGTGGAGAATGATGGAGCTACTTCTCCACCTGTGCTGTGGCCTGGATCTAATCGGGCACCACACATGTGGGAATTGACGAGAACCCACAGATAACATGTGATTGTATTTAATTGGCTGACACAAGGTGGGAACCTCAGACCCAACCCTTGTTCTTCTAATGTCTGAAGAAGCATTTATAGATAGGTACTGTGGCACAGATTCTCTGGGATGATCAGGGAAAAAAACCAAACACATTTCCAGCTGTGATACTTTTGATTGTTGAGGATTGCACTTATCATCCAAGGGATTCTTCTTGCCAGATCTCAGAGAGACCGAAGAGAAACTCCTACTCTATTACAGTCTTAGCCCTCTGTCTTGGACTCTGATCTGGAGAACCAGGTTTGAGTCCCCACTCCTCCACATGAGTGGCGGATGCTAACCTGGTGAACTGGATTTGTGTCCCCACTCCTCCACATGAACTGACCCTAGAAGCTAAAATGACTAAACTGAGGCTGTCATACTGGTCACATTATGAGAAGACAAGAGTCACTGGAAAAGACCATCATGCTAGGAAAAGCTGAGGGCAGCAGGAAAAGAGGAAGACCCAACAAGAGATGGATGGACTCAATAAAGGAAGTCACAGCCCTCAATTTGCAAGATCTGAGCAAGGCTGTCAAGATAGGACATTTTGGAGGACTTTGATTCATAAGGTCGCCATGAGTCAGAAGCGACTTGATGGCATTTAACACACACACACACACACACACACACACACACGAAGTCAGCTGGGTGACCTTGGGCTAGTCACACTCTCTCAGCCCCACCTACCTCACAGGGTGTCTGTTGTGGGGAGGGGAAGGGAAGGTGATTGTAAGTTAGTTTGATTCTTCCTTAAGTGGCAGAAAAAGTCAGCATATAAAAACCAACCCTTCTTCTTCTCTTCCAGGAAGTGGGCATTTGAGGGCATTTGGCAATTCCAGAGGTCAGACTGAAGGGCAGAGCAGACAATGAATAAGTTCCACAGAAAATTGTCTCCACCTATAAGCAATATTTGTTTATGTTCCACTTTGTTTCTTTAGGCTCAAGGCAGCCTGAACAATACGACTTCACTATTTAATCAATAAAGGACTGTTGCCTTTTTGGAGGGACCTTAAAATGTCCCATTTCCCCCCATATTTCATTTTCACCCACTTATTTACCAAATAAATAAATGGGTTATTTATAAGTGGGTTCAAAGTGAAGCTGCCAAATTGAAGTCAAAACTCGGGTTTTACCCATTAAATTGAAACGCCAGGGGACATACTAGACGTATGCCCAAATTGGCCTTCATTATTTATGAGTTAGCAAGGCAAACTATTTTGAAAGATTAATGAAGTTGTGCTAGAGTTTCATGTTGCCGGGTAACTATCCTGATGACTGCATGTTTTTCGGTGGAAGAATATCGTATAATCATTTGGATGCTAAAGGGCCCTGTGTTATACCTTCTGCCATCAAGCCATGCAGGAGAGGGGAACAGAGACTCCAGGAGGGTCTCTTGGTGACTGTCTGATGAAAGACTTCTCTAGGGAGAAAGAAACGTATACTTGCTGGGGTTGGAGAGCTCCCAGGTTCTCCACAGGAGAAACATGCGAAGTCTCACCTTTCCAACAGGGAGTGTTTCTTGTGCATGACAGGAGGAGGAGGAGGAGGAGGAGGAGGAGGAGAAGTAGAAGAAGAGTTGGTTTTTATATGCCAACTTTCTCTACCACTTAAGGAAGAATCAAACCAGCCTACAATCACCTTCCCTCTCCCTCCCCACAACAGATACCCTGTGAGGTTGGTGGGGCTGATAGAGCTCTAAAAGACTAGACAGGAGGCACAAAGATGAGAAACACACACACACACACACTTTCTCCCAGGAGTTCAGGGTGACATACACAGCTAACTCATCCCATTCCATCCTAGGGATGCCAGTCTCCAGATAGGGCCTGGGGATCCCCCAGAATTACAGCTCATCTCCAGACTACAGGGATCAGTTTCTCTCGAGAAAATTGATGCTTTGGAGGGTGGACTCTGTGTCAGACGTCCCTGACCTCCCCAGGCTCCATCCCCAAATTTCCAAGAGTTTCTCAACCTGGATCTGGCGAACCTATCCCTCATCCCCCACAGGTGACCAGGGGGGACCTGGCAACCCTGTTCCATCCTTACAACAAGACTGTGAGGTAGCTTAGGCTGAAAGTTGGTAGCTGCTCAGAGTTTACCCTGTGAACTTCATGGTAGAGTAAATGTTTGAACTCAGGTCTCCCTCTCTCATAATATTGGAGCACGGGATCAGCTGCTGAAGCAGGAGGGTGAGAGATTCAAAACAGATAAAAGGAAGTATTTCTTCACACAACACATAGTTAAACTGTGGGACTCCCTGCCCCAGGATGTGGTGATGGCTGCCAACCTGGAAGGCTTTAAGAGGGGAGTGGACATGTTCATGGAGAAGAAGGGTATTCATGGCTACTAGAAAAAATGGATACTAGTCATGATGCCTATTCTCTCCAGGATCAGAGGAGCATGCCTAATATATTAGGTGCTTTGGAACACAGGCAGAATAATGCTGCTGCAATCATCTTGCTTTTGGGCTTCCCAGAGGCACCTGGTTGGCCACTGTGTGAACAGACTGCTGGACTTGATGGGCCTTGGCCTGATCTAGTATGGCCTTTCTTATGTTCTTATGTTCCCTGAATCTAATCCAACACTGTGACCACTATGATACAAACTGCTGTGTCTTTAAGTATAAATCTTACATTTTGATCAAAACAGGGAATTAATGTTTTTATGGCTTTAGATGCCATATTTGTTAGCTGTAGGTTCTTATGTTCCTTGCTTTCCTATCTGACATCAACATTGAAAATACGAATGCCTTAATTTTGGGACTAAATTATATTGCTACTGGGCTTCAGAGAACATGTAGACAGTTGTGTACTTTTATAGCATCTTCTTTTCTCTCTCTAGAGGAACAAGAGGAAGAGTGATTGATGCTGTAGAGCTCCCAGTTAAAGGGTTCTCGAGTATCCCAAAGACAGTACTGAACTAGGAGGACACATGAAGCTGCCTTATACTGAATCAGACCCTTTGTCCACCAAAGTCAGTATTGTCTACTCAGTCTGGCAGCGGCTCTCCAGGGTCTCAGGCAGAGGTCTTTCACATCACCTACTTGCCTAGTCCCTTTAAATGGAGATGCCAGGGGTTGATCCTGGGACCTTCTGCATGCCAAGCAGATGCTCTACCGCTGAGCCACAGCCCCTCCCAGGACCCATGGTCTCTCTCACTGTAAAGCAGCTTTATATAGATAGTCATCCTCTTTGAACTGTATGCACCTCCTTTCATTACCAATGAAGCATACTTATGCATATATGTTTAATAGGGGAGGGGCCGTGGCTCAGTGGTAGAGCATCTGCTTGGCATGCAGAAGGTCCCAGGTTCAACCCCCGGCATCTCCAGTTAAAGGGACTAGGCAAGTAGGTGATGTGAAAGACCTCAGCTTGAGATCCCGGAGAGCCGCTGCCGGTCTGAGTAGACAATACCGACTTCGGTGGACCAAGGGTCTGATTCAGTAGAAGTCAGCTTCATGTGTTCATGTGTTCAAAAGCATACTATTTGCCCAATGGGAATTAAGGTTTTAAATGCCCTCTTTCTGTTCTTTCTGAGTCATGGTTCCATCATTCTTAAACATCACAATATTTTTTCATTGCCATAGTGACTGCTTGGTTTTAAAAAAAGAAGAGGTGAAGTGGAGTTTCAGTGAAGCCAGATCATCTACTTCCAAGGGCTGGAGTCTGGCTAATTTTATTTTTATTTATGCCAAGCTATGATTCTCAGCCATAGCGCTTCTTCCATCACCTTTCTTAACGAGTCTGATAGTTTATTGGAGCACTCTCAGCAAGCTTCACATCAGTCACTTTTCAAAGGATTTCTCTCACTCACTGGAACTAGAAGAAGAAGAGCTGGTTTTTATATGCCGACTTTCTCTGCCAATTAAGGGAGACTCAAACCGGCTTACAATCACCTTCCCTTCCCCTCCCCACAACAGACACCCTGTGAGGTAGGTGGGGCTGAGAGAGCTCTAACAGAGCTGTAACTTGCCCAAGGTCACCCAGCTGGCTTCATATGTAGGAGTGGGGAAACAAATCCGGTTCACCAGATTAGCCTCCGCCGCTCATGTGGAGGAGGGGGGAATCAAACCCGGTTCTCCAGATCAGACTCCACCGCTCCAAACCACTGCTCTTAACCACTACACCATGCTGGCTCTCTAAGAGGAATGTTTTTGCCATCCTAATGTTTTGGCTATGTACTCTAGATAGGGCTGCTAAACAAGAAACGGTGTGTGTGTGTGGGGGAAGAAACCCAACCTGAAAAACCAAAACCTGGGTACCGAAGGTTGGGGGGAGAAAAGTAAAATGATGTAATAGAGAAACATAGTCATTTTAAGGTGCTTATATCAGGGTTCAAAACATTAAAAATGACAAAACAAAGCACAATTGCAATTGATAAGGTTGATAAACTTTAACCACACACCAAACGCATTTCGGCCAACAGGCCTTCATCAGTGGTCAGATAAAAACCTATACAATGCGCACAAAACAATATACAAATGTAACTCAATATATAAACAAAATTATAAAAGTCCAGGTATGTAGGTAGGGTGTCTGAAAAGAATGAAAGATAATGGCTAGTTAGTCTTAATTCAATATAGGCGGATTTTATAATTCTTAATAGAGTTATTAGGATTACTCACATAACAAATTCCAACTTTGAAAGCCCACTAGATGAAAAACCTGCAAGTTGTTCTACTCTGTAAAACAAGGTCAAATAATAGGTTGGCATACCTAATTCATACCTAATTCACTATCAATTTATCTAAGACAATGTATTAAACGTACAAATATAAGGTCTACATACCTGGGCTATATTAGTCTGCCATACAGAGTGTGCCTGCTAATGTCAACCTGGTAAAACGGTGCTAGCTGATGATCCACACAGCCTCTAGATAGGGCTGCCCATGGCCCGTTTTGTACCGCTGTGGCCAGCAGGAGAAAAATAATCTTGAAAAATGACTGTCAGGTGACATATGTTCCCTCTTCGAATCACTGGAAACTCTATGGAATTCTGGTGATTGCTAGAAAAGTGTAACATAACCTCCAAGTTTTTTTCCTGGAAATGACGTCATGCCATCCCAGATCACACCCCCCACCATGACCCCACCCTATGTTCTGGGCCTCGAACGACAGCCCCCAGAGTGGAATGATGGTCCCTAAGAGTAGCAGAAGTGTTCTGGGACTGGCATGATGGTCCCCACAGTAGAATGACAGCCCCTGGCAGTAGCAGAAGTGCTCCGGGACTGGAATGACAGCCTCCAGATTGGAATTGTGGCCCCTGTGATTCAAATCAGTGTAAGGTGCTTCATTCCAATCTAAGGTTTGTGATTACAGGTGCAGAGCACTGATTTCAGTCACAGAAACTGCCGTTCCACCCTTAGACTTGTCATTCCAGTCCCACAACACTTCTCCTACTCCCAGGGGCTTCCATTCCTCTCTAGGTCTTGTCATTCCAGTTGCAGAACACTTCTGCTGCTCCCAGGGTTTTTAAAAAGAATGAATCCCCTCCACAATCACATACACTTTCCTCTTTCTTCCTCCTCACATTTTCTCCGGTATTTAGAGTTGCCAATCTCCAGGTACTGAGACGTCTTATCCAGCCGTCCGTATATATATTGGAAAGGTACATTCCTTTGTCTTTTGAATGAAGCTACATGCACATGGAGGAATTTAAAGCTTGAAAAAAATCTCTCTATGAAATGGGAATTTTACCGGAAGCCCATTGCGCTATATTCTCGCCCTGTGCTTTTTGTTCTATATATGGACTTTCATGATTTGTGAGCATTTTTACGCCTTTAATACTAATTGACGCCTCACGTTTCTATTTATTGTAGAGTTTGGACTTGTATCCTCTTGTTCTTAACAACTGCGGTTGTCGTTTTGAGGTTTTCCTCACAATATATTTATTATCAGCATCTCTACTGTGAATATTATTTATTTGCCTATTGGGGCTTGTTTGTACTGGTGCTTTGCTTTGATTTCTAACCTCCTATTTAAGCACTTGTGGCCAATTTTTGATTACTAACCTCCAGGTACTAGCTGGAGATCTCCTGCTATTACAACTGATCTCCAACCGATAGAGATCAGTTCATCTGGAGAAAATGGCCACTTTGGCAATTGGACTCTATGGTATTGAAGTCCCTTCCCTCCCCAAACCCCCCCTTCTCAGGCTCCGCGTCAAAAACCTCCCACCAGTGGCAAAGAGGGATCTGGCAACTCTAGCTATATTCCATTTCATGGCTCTTCTTTCGCTCTCTTTTTGATTCTACCTATTGCTAAGATAAAACATTTCTTTCAAGAATATTAAACAAGCCCCATAGCCAACCATTATACGACAAATTGAGAATAAGCTTATCTGTGAAAATAAATGGCGAATCCTTTGAGGCTTCCAAATCAGCTCTTTTGATGGATGCAGTAAGGATCCCGGTGCAGTTTCAGGGAAGGTAGGGGCGAGAAGCTCTGAATACAAATGGGCAAGATTGACAACAAGGTTCAAAGGCCTTCTTATGGATGTATTCAAGACTGCAATTGCAAAAGAAAAAAAATAATCCCAGTGTATTTGAATTGCATTAGTTATGGATACTTTTGAAATCTCATTATAAGTAGGGCAGTGTTATCAACTACAGGCCAGTCACTTAATTTTGTGTTGTGTTTTTTAAAGCAAAGGCATCTGTGTCTTTGGCATGCGTAGCTAGTGCACATGCTTATTGTTTGGTTGTGTGTAAAACTGGTGAGCTAGCAGGAAAGATAGATGCTCAGTGGAATCATGGTATGTTGTCTGAAATTTAAGAAAGGCATAGGATGGTATCTTGTTCTCTCTTTACATCACCCATGTTTTAAGATGGTGTCAGTTGAATAAGTTACTACACATGACATTTTAGAAGTCCAAACCCTGTAATTTATCTGATTCTGAAACTATGTGTGTTTTCCACTAACAACTAAAGAACCAGTTTTTCTTGAAAGCCTTCCCAATTGGTCCTAGATTAATTCCACTGATGTGTGTGTGTGTGTGTATGTGCACCGTCAAGTCACAGCTGACTTATGGTGACTTATGACTTAAGGCAAGAGACGTTCGGAGGTGGTTATCCATTGCCTTCCTCTGCATGGGCTGAGAGAGTTCTGAAAGTACTGTGACTGGCCCAAGGTCACCCCACAGGCTTCATGTGGAGGAGGGGGAAATCGAACCCGGTATGACAGATTAGAGTCTGCCGCTCCTAACCACTACACCATGCTGGCTCTCGATTCCATTGATACTGCATTTTTATTGTTTAACCTCCCTCAGGCCATAAAGGGCTAGGGCAGGCCTAGTGCCATCTCTCATAGGCCATGTGGGCTCTGGCGAGCTGGGTGCAGCCCTTAGTCTACCGGGCTGGCCCAGCCTAGGTACCAGGGTTGGGTTGCCAGCTCTGGGTTGAGAAATACTTGGCAATTTTGTGGGTGGAGCTTGAGGAGGGTGGGGTTTGGGGAGGGGAGGAACTTCAATGCCGTAGAGTCCAATTGCCAAAGTGGCCATTTTCTCCAGGATAACTGATTTATATCACAAGTTCACACACACAAGGTTGGAAGAGACCACAAGGGCCATCCAGTCCAACCACCTGCCATGCAGGATCCCACAATCAAAGCACTCTTGACAGATGGCCATCCAGCCTCTGCTTAAAGACCTCCAAAGACGGGGACTCCACCACCCTCTGAGGCAGCACATTCCACCATCAAACAGCCCTGGGGATCAGTTGTAATAGTGGGAGATCTCCAGCCACCACCTGGAGGTTAGCAACCCTATACAGGGGAGGCCTTTAACTCACCGGGAGAAGTCCAGGCGGCCATAATGGCCAATCCACCCTTGAATACATGTTTGATAACTAATTACTGATAATGTAGCTCTTTCAGTCCTCCCTCTCATCTTTTGACTTTATCTGTTCAAGGCCTGCTTTGAAAGGCAAGTTGTTTTTCATGTCCAATGCCTTCACATTCAGCTTGCGCTTCCCTTTCTTCCACTGTTCTGCTGCCCGAGCTACATGTTGTTCTCCGCTCCTGGCATTTCGAGCACCCCCTCCTGTGAATTAACACACCGTTTCTGTTCTTCTGCTTGTGTTTAGCTCGTTTTCCTGCCTAATTGTATTTATTACTGCTTATATTCATATATTCCTGAAACCTGTTTTGGGAGATCACAGCAGGCCTATGCAAACACCTGTTTGCAAATTATTACGGTTACTCATTAAACATTAATGAGTGGGATATTTTCTGTAAACTTCCTAATTTGTGTCGTCAGAAATGAGCGTAAAGTGTATGTTGTGTTGCTCCACTCCCCCTAATTGTATCGTTTCCGTCAAGGTCACGGGCTGTGACATTTGCAGATTGTGACTTGTGTTGCCGCTTCCTCATACGAGTTTACTCTAGTCCTCATTTTTGGACAGCAGCCAAGTGGAATGAAAAACAGCGTGACTGGGGGAAAATGTCTTTCACTGGAGTCCTCTGATGGATGACCTTTGAGACCTAACGGGGTGGATCCAACAGGCTTTTCCACTGATGAAAAAGGGAGGTCCCCGTTGATCACACAAAAAGGTTTTGCTGAGAGTCATGAGACCTGTGTAGGTAAAAAACATGTGAGACGCTGGGTTGTCAGGTCCCTCTTCACCACTGGCGGGAGATTTTGGGGGCAGAGCTTGAGGAGGGCAGGGCTTGGGGAGGGGAGGGACTTCAGTGCCATAGAGTCCAATTGTCAAAGCAGCCATTTTCTCCAGGGGAACTGATCTCCATTCGCTGGAGATCAGTTGTAATATCAGGAGATCTCCTGCTACTACCTGCAGGTTGGCAATCCTAGGCTGAAGTTAAGAGTGGAGTGGTTGAGACTGAGTGGGAAAGTTGGTTAGATCCAACCAGTAGTTGGGGAGCTGGGATGGGTGGAAAATTGGAGTTATCTCCTTGTCCGAAAACAGATTTATGCTTATTACTCTAGTGATGTATATTTCTGTTTGTTGCCGTCTGGTTTGTTTTGTGCTGAATGGCTTGGAAGTATGAAAAGCAATATTCACTGTTGGGTGACTGAAAGAAAAAAATTGGACCAGAGATGGGACCAGGGTGGAAAAGGAACAGATGAGATCATTAAGACTACTTTCAGATTGCTACAAGGTCCAATCTGCACCAGTGTTTGAAAGTGTTATTCAGATCCAGCTGAATTTCTTATCCTGGTTTAAATGCATGCATGGTATCTTATGCGTACATTTGTTTCATGTTCAAAGACCAGAAGAGCCCAGTAAGCATATGGGTGTAATAATTTACTGCACATTTTAAAACTCAGGTTTGGTTCTCTTGCATAAAGTTGGGGATTGGAATGATCCCTTTCTGTTCTTTGCTAGAACTCTGGAGTGGACTCCATAATCCTCTCCAGAATTTTGGCAGCTCTCCCTTCCTGCATCTGAACCTTCAGCCATGCAAATACTCCATGGCCCAGAAACATTGGTATTTTATGCATGGCTGTTTCACTTGCCATCACCCCTCTGAGGACTTTGGGTCTTTGTTTTGATGATGCATGCCGTTTCCAATTGTCAGAGGTCACCTCGCTCTCCCCCTGCATTTCCACGCATTTTGCCCACGTGGGGAAAGGCAGGGGGAGAGCGAGGAGACCTCTGACTGTCAGGAAATGGCACGCATAATCAAAACACAGCCCTGAAGTCCTCAGAGCGGTGAACTTGAGGGAAACAGCCATGCACAAAAGGCCAATCTCATTCTGTATTAGACTCACATGTCATGTAGTGGTTTAAAGTGGGAGACCCATATTAGGGTCTACATGTGTAAATTTCTTCACATGTGCAGGTCTCAGGCCCTGGCTTCAGCGATCTTTTAGTCTTTACATGCACAGACTTGATACCCCTCCTGGAAAGAAAGAGGCATAGATACCGAACCAGTTTAAATTTATTGACTTAACAGAGAGTATAAAGCAGGAATGAAGATCAAAAGCAGGAATAATTTCAAAGTCAGTTCTAATCAAGCAAAATGGGAGTGCATTTATTGAAAAGGCCAATCCTGAGCCACCCAACAGTAAAACACGAAAGCAGTATACTCATAGCAGTTCTGAGAATGCAGCAGCATTGTTCAATTACAAAATCCCTAGAGTCCAATTTACTTTAAAGTGCCCAGATGTGTTCTACCTCTGGCTGGTTCAGCAGAACCCACCCTGGGGAAGGGAGATCTTGTATGCACATCCCAAATGGAATAGGGATGATTGGACGGTAATATGAAGAGGAGGAGAAGACTAAGAAGACTTTGAGTGGGCAGAGAGGAAGTGAAATGGAAGATGAGGCTGAAATGAGAGAAATATTGTGAGGGAAAGGCGGGGGGAGGAAAGGAGCAAAGAGTATAAAGGGGAGCATGCCTGTTGGGTGACAGCATAGGCAGGTTTGGACACATGGGCACATGAAGCTGCCTTATATCTTAAAAATCTCATTGGTCACTAAAGTGTTACTGGATTCACATCTTGGTCTTCTAATACACGTCAAAGTGGCTACTCACCTGAAACAGTTGAATAATAAAATCCTTTGCAAATGTCATTTTGTAAAAAATAACTCAAGTTTAGAGCTGTCTCATTGTTTTAATTTTCCCTTTCTTTACACTATAAATTCTCAGTTGTGCAATAGAATTTAAGACAATATACCACAAGCAATATTCTGAACAATGCAGCCAATGTTTGTCAACGTTTTGGTTTTTGTTTCAGTTCAATGGATCACTGTTTTGGTTTTGGTTCAGTTGCTACAAGGCAGATATCAGAGTCTGGACAGCTGTACAGTGTTTTGAATTGCCATTGTCACAAGCTCTGTTACTTTTTCAGATCAGCAGATGCCCTCTTTCTATTTTGTCATTGTTCCATGGGGTGTTGGCTCTCGCCTGTGTTTGACTCTGCTTGCCTCCCAGTTTAAACCTGGTAAATTTTGAAACTGCTCCCACTTTCAGTTCAGGTCCTTTTTTTTTGTCTTACAAGTTACCAATGTGCACAAGTACAAAAGCATATGGATTAAAACACTGCACAAAAAGGAATGTGAATGAGAATGCATGACTGCACCAAGGTTCCTTTTCAGTGAGGTGCTAGAATAAATGCACATATGCAGCCTGAGCAAAATGCAGCAATTAAACAAAATGAATGAACGGCACACTTGGCAATGCATTACCTGATTCTACACAAACAGCGGTTCCCCAATGGAGCAGGCTTCCTCGGAAGGTGGTGAGCTCGCCTTCCCTGGAGGTTTTTAAGAAGAGGCTAGATGGCCATCTGTCAGCAGTGCTGATTCTATGATCTTAGGCAGATCATGAGAGGGAGGGCACCTTGGCCATCTTCTGGGCATGGAGTAGGGGTCACCGGGGGTGCGGGGGGTAAGGTAGTTTGGAATTTCCTGCACTGTGCAGAGGGTTGGACTAAATGACCCTGGTGGTCCCTTCCAACGCTATGATTCTATTATTCTATGATTCTAGGTAATGGAGGATCCCCAAAATGTGGGAAGAGATTTGGATGGAGATAATTTCATAAACTTCTATAGTCAAATCTGCACTGGTTCACCCTAGAGCAAATGACATCTCTGGGAAATAAAGAAAGTGATTCATTTTATACTCCTAATCCAAGTCCCTTGAAAGAAATTGGGGGACCCGGTGGCACAGGATCTGCTTTGCAAGCAGAAGGTCTCAGGTTCAATCCCTGGCATCTCCAGTGAAACAACCAACCAAAAAAGTATCAGACAGTAGGTGATGTGAAGGATCTCTCCCTGAGACTCTAGAGAGCCACTGCCCGTTACAGTAGGCAAGAATGATCTTGATGGGCTGATGGGCTGCATTCACGAGAAGCGGCATTCATACTCAGGAAGCGATATGCACTGCTGCTGTTTTTCTTTGTTGGTGGTACCCCAGCAATCCCTTTTGCCGAAGGAAACTGCTGTTCAGTGCACAAGCTCTTCTTTGGCAGGGAGACCAGCTGCGGGCACAACATCAAACAAAGCTCTGGCTTGTGTGTGCACATTGCTTCTCTGGACTTCAGCCAAAGTGTGAAAGAAATCCATTCCTTGGCCACATGTTAACCACCCCGACAGAGTGAGTAAAACAGTGGCTGAAGTACAAGAGAGGGTTAACTAATCCACATTAATTCATTTTGCAAATGCATGCTAATGCAGGGGAAGACTGATTCTAATCCTTGTTTATAAATTGCAAAGGTAGAGAGGAAAGGAAGATGGCATCCTTTCTGGAATCATTTAATTATGAGTAAATAAAATCTAAAAGGTGGGGTGCTTTCAACAGCTGTACCGGCGCAACATTACAAAATGTGGCAAGCAAGGCAGTGTATGTGTGCAATTCCAGCTTTGCAGGCAGATGCATAAATATTTAGGATTTGGGTGCCAGTAAAGAGGGAGAACTCAGTTAATGTTCCTGGCACAAGTTACTGAAATCAAACACAATATTGGGATTTTTTCTTCTTCTTAACAGTTCCCCAAATGACAGAAAGCTTCAAGAGGACAGCCTTTTACAGGGTCTGTTAGCTTAGAAGGAGAAATTAAAGGAATCTGATTTTGTGATACATTTATTTATTCACATACAAGGGACCAGATATGCACTCAGACAGACAATAGTGGTGGTATGTAAAACTGTGCCAATTCTTCCCAAAGCAGTGATCGTTCTCTTGGAGGTCCTTCTCTAACACGGATTCAACAAATCAAATCTGTCTCCTTCTGTGGCTTGTAACTTGTGTTGTTTGGTTTTGAAAAGCAGCTGGGGGGAAAGGGACTCTAGATCAGGGCCACACAAAATGGGGAAAGGGTGGGTTAATAATAATGTCCTCGTGCTGTTTTCCCTGATAGAAAACCCCCCTCCCCTGTTGCCCTGGGCTGCTTTTACTCCACCAGTAAAGAAAATTATGGCCCTGACGTGGATGGCCCAGGCTAGTCTGATCTCATCAGATCTCAGAAGCTAAGCAGGGCTGCCCTTGGTTACTACTTGGTAGGGTTTCCCGGTCCCTCTTCACCATTGGCAGGAGATTTTGGGGGTGGGGCCTGAGGAGGGCAGGGTTTGGGGAGGGGAGGGATTTCAATGGCATTGAGTTCGATTGCCAAAGCGGCCATTTTCTTCAGGTGAACTGATCTCTATTGACTGGAGATCAGTTGTAATAGCAGGAGATCTCAGCTACTACCTGGAGGTTGGCAACCCTACTACTTGGATGGGAGACCACCAGGGAATACCAGGGTCATTATGCAGAGGAAGGCAATGACAAACCACCTCTGTTCATCTCTTGCCTTGAAAAACCTATAGGGTCATCATAAGTCAGCAACTTGACGGCACTTTACATACACGCAAAGAAAATTGTAGATGCATTCTTAAAGGCCCGATTACACAACTGGACTCATAGTATTGAACCCCACATGAGATTTGTCCGACAGTGGCGACACACTGGTCTCAGCCAATGCAACACAGGCTTCATTTCTTTCTGCCTTGATGGTGTCTACGACAGCAGTAGTAGACAGCAGAGGAAGTATCAAAGAAAGGGATGAAGAAGAAAAAGAAGGAGAGTTGGTTTTTATATACTGACGTTCTCTGCCCTTTTAAAAGGAGAATCAAACCTGCTTATAATCTCCTTCCCTTCCTCTTCCCACAACAGACACCTTGTGAGGTAGGTGGGGCTGAGAGAGTTCTGAGAGAACTGTGACTGGCTCAAAGTCACCCAGCTGGCTTCATGTGTAGGAGCGGGGAAACCAACTGGGTGCACCAGATTAGCAGCCATCGCTCATGTGGAGGAGTGAGGAATCAAACCCGGTTCTCCAGATTAGAGTCCACCGCTCTTAACCACTACACCACACTGGATCTGGTAGGCACCAAGGGAATCAAAGGGTGAACTCTCAGGAGCCATTTGTCTTGTAACTTTTTGTGTGTGACATAGAAGCAATGACATGTTTTGGGGGTACACCCGCAGTACACATCTGTTTCCTTGTAGCAATTCCCAAGACATGACTTAATCCAGTGACTGTATTTTATGGGTTGCCTTTAGGGGAGTCTATGCCCATGGAAGAAGTATCTGATGTTCTCATTCCTCCAAAGTTGGAGGGAACCATCGAGAAGCAGCTGGATACCCATTGGCATATTATACAATTCTTGGAATACTAACAACAAAGAGCCCTGTGGCACCTTAGAAGCCATGCAGATGAGTCTCTCTCCAAGAGCAGTTGCAGGTCTTTCTGCTGTGCAGTTTGCTTCCATCTCCCTGCCTCCATTTCTCTACTTTTGCACATGGGCAGTTCCAATTTAGCCCTGGTTAGTACTTGGATGGGAGACCACCAAGGAAGTCCAGGGTTGCTATGCAGAGGCAGTCAATGGCAAACCACCTCTTGCCTTAAAAACTCTATGGAGTTGCCACAGGTCACCTTTGACTTGACGGCACTCTCTACCACCACCAAGCCTACTGACTTAGATAGCACACAGATGAGCTCTGCATTATGGTAGACACTTAATTCTTCTTCTTCCATCATCATCATCATCATCACCACCACCACCACCACCACCACTACCACCACCACCACCATATTATTATCATTGACCAGTATTACAGAAAAAAAGGAAAACAGCAGTTCAGTCAGTCATTTATTAATACGGCACATAGCCAGTCATATACAAAAGAACAGAACTGTCAACAGTTGACTAAAATCCCATCGATATTAAAAGCAGAAATTCCAAATATAAAAATATAAAATACATAAATACAAGTATAAAAAGTATAAAATACATAAAATCCTAAGAGGGTGCTACTATATAGACAGGTAGTAAGGCATGTCATCCCAGCAATTTATGCCTAATTTTGGACGCGGCAGTACAAAATTTAGCAGTGTCTGTGATAACCCTTGGATTTTCATCCAAGAGGAGCTTCCTTGCCCTCTCTGCCTCCGAATTATCAGCAGTTCAATCCAATGACAACATAATTCGAGACTTAAAACTTTTTAAAATGCAACCTTCAATCCTTTAAGACCGTTTAACCTACAATGGTTTTATTTTCTCCCCCCCCACCCGAATCCTGCTTATCAAAAGCAGAATTTGGCTACTTGGTGACACTTAACTCAAACAGCAAAGCTAAACACTTCCTAGCAAGGATAACACGCTTCTGGTTCTCAAATGGGGTCTTCCTCATTGACAATCATAAATCACTGGTAGACATCCCTGATTTCCACGAGAAAATCTACTAAATGTTGGATTCCACACCATATGGCTGTATGTGCTGCCAATTTAGAACTGGAGACTGAATAGATAAAATAAGATTGGATAGGTTTTTTTTCTATAAAAATAATAGCTTGCTGTCATGAAGAGGTGAATTTACAGCTTCCAAATGTATTCATGTTGTGTTATTTATGGGGAAGGGGGCAACTGCTAATTTAACCCAATGTACAGCTTAGTCCTTAGGGATGTCCCTATTTTCCTTAATTGTGTTATCTTCTGATGAGAGAAATTATTTCACAATAATTCAAGGAAGATGAAAAAAAGTACTCGTCGGGGAGTGTAAGACTTTATATTGAGCTTCTGGTGCCTGATAGTCAGGCTTAATCACTGGTCACGGGCATGTCATTCTAGTTTTATTTTGTCGTTTAGTTTCGGATGGAATGGAGCCACATAAAACATTTTCTTGAGGTTACCAGCACAGCCACACAATTACGGTAGCCCTGAAAAATCAGCCACGCGGCCAAGGTGACTGTACTGTGACTGTTAATTTCATTAGTGGGTCAACTACATCCACAGTAGTAACAGAATGATGCGTTTGCAGAGTGCTGAGGAAACAGAGTTAGGAGTATACAGCTGCTTTTCAGCATGCCGACACCCCCTGTAACGTATTGATGTGGTGCGTGTTTTTTGCTCCCAGTGCAAATATTTAGGGAATATGATTTGAATGAATGCAAATTTCAAAATACGATTCATGCACTTTAGCAGAGGCCAGTGAATGATCCATGTGACAGTGTGGCAATTGTCTAGGATCCTGACACTGCTGTTGTTTCGGTAGTTGAGTTTCATTTTTTAAAGGGCTACACTGCATTTCTGTTTTATTTTAAAAGCTCTAAGTGAAGGATGAAATTTAAAAATAAAATACGAAGAAGAAGAGGAAGAGGAAGAGGAAGAAGAAGAAGAAGAAGAAGAGCTGGTTTTTATATGCCAACTTTCTCTACCACTTAAGAGAGACTCAAACAGGCTTACAATCACCTTCCCTTCCCCTCCCCACAACAGACACCCTGTGAGGTCAGTGGGGCTGAGAGAGCTTTAACAGAGCTGTAACTTGCCCAAGGTCACCCAGATGGCTTCGTGTGTAGGAGTTGGGAAACCAACCCGGTTCACCAGATTAGCTTCCGCTGCTCATGTGGAGGAGTGGGGAATCAAACCCAGTTCTCCAGATCAGACTCCACTGCTCCAAACCACTTCTGTTAACCACTACACCACGCCAAGAATGAAGCAGCAAAACCAAATAAACACAGCCTGCTCTATACACAGACAAGTTTTTCACTTTGAAAGCCAGTGTGGTGCAGCGGTTAAGAGCGGCGGACTCTAATCTAGAAAACCGGGTTTGATTCCCCACTCCTCCACATGAAGCCTGCTATGTGACCTTGGGTTATTCACAGTTCTCTCAGAACTCTCTCTGCCTCATCTACCTCACACTGTGCCTGTTGTGGTGAGGGGAAGGGAAGGTGATAGTAAGCCACTTTGAGCCTCTTTAAAGGTAGAGAAAAGTGAAGTATAAAAACCAACTCTTCTTCAACTGTGAGCATTTTTTAAAAAATTAAATAATGGCGGTGTATTAGATGATTTAACCCAGTCATTGCAATTGGTGAGAAAGGTGCAATAAAAATAGTTTAAATGCAGACATGTGACCAACCCAGACTGGTTTTTACAAATGAGTTGCAATGCTATTAATTATGAGTGATATAATATTAACTGCATGCATTTAAGCATTTTTTTTTAAAAAAAAATATTCAACTCGCACTTACAACATCCTACATCATTAATGGAGCTCCCTGCTCTTGAACTGAAATTACATATTTGTCACAATTTCACATTACAATGCCTATAGGGGGCTCCGTGGTTACGAATTACCATGCTTTTGATGTGGGAAATGCTAAAAGTGTATCTTTTGATATGCAAGGCGTAGTAGTTTTGATAATCAGTCATCTTGCAACAAGGTTAGGAATAATGAGGGGAAGCTGCACGCTCCCCAATGATGCGGGGTGGGGGGTGGAATAGCAGGAGGAAAATCTCTTTGCCTTAAAATCAGAATCAATTATGCGCTCGCGCTAAGCCACGGAGACAATTCTTAATCACGCTGCTACAGACTTTGTGGGCCGCTCTTTGTATGGAGAAAACAGCATCTGCGTTATTCACATTCCGGCACTATGCACTCCAAAGATATTCAAACTTTTAAGCTGTGATACTGTACTGCTCTTTATTGGAGAGGTTTCAATCAGAGACACAGGCTGGAGACGTATTGGAGCTCTAGGACAAAGAGGGTATTCCTAAGCAGGTCTGTTTAGAATCCTATTCAAGTCTATTCACTGGGGCTCATTCCCAGGTTCTCAGGACTGCATGGAGATTTCTCAAAATGCATTATTTCTTGGAGGTAATGAATTGGATCCAGTGAGCTTTTCCAGTCAATTCTGCCCAATTCACCTCCTCACCACAGCCAAATTTATCTCATATAAATTTTGTCCACGTGGGTCTCATGGTCCCAAGCACAGGGGACCTTTTTCACCAACAAAAGAGCCGGCTGGATCCGACCCAATAACCTCACATTTTATATTATCCTGAAGTACATATTTCCAGTGAAGTGGTTTACGTTTTTTTCCCCAGAATGATTAATTTCGGTTTGTAAAAATCTGTCTGCTGTGTAGTTTATTGAACAATGAGTCATTCAAAGGTGTCATTACCATCCCTTTCCCAGTTCTGAGAAATCCATTGCAGAAACTTTTAAATCTATTTATTCTGCTGGGCACACTGGCAAAGCATATAATTTTCTTTTTTCATTTTGTGCTTCAGTAGCCTAACAAGATTGTAATGCATCAAGCAATCCCTGCAATGAAATCATAAGAGAGTTTCTCCTTTTCTAACCTTTGATCCCAGAATATAATATCATCAAGGACCAGCATTCAGAGACTTAAACCAAAATTGTTCCGTGATTTGCACAACATAGCTGATAGGTCTCTTTCAGGTTTCCTTTCCTCTACACAAAGCTTCTAAGGTAATTGGTTTAATTTTTTCCACCTCAGACTGGTCTCATTCAATAGAATAGCCTTGACTGAAATGCTGTTTTTTCTTGAAGCCATCTGGTATTCTGCCTGGGCCCCGGTAGCCCTATTAAATTTTAACTGAAGGAAAAGTTTCACTCCTAAAACAAAATATTTTAAAGGTGGTAATAATAGAGATCAAGGGCCTTTGATGTTATATTTTGCTTCTTTATTTTATATGAAACATCGGCAAATTTGTTATGAACATTATTATTTACTTCATTTATAGTCCACCTTTCTCTTTGACACTCAAGTCAGATTACACAAACAGATGTTCAGAGGTGGTTTGCCATTCATATCACAACCCTGATATTCCTTAGAGGTCTCCCATCCAAATACTTGCCAGGGTCAACCCTGCTTAGCTTCTGAGATCTGACGAGATCAGGCTATCCAGGTCAAGGCAAGAGTACACATGAACACATGAAGCTGCTTTATACTGAATCAGATCCTTGGTCCATCCAAGTCAGTATTGTCTACTCAGACCGGCAGCAGCTCTCCAGGGTTTCAGGCTGAGTTCTTTCATATCACCTACTTGCCTAGTCCCTTTAACTGGAGATGCCAGGGGTTGAACCTGGGACCTTCTGAATGCCAAGCAGATGCTCTACCACTGAGCCACAGCCCCTCCCTGCATTTAAGCCACATGCTTAAATGTTCAGGCCTTATTGCTGGGTGGTACCAACTTATGGGCTCTGTACACTTATGAAAGCCCTCACCAGTCTGTGCAACAAAACCAGGTTTCTGGACCAGGTTTGAAGAACTGAGTGGCCCTTCAAAATACAGAACCTGGGCATCCTTGTTCTATCAGGTTTCTAATTATCCTTCTCTGAGCTGGAGCCATGCTGTGTTATCCCCGTTTCTGTGTTTCAAGATATTGTGAAAGGTGCTGTGATCTTATTTGCAAAGCTTCTGTAACCCTGGGATTTTATTGTGGGATATCTCATTACCAAAAAGGTAATGTCTTTAGATGTACTGACTCTTTAACCTCACACTGTAGCGGGATCTTCACTGGCATATACAGAAAATTGTGTTGGCATCAGAATTAGACATGATAATTAGATTTTCATGGATTTATACAGAAAGTGTTTGACGTCTTCATGAAGTATAGATTACACATGCATCGACACCTCACAGAGCGTGCTATAATTATATTAAATCTTGCTCTACTTAGTGAGAAATTATCCCACTTAACCATTTTGCAGGTCATCAGAAATCCCCCTCATCCAGATATAGTTATGTTTTTTTGTAAAGGTGCTTACATTTTTCTAGTTGCTCCAGAATGTGGACGTGCATCCAAATGTGCATTTGAATATGCATCACATTGCAGCCAATGTGCAGGTAGATGGTATTCACGTGCAGATGCACATCTGATCTGCACATGCCACTTCTGATCCAGCAAGTGATAGGATTCAGCAGGAAGTCTGCTTTTTCATGAAGGCATCCTTAGCTGGATTGGGGCACACATTTTCAAACGAGGTGTTTCCAAAGAACTACATTGTCAAAACTTTGTATATACGGTGCAATTCAGAAAATTTATAGCAAATTAAATAATTGGTCCATCTAGACTGGCAGTATCTCTACAACGACTGGCAGTGTCTCTAACAGTCCTATGATGAGGTTTTTCCTGCCCTGCTATTTAAATAGAATCTTTCATTTTGATCAACAGGTCAAGTCCCTCCCCTCCCCAAAGCCTGCCCTCCTCAGGCTATGCCCAAAAATGTCCAGGAATTTCCTAACCTGGAGCTGGTCACCCTATACAACAATTACCATTGTTGTTGTTTTTAATTTCAAAAAGCCCTGCTTTGCAGGCAGAAGATCCCAGGTTCAGTAAAGGGAACCATCTAATTCAGAGGCAGTAAACCTCTGAATACCGGTGCCAGGAGGCAACATGAATGGAAGGCCTTGGCCTCTATGCCCTGTTGTTGGCTCTCCGTAGTAACTGGTTGGCCGTGGTGTCTGATCCAGAGGGCCCTTCATATGTTCCTATGAGACCCTGGTGAGCTACTGCCAGTCATAGTAGACAACTGTGAACTAGAGAGTCTAACTCAGTATCAGGCAGATTTGTGTGTTCAAAATACGGCCCGTTTCCTCAATGAGTAAAAAATCATGGCGTGCATATTGTACTTTGGCAAGAATCATATGACTAAACAAAACAGTGGGGAAATTTGTCTGCACCTATTTGCACTTGCAAATATTATGTTGTTTGCAAAGTCCAGAAACCAACTGATTAGAATAAGGAGCAAACGGGAATTGTATTCACTGACATGCTTTCTAGCTGAATCCTAAGCATATGTCCCAGCAGTGTTACAAAAATAGTCACGACACCATGTCGGTATATCAGTGTTGTCCACACTAAGAGCGTATTTACAAGTCTAGCAAAACTTCAAGAACGTAAGAAGAGCCCTGTTGGATCAGACCACTGTTCTGTATAGTCCAGCATCCTGTTTCTAATATTTATTTATTTATTTGCTTGCTTGCTTACTTACTTACTTATTTGCATGTTTACCCAGCCCACAGGCTGGGCTCAGGGCAGCTCACAGAAGATCAGATCTAATAAAAACAGAATAAAACATTAAAAATACAGTTAAAATAGCCCAGTCCAATCTAATAAATGAGAGCAGTAATGCCCAATGATGCCAAAAAACAAAATATCTGGCTGCAGCCAGGCGAATTTGATTGACAGCACCAGGATGGTATAAAAGGAGACTCAGCAGCAGGGGAGGGAAGGGATTAGGGAGGCCAGTATTTATAGGGAGGGCCGTAGCTGGCCTCAACCATAAGCCTGGCGGAATAGTTTCGTCTTGCAGGCTCTGTGGAATTCTTTGGGATCCCACAGGGCCCTGATATCAGTAGGGAGACTATTCCACCAGGCAGGGGCCAGGGTAGAGAAAGCTCTGACCCTGGTCAAGGCAAGCCGGATGCTCCTTGGGCTGGGAACCACCAGTAGATTGTTGTTACATGAATGCAAATTTCTCTGGGGAACATACCAGGAGAGGCTGTCCCATAGACACGAAGGCCCCGTAGATACAAATAAGACAAGAATGATCAGGGGCCTGGAGGCCAAGTCCTACGAGGAAAGGCTGAGGGAGTTGGGAATGTTTAGTCTGGAGAAGAGGAGCTTGATGGGGGACATGATTGCTCTCTTTAAGTATTTGAAGGGCTGTTACTGAGAGGAGGGCAGGGAGCTGTTCCTGTTGGCAGCAGAGGATAGGACTTGCAATGATGGGTTTAAATTGCGGGAGGAAAGGTACCAGATGGATATTAGGAAAAACATTTTTACAGTAAGAGTTGTTCGACAGTGGAATTGGCTACCTAGGGAGGTGTGAGCTCCCTTGCGACGCGGTACTTCTAGGTATAAATAGATACCCACGTTGCGATGCAGCACTTCTGGGTGTAAACTGGAAGTGCCGCGATCACGTCTGCACGTCTGCATGCGCAAGCGATTGCACCTCACCCCCACCCCAAAAACCTCCCGCTGGAGGAGAGGAGGGACCTGGTAAGCCTAGTCTGGGCCATGCCTCGTCAGCCCAGATTGAGAGTGGTGGGGGGGGGGGCGCTGCCTTGGCTGGCTCGAGGGCTGGATAAGAGCTCTCAAGGGGGCAGATCCAGCCTCTAGGCCTTATGTTTGACACCCCTGCTTTAAGCATTTCTTGTACTATTTGCAATACATGCGAACAGTAATACAGGACAGAACTTAGAAAGTTTTCAGATGTGAATTGTAAGCAAGGTTTTACATTCACACCATGCAGAGAGAAATCTGCTTTAGCCTCCCCTTCCCCTCCACCAAAAAAAAGTCTCAGCTGATTAATGGTGAGCCCTGGTGGAATTTTCAAGGCAAGAGATGTTCAGAGGTGGTTTGCCATTCACAACATGACCCTCATATCCCTTAGAGCAGGGGTCGGCAAACTCATTAGTCAAAAGAGCCAAATATTAACAGTACAACGATTGAGATTTCTTTTGAGAGCCAAATTTCTTAAACTTAAACTATATAGGTAGGTACACTGTTTATTAACTTAATAAACTTTAATTAAAGTTTTAAGTCTTAATTAAACTATAGGTACACTGAATAAAACTTGATATCATACTTAATAGTGATCTTATTTATTGATAAAAATTAAATTGTAAGTCCTTGCCATTTCCCCCTCGTCTGGAGGCCTGGTCTACCGCCATAAAAGCCTATTGGTAGACCTGGCCTCCGGCTGAGTCCCATTGGGAGGCCAGGTCTACCCAGTGGCTTTCTTGGCAGTAGACCTGGCCTCCGGAGGCCCATAGAAGCCAATTGGTAGACCTGGCCTCTGAAGGGGGACTTTTTCCCCTCCTCGGAGTCCAGGTCTACCGCCAAGAAAGCCAGTGGGTAGACATGACCTCCCAATGGGACTCAGCCGAAGGCCAGGTTTACCAAAGGAAGCCCGCCCCGCCCAACAGCTGATAGGGGGGGCAGGAACTGCCGAGCCGCCCGCCCAGCAATCGCACGGCTAGAGGGCATTGGGAAACCATTGAGGGCAAGGGAAAGGGGGACCCGGCCATTCTCCATGGCGGGGGGGTGGGGGGGAGACAGCGTGCCTGCTCGCCTGCTCTCTCTCGCTCTCGCTCTCTCTCTCTCAGGCGCGCCAGCTACGCAGCCGGCTGCCGGCGCAAGAGCAGGGGCTCCGAACCAAGTTCGGAGAGCCGCACTCAACGGGCCAAAGAGCTGCATGTGGCTCGGGAGCCGCAGTTTGCAGACCCCTGCCTTAGAGGTCTCCCATCCAAATACTTGCAAGAGTCGACCCTGTTTAGCTTCTTAGATCTGATGAAATCAGGCTAGCCTAGGCTATCCAGGTCAGGGCTTCAGCCCTTACCTGTTGGGGAAAATGTATTTATTTTATTGACTTTATTTATAGTCCGCCTTTCTTGCTGATACTCAGGGCGGGTTATGAAATATAACTACAATGCCCTCAAACAGCATAAGACACTGTTTTCAATAGATTCTATTCCCTCCTGTTCACTTTATAGAAGCAACCTCATGAACCATTACATTAAAGTACAGCCTTATTCCCTTTATAAAAATATCCTTTGATGAAAGATCTAGTGAGTACCTGTAGGAACTACAGTGTGGTTGATTATTATTCTTGGGAGGTGCAACCTGAGTTAAGTCACCACCTCTCTGCCATTTTCTCTTCCTGTAAGATGGATTTTCTGACATCAGTCAACCAGATGGCCTCTATTTGCATTCAAAGTTTTGTTACCCAAATGCCAAACTTCCCCGAACTTCCTCCTCTGAAACACATGAACATATGAAGCTACCTTATACTGAATCAGATCCTTGGTCCATCAAAGTCAGTACTGTCTATTCAGATCAGCCGCGGCTCTCCAGGGTCTCATCACCTACTTGCTTAGTTCCTTTAACAGGAGATGCTGGGGATTGAACCTGGGACCTTCTGCATGCCAAGCAGATGCTCTGCCATTGAACCACGGCCCCTCCCCAAAAACTAGAGTAGCTCTGCTCTGTGTCACAGGTGCTTTATGGAATTAACATTTCATGAATTTTGACATGTACAAACCCTATCTTGTCATGGACTGTCATATTATTTATTTAATCAAACTTATATATCCCGCCTTCCCCTGCCAGGCGGGTTTCAGGGCGGCTTCCATCATAAAATTCAACAATAATTAATAAAATACCAGGGACACAGCACAATTTAAACATCCCAGTAAGGTCCCATGAAAACTGATCTAAAAACAACCAAGAGACTGAAGGATGATGGCATCTCAAAAAGACTTCCATCCCGTACTGAAGATGTCATACAATTAAAATTCCAATGCAAATTATTTCCCTGCAATACTGTTCACACTGCAGAAGGAAACCTACAGGGCAATTTGCATCAGAAAAGAGAGTTAAACTCCTTTTCCCTTCATGGCCCTAATCTGAACTGGATCCCCAGGGCCACTTTTTTTTTTAGCAAAAACATGAGAGATTCTGATCCTAGACCTCTCATGCTATGTTGACCTTGAATGGTCTGTGCAAGCACATGATTTCATCTCCCTGTGCAGCTATAGTTTTTCAATCATTCTACTAAGAATGGAGGAGCTAAAAACCTAATGAAAGTTTGCTTCTTTTGAAGCTAGCCACTCAGGCATAAGGCTGAGAACCGGGTATATAAATATACTGTGAATCAGATGGAAATCTAATACTTGTAACAAATGGGAGCCTAGAAAATTTCACAGACTTGTTTGCATTGGTGAAGCAGGTTTATGAATCAATGTGTTACGTTTATGAATCAACCTCATAAAGAGATTTCTACCCACCTCTCCTGTCGAGAAATGTTAACTGCTTACTCAGAAACACCTGCATTGTGGCTGACATTATCTGTGGTGTAGGAAGGTGAAGTAGTAGTCCTAGCCCCAGAGTAGCCTGATATTGTCAGAGCTTGGAAGCTAAGCAGGGTCGGCCATGGAAAGTACCTGGATGGGAGACCACCAAGGAAGGCTGAGACTGCTATGCAAAGGAAGGAAATGGAAAACCATGTCTTTCCTTGAAAACCCGTAAGCTGGAATTTCATGGGGTTGCCATGAGTTGATTGGAACTCAACGGCACGCTTTACCTGTAGGAAGGAGCAACTGTGATGGTTGCCACAAAGGTAATCTTAACTGTTGACAGTGGCAGAGCCAAACTGGATCAGGCTGAATTTTTGAGAGACCCTGAAACAAGATTTACGGGGCAATCCTATGGAGAATGACTTCAGTCTTTAGATGGGAGAACTCTGCATAGGATTGCACCTTTCATTGCTGAATGACTTTGCAGTGCTTTGGGATGTTATGTGTTCTGGCAGTGTTTGATCCAGAGGCAGAGCTGCTGAAGAGCAGTAGAAAATTTTGTTTTGCTTGTGTTAGTAAGGGAAAGCATGCACACTTAATTCTTCCATCAGAATCAATGGAGCTAAATTTGTGTAATATAAGCTTGTGGGCATACATTGTCAGATCTGGAATAGTAGCACTTGTGTAGGGTCGCCAGCTCTGGGTTGGAAATACCTGGAGATTTTGGGGGTGGAGCCTCAGGAGGGTGGGGTTTGGGGACCTCAGCAGGGTATAATGCCATAGAGCCACCCTCCAAAAGTGCCATTTTCTCCAGGGGAACTGATCTTGGTCACTTGGATATCAATTGTAATAGTGGGAGATCTCCAGGTGCCACCTGGAGGTTGGCAACCCTGCATTTGTGGGAATTGTTAGTTGCTGAGTTGAGGCATCCTAATGTAGAGTCTATGAGACATTTTTGGGCATCAGAAGCAGCTTTCTCATTACGCTCCCATGTGAGTGACCTCTGTGTATCTCTAGTAAAGTATATGAACAGGTTGACTGTGTAGAAATCAAAATTTCCCACTAGGTCACATTCAGTGCAATACAGAAAAAAAAGTTCACCAGCCTCTTATCTGAAGTAATGTATTTTAGTGGGGCTGTGGGGAAAACATGCCCCCTGGAATCAGGATTATCTCATCCATTTGTCTTAAATGTACTCAGAATTGTAGGATCAGCATAACTTGTGAACTGTTTTGGCTGCCATCATTACAAAAGACACTGATCTTACAAGAGTTTATCATTCTCTTCTCATACAGATTTCTGTCTTTTATTAAAAATGAATGTTGCTCTTGCTTTTCCATTAAAATATTGCCTTCGGGCAGCAGCCCAATGTTTTGACTAAGGTCAGCATTAGCACACACTGGCTGGCTTAAACGGTTTCTGGATTGTGTTGTTCAGCTTTGCAATGTACTGCAAATATTCATTTGGATGAAGTAACAAGGCCAGTCATGAATTTTGTGAGAGAAAGGCAGGAAAGCTCCAAGTGGCCTAAAGGTTTTATTTGGAGTCCAGTCTTTTAATCCCAGAGGACTGGGAGCCCACTAGAACAGGGGTTTTAATCCTTTTCAGACCCAGGATCCATTGAACTGCAAACATGTAATATCAGAGTCATGTGACAGGAAGAGGGGATGATCAGTTACGACTTCAAGGACGGCCAAGGCCAGGATGGTGGGCAACAGACCAGGAGAGCGGGACAGGAAGTACAGACCAAACGGCAGGATGTGTACTGTTGTGAGGCCCAAGTCAAGGGGTCAGACGCCCTCCAGATTTGGGTGACTTTAGCTGGCTGTTGTCTGTTTTTCTCCACATCTGTGCAAAGAGAAGTCGAAGTATTTCTTCACGCAACGCATAGTTAAATTGTGGAACTCCCTGCCCCAGGATGTGGTGATGGCTGCCAACTTGGAAGGCTTTAAGAAGGGAGTGGACATGTTCATGGAGGAGACTATCCATGGCTACTAGTAAAAATGGATACTAGTCATGATGCATACCTATTCTCTCCAGGATCAAAGGAGCAGGCCTATTATATTAGGTGCTGTGGAACACAGGCAGGATAATGCTGCTGCAGTCATCTTGTTTGGGGGCTTCCTTAGAGGCACCTGGTTGGCCACTGTGTAAACGGACTGCTGGACTTGATGGGCCTTGGTCTGATCCAGCATGGCCTTTCTTATGTTCTTATGAGGCTGTGGCATCCTTTCACTTTCTGCTCATGCTTACTATCAGCAGATCCTTCCAAAAGGGAGAAATTGTGGCTCTAGAGGGGCTGTGTGATCCACCTATTGGTTCCGACCCATGGACTGAAGACCACTGTATTAAAAGTCAAGGAAATGCTTAGTGCATGTTTGGAAGCATTCTTAATTATTGTTACATATCCCAATGTCAAGACTGGCATTCAAAAGAAGATAAGGGCTTTGCTGTGTCCAGGGCTTCGGTTAGCCCCTGCCTCACATGCAGTGTGGCATGCATAAAACCACATCTTCCTATCTGTCCTTACTGTGGAATAACTGCCACACCTTGATCCTCTCCCATGGATCAGTCTACCTTCGACTCAACGTGTCAACTATCACACGCTGCAAAGATGGAATTATTCCTCTCTTCTAATTGTTCCATTGTTGTCAATGTGAGTTGAACAGAGAAATTAAAGTGTATTTGGTGGTAATGAATTCATATAGTATGGGATCCTGTGTCCATACTGAGTTTTAAGTCCTTGCATAAACCAGTGGGGCCAACATCCAAGTAAACATGCATAGGAGGATCCCTGTATATGCGCCTTTTGAAGCTGTGAAGCTCTGGTCCTATGCATTTTGTTCAGTGTGGCTTACACCCCACAGTAAGACTGCTTCCAAAGATTTTCAAAGGTGCTTTCAGCAGTACTGTGAATGAAGAGACGCATGCGAATACAGCTTCCATACTGAGTTTTTTGTGCACTTTCCTCTGTCTTTTTTCTGACTTTTACTCTCCACAAGTGCTTTGCAGTGACTCCGCATTGGCTTTGGGAGGCGTGGTCATCACAGCTGCTGTGCTGACTTGCCACCACTTTTGGGGGTTCTTTTTTCATACATGCATTATAGTGCTATAACGGTGCTATTAAAAGTTAAAATAGGTAGGCATAGGCTGTTATTCTGCTATAACAACTGCTGATTTTTTAAAAAAGATTTCTGGTGGTGTGGCAGGACTTTTAAAAACTTTATTTGTACCCCTCTTTTTTCCACAATGACAACCCAAAGCAGCTTATGGTATTCTCCACTGTATCTTCCCAACAAACCAGGGAAGTGTAACTGGCCCACGGTCATCCAAATGGAGTGAACATCGGAATCTGGGTCTCTCCATTCCTAGCTTGGCACTCTAGTCACCGGACCATGCTAGCTCTCAAATGTGGGGAAATGGTGCTTGTCAAAGGACTGACCGTAGGAACATGCCATGGATGTGGGTGGGAGCTTTGAAGGGCAGGAAAATGCACCCCATTCCTTCTAGAAGGCATGCTGACATGCTTGGTTCTTTCCCAAAAAGACTGGAGAAAAGCGGCTTCGGGAAACAGCAGAAAACCTGGGAACAGGATGGTTATGCTGTATGGAAGTTGTAAACAAAGTGCTAGTTTGGAAGCCAAGGTGGACAAAAACCTCTGAGAGGAAGCGTCTTAAGATTCAAGAGAACCTTCCCAGCATTTCTCTAGTGATGCTCCCCCGGCACTTAACAAGTTGCACAAGTCGGGCCTCTTAGGAGTCGGCCTACGCTTCAGACGAGATATCGGCGTTGGGAACTGAACCCACACCCCCTAACCCGAGAGGGGTGGGGTGGGGTGAGGTTAGGAGAGAGCGAAAAGGAGGGGTGCTTCTAACCTCACCCCACCCCGGTTGTGTGAGCAGGTGCAGATTCCGTTCCCAAAGTCGCCTCGTGTGACTGGCAGGCAATGAAGAAGAATTGGTATTTATACGCTGACTTCCTCTACCCCTTAAGGGAGAATCAAACCAGCTTATAATCACCTTCCCTTCCCCTCCCCACAACAGATACCCTGTAAGATGGGTGGGGCTGAGAGAGCTCTAAGAGAGCTGTGACTGGCCCAAGGTCACCCATCTGGCTTCATGTGTAGGAGTGGGGATCTAAAGCTCAGGCGATCTAAAGCTTTTTTATGATACCAACCAGGCCTCCCTCGCCCAACTCCGCCCAGCTCCTCCTATCTATTTGCATGTACCCAGCTTCCCCGCCTCCAGAACCATCCGGAGCCAGCTGTGTTCTAGATCAGAAATGGCTGCTTTTGCCTGATCGCCCGTTTCTCACCTCTGCCTTGCTGTTTCCCTACCACTTTTGGAAATCCGTCGGATGCAATTTTTCCTATCAGTTTCTCTCCTACTTTTAGGCACCTCTCCAAACAGTCTCCAGAAAACCTCTTGCCCGCTTTCTCCCTAGATATCCTTGGCTCCCCGGCCTGTATTGTAGGTAAAAGGAGGGCTGGGAGCAACTCCAGCCCAGCTGCTCGCAGGACGCCTGGGAAGAGGTTAAGATCCAAGCGGCCTGGGTTTGGGGGCTTAGTTTCATCTTGAAGCAGGGTTGCCAGGTCCCTCTTTGCCACCGGCGGGTGGTTTTTGGGGCGGAGCCTGAAGAGGGCAGGGTTTGGAGAGGGGAGGGACTTCAATGCCATAGAGTCCAATTGCCAAAGTGGCCATTTTCTCCAGGTGAACTGATCTCTATCAGCTGGAGATCAGTTATAATAGCAGGAAATCTCCAGCTACTACCTGGAAGTTGGCAACCCTATCCTGAAGCTAAAAGGACCCCAGGCATCCTAGCTGCAATTCTCCCTCAAAAAGAACCCAGAGGTCCTGACTGTATAACCTGTATAACCATTCCTTACTCCCTCAGAGGGCCATGTGAATAGGGCTGGGTCCGCCTACGTCCCAGAGATGACTGTTTCACTCCTGCAGCATCCCTTTGCCCCAGGAGGCTGACCGGGCTTTGGACCAGGACCCAACACGCACCTCCTCGAAGGGCAAAACCCCCTGAATGTGAGGATGTATGATATGTGGTGGTCCAATACCTTATTTTGGGGTGCAGAGCTTTTAAATTGTCCCAAATATCATTCAGGAACTAGGAGATGTGAATAAGGAACTGGGAACAGGGAACGAATGAACCGGGAACCAACTTCAGCCTCCTCTTCGCCCTTCGATTTACTTTTCTGTGTGTGTGCGTTGAGTGCCGTCAAGTCGCTTCCAACGGACCCTATGAATCAATGTCCTCAATAATGTCCTATCTTTGACAGCCTTGCTCAGGTCTTGCAAACTGCAGGCCGTGGCTTCCTTTATAGAGTCCATCCATCTCTTGTTGGGTCTTCATCTTTTCCTGCCGCCCTCCACTTTTCCTATCGTGATTGTCTTCTCCAGTGACTCTTGTCATAAGAACATAAGAAAGGCCCTGCTGGATCAGACCGAGGTCCATCAAGTCCAGCAGTCTGGTCACACAGTGGCCAACCAGGTGCCTCTAGGACGGTGGTTCTCAACCTTTTTTTGCTCCATCCCCCCCTTTTCACCATTGTTCAGAATGTAATTCCCCCCCTTTCCAAAATAGTCTTATCTCAAAAGGTGCATTCCAAGTAATATGCACTTTGCTGAATAATGGTCCCAATCCCCCCCCCGTCTTTTCATAATGTGACCAAAATTTACTTTTCTAGCAGTGGAGAAAACAGCTCTCCGCCCTGGCCGCCAGAGAACGAGCCTGGCTATATTTCTTAGCCCCGCCAGGGTCTCTCTTTCTCTCTCTCTAGTAGAAAAGGGCAAGAGCCCAGTAGCACCTTAAAGACTAACAAAAATATTTTCTGGTAGGGTATGAGCTTTCGTGAGCTGTGCTCACGAAAGCTCATACCCTACCAGAAAATATTTTTGTTAAGTCTTTAAGGTGCTACTGGACTCTTTCCCTTTTCTACTACTGCAGACAGACTAACACGGCTACCCACTGTGAATTATCTCTCTCTGTGTGTGTGCGCGCGTGGGACACCCATGCATTCCAATGCTGTCATTCTTTTCTTGCTTAAAAAAAAAGAGAGAGGACCTTTTGTGCATGCATGTGCGTTGCTTTGCTTGCTGGTCGACAGATGGATCTCCCGCAACCCCATTGTTCCGAGGGGCGAGGGGCCAGCGGCCTCCCCCCCCCCTCCAAATGCAGGTCGCTCCCTCAGCCCGCCGCCTTTCTCCCGCTTTGGGGAGTGATTAATAGTCTGGTGCGATGAATAAACCTTCAATTCATGACTGGAGAGAGAAATTATGGCTGTATATGAGGATGGCCAAAATAACAGAATTCCTACATGGAAAAGATATGGAAAAATTCAAAAAAACTTGGGTAAAGGCCGTCACATATTGGGATAAACTGGCAAAAATGGATTTTACTATTTTAGTTAGTGAGTTATAGAAACAAGTTTTATTTTTATTTTTTATTATATTGTTAATGGAAATTTTTAAAACTGTTCAGACGCTTCTTCGGAAGTCTGGCGATGGGTCACTTTTTAAGGTGGGTGGAGGGTCAAAAGGGTATTTATTTTGGTTCTTGTAGGTTATCCGGGCTGTGTGACCGTGGTCTTGGTCTTTTGTTTCCTGACGTTTCGCCAGCAGCTGTGGCCGGCATCTTCAGAGGAGTAACACTGAAGGACAGTGTCTCTCAGTGTCAAGTGTGTAGGAAGAGTAATATGTAGTCAGAAAGGGGTTGGGTTTGAGCTGAATCATTGTCCTGCAAAAAGTATCAAAGGTAATGTGCTAATGAGGGTGTGGTATGTTAAAATGGAACCATTGTATCCTGAAGTGATCTGTTAACATGTGAAATCCAAAGCTAATCCGCATGGCTATTGTGGACTGTAGTCTTTGTTAGTCTGGAGGTTTTCAGGACAGGAAGCCAAGCCTTATTCATTCTTAAACTCTCTTCTTTTCTGTTAAAGTTGTGCTGATGTTTATGAATTTATGAAAGCCCAACCCCTGTCTGACTATAATATTACTCTTCCTACACACTTGACACTGAGAGACACTGTCCTTCAGTGTTACTCCTCTGAAGATGCCGGCCACAGCTGCTGGCGAAACGTCAGGAAAGAAAATACCACGACCACGGTCACACAGCCCGGATAACCTACAAGAACCGATGAACTCTGACCGTGAAAGCCTTCGACGGTATTTTTTGTTTCGTTTTATGAACTTTATAATTTTGCAACTAGGAATAATAAGAGCATATAATTGATACTCTTGTGTTTTCTGTTTGTGTTTATTTGTTTATTTTACTATTGTTGTATTTGTTTGTGTTTGTTTTGTTTAATGTTATAATAATAAAAAATAAGTCTGTTGCAGGGGCAAGGCGGTTTCTTATCGCCGCAGCACCATAACCCCTACCTCCCCCCCCCAAAAAAAAACACTAGACTTCTTTCGTAGCCCCCCTCCCCGCTTCCCTGGAGGGTGCGACCCCCCTCCGCCCAGGGCCTCGCCCGCCGCCCTCCTCAATTTAGAGAGCAAAGGCGGTGACATCATCACCCCCCCCCCCGCCATCCGCAGAGAGGAAGGCCTCGCAGCCTCCCCCCACCCAGGACTGAGGGGTGTGTGAGAACTCTCCTCCCACTCCCCAAGACCCTTCTCTCCCCCCCCCACCCCGAGTCTCAGAGGGAAGCAGCCCCCCGCCCCTCTTCCCAGCTCCCCTTTCGAGGAGGAGGCGAGGCGGCGGCCCAGGCCGCGGCGGAGTGAGTGCGTTGCCATGGCAACTGGCCCAGTGCAGGCAGGCAGGCAGGCCGGCCCCAGCTCGGCTCGACTCAGTGCGTGTGGGTTGCGACCGAGGGAAGCAGGCGGGAGAGGGGAGCCGCCGGAGCGGGTGGGCAACGGGCTAGGCTAGAGTGGGACGAGGGGTGGAAAGAAACCCGGGAGGGAAGGGGAAGGGGAAGGGGGAGGCGCGGGCTCCGGGATGATGGAGGACGGGTTCTCCAGCTACAGCAGCCTCTACGACACCTCCTCGCTCCTGCAGTTCTGCAATGGTAAGGAGAGCAAAGTCGGTGGGTCTCTGCCTCCCCCCCCCCCAACCCACTTCCACCCCCGACACGCTGGGGGGTGCCGTGGAGGTTGGGAGTTGGGTGCCTTTTGCAAGCGGCGGCGGCGGCTTGTTTGCACGCGGGGTGCGCGAGCTGGGGAAGGGGAAAGCCGCCTTCTCCTGCCCGGGTGGAAGCGTGGACGAGGCAAAGGGCCTTTTGCAGGCTCCTCCAGCGAAGAAGGCTCTGAACCTTGGGCGGTGGGGGGTGGAAACACACACCACGTTGGCTTGTTCTGTAGGCTTCTGGGCTGCCCTGGAGAACTTTCCCCCCCTGCCTCTGGTTTGCAGGAATGCATAACCCTTTCTCTCTCTCTGTGTGCAATAAAAGATGCCCTGGGAGTGGAAAGTGAAAACTCCCTGGCTCTGGTGTGCGTGGGTGCAAATGCTGTTTTCTGGTTTCTGGGTTGAAGCCTAGAGACCACCACCCCTTGGTTGCTGGAAGCCTGGCTTTTCTCATTTTACAGGCTTTGGGTTTTGAATGAGCGGAGAAAGGGAAGCCTTGGCAGTTTCTCAGGAATGTGGATTTGTGAACAGTTTTTTTTCTTAATGGATATCTGACTTTTCGTGTATTTCTGGTAATGCTTCTGACACAGCGTAGTGCGGAAAATTTATGGTTCCTAGGGAGGCTGTTTTTAAAATAAACTGAAAGTCTGTTTTGGAAGATGGAGGGGGGAGAAAAACGGCCTCTTTCCTAGTTCTTCAGTGTCTGGCCTGTTTCTTCGGGATTAGGTTGACTCACCTGATGTGTTTGGATGACGGTGTGACAAAGTGATGCTTGACTGACGGTAAAGTTTGATAATAAAAGTTAAGGCAGGGAGGGTCGTTCCTTTAACAAGGATTGATATTGGTTAGCTGGGGATATAGTAACGTGACCTAAGGGTGTGTGTTGCCACTTGGACAACATGAAGGGGATACTTTTTTTTTCCTTAAAGGAAACTTCAAGGAAATTGTATTCAGTCTAATAAAATCTCAGCTTTCTAATATAGAGTATTGGATTTATGTTTTGATTGGTGTAATTATTCTAACTGTAAATTGTAGCACGTACCTCAAAACTTTTAATGCAATGTGGCAAAGCTTTTATCCTTCAATATAATTTTACTACCAAGGGTAGGGTAGTGTCAAGTGTAAAATGCTGTGTTTGTGTTCTACTTTATTAGATTTCTGAATTTTGCATTAAATTAGAGAAGAGGGAGGCAGTTATTCTCCTAAATCAGAGACAAAGGATGGGTTCTATCAATCAATGTTTATATTATAGGCAAGACAGTTCTGTCTGTAATGTGACTCTCTGTAATGTTGCTCTGTGACTGAACAGAATTTCTGGATTACATCCCTTTTATCATTACTGATGGAGATATATTATGAGAAGTAATGGTTGGGGATCCAATTGTCTGCTTTTCTGCAAGATTTGTAGGCATTTTGCAATGATAATAGCAGACTTAGTGAAGCACATTAGCTAATGAGCGTTTCTGATGTATCATTCTTCATGTCTGTGGCTTTCTTTGCTCACAGACAGCTGGAGTAGCTCTGTTCAAGCACACCCTTCTCACATGTGTTTGTTTCAACAGGATTAGCTTGCTTGATAAGATGTTGTAGAACTGGACTCACGGTTACTGCCCTAAGGAGATCAGATAATAGAGATGTACAGTTTCTGGCCCACGAGGAAACAAATTAAGGAGAACGTGTCACAGAGCTGGTTTTGAGAGAAAGGAGGTTGATTCACATCCGTGTAGGAACTTTTGGAATGTGTTCCAAGCATAGAGATTGGTGTGAAAGAAGGTGAAAAGATAGGAATGGAGACCAGTTTAAGATGTTTTTTGGGGAAGTGAAAACAAATTTGACTGGAGGCTCTGTGAAGGATGGAAAAGTTTTGGGCAATTTCTTTAGCGTATATATTTAGCTTAGCTGGCGGAGGAAATGAAATTGAAATGTACCAGGATGAACCGGATAGACAGAGATGTAGACCTGGTTTAATGCTGGTGACAAAAAAAAGAGAATAGGTTAATCTCTACCTAGGGCAGGTATCTGGAGAAGCAGCATATAACTTTTGAAATAAATAATCTGGAGTGCCAAGACAAGGAAGAAAAGGAAGAAAAGAGAGCAATACATGTTGGAATGTGCTTTAATGGCAAGGATTTGGGATTCTGGAATTACCAGAACTATTGGATAAGGAAGGAAGAATTTGTTTTTAAGCTTTACAATTTTGGGCATTCAAAAATCTTCTTGCATGCTCGAGTGCAGTGATTCCCAAAATTTCTGGGCCACCCCCCCTTGGTTCTACAAACTCAACCCCAGCGCCCCCTACCCTATCCAACAACACAGTTGAAGGGGCCCACCTCTAGTGCCCCCCTTTCGCCCTCCTGCCTCTTAGTGCCCCCCTAGGTAATCCCACTACCTCCCCAGGGGGTGGTACTGCCCACTTTGGGAACCACTGCTATAGTGGGACAAGGGTGCATTCTTAATATTATGTGTGTAGCCTCCTATTAGTATCGCAGTGGTGTCTGATAGCTTTTCAAAAATACTTCTTTCATGGAAGACTCTGCCACATTTTAAAAAAACAACAATGTTATGCCATTAAAGGTCTATGATGATGAAAAAAACAACTGTAATCTGGGGACTCTCTTTTTCTGCTTCTTCTTTCAATCTTGCTTAACAGGTTTCCATTTGTCAGATTGGTTTGAGTCATACTGTCCTGCTTATACAATCAACAGCAATGTGACTACCATGTTTTTATGCCACCCTTCTTCCCAATGAGTACAGGTCAGCATACATGGTTCTTCCATCCATCCCTTTATCTCCAGAGCAACCCCAGGAAACCGTCTAGGCTGAGAGTGA
The DNA here is from genome assembly GCF_029931775.1 of Euleptes europaea. Taxonomy (NCBI): domain Eukaryota; kingdom Metazoa; phylum Chordata; class Lepidosauria; order Squamata; family Sphaerodactylidae; genus Euleptes; species Euleptes europaea. Next base: position 19,678,155 of record NC_079317.1, on the reverse strand, counting down.
CTGGTCTAAGGTCACCCAGTGACTGGTCCAAGGTCACCCAGCGAGCTTCCCCACATAGCAGGAATTTGAATAGGGGAGGGGTTGTGGCTCAGTGGTAGAGCATCTGCTTGGCATGCAGAAGGTCCCAGGTTCAATACCCGGCATCTCCAGTTAAAGGGACTAGGCAAGTAGGCGATGTGAAAGTCCTCCACCTGAGACCCTGGAGAGCCGCTGCCAGTCTGAGTAGACAATACTGACTTTGATAGACCAAGGGTCTGATTCAGTATAAGGCAGCTTCATATGTTTATGTGAACCCAGGTCTTCCCAACCCCAAGTTCCACATTTTAACCACTGCACCATTCTGTCTCGCAGACACCTGATTTTTTTTGGAGGGGTGGGGCGGGCAGACAGAAAAACTTAACTGAAATTGCAACAGTTCCGTCTGATGGATAGGTCTGTAGGATCTTCATCCTTAATGGTTCTCGGTACAAAAAAGAGAAAAAAGGCTACTGAAACACCTAATTTATTGGAGTGAATTCCATTATTGGGTACTGCCAGTGTTGGCCTTCTGTCAGCATCAACTCACAGCTATCCAGCAGAAGCAGTACTTCTTTGCTTTATTACTGGAAGGACATAATAAGATGACTGTTCTGTAGGGGAGGAGATGCATATATTTTAATACCTCGGATTCATTTCTCATAGCCTGCAATCTCTGGTACTTGACTCCTTGCCAGTTCCCTTCCCATTCCACTCTGGAGTCTGAGTGGAGATACTATAACAAAAATATTACTTGCATCTGTAGGTGCCTGTCCGTTTACTAGTGTTCTGGTTAATCCTTTGGGTATGATGAGGGTCAGTTTGAAAGTGCCTTATGTCTGTTTCCAACATAGTGTATCCTAACTGTTGGTGGCTGTCCAAGTAAGAGATGCAGTAGGAATACTGAGTGCTTCTGCATGCAAAATATCTTTGGCCCCTTTGTATTCCAGATTATATGCCTAATTTGCAAAAACAACGCTAACAACACTATATAAACCAAAGAAATAAAGATACCACATTATCAAAACATACTAATAATAAAACAAACAATTCCAGTTCCATATATAAATGAAGTTTCTAGGAATCCTGAGTTCTTTTGTAGCACATGGAAATCATCTTCTGGAGTTCTGTGGGCCATGGGAGGTCTTGCCCGTTAAATGCTCTTTTTAAATTTCTGTACATATTATGAGTTTTGATGAATGCTACTATCACGTCAAGGAGTCAGCTGGTAGTCTGCAATAACCTCTGATGCCCTGAGCTGGAAAGACTTTGATGTAATGCCTCCTCGAGCCCATGCCTGCCCACCCCATGACAGGGAACTTAATTATGTTGTTCATGAGCAGTTGAGGGAGCCAGCGTGCTGTAGTGGTTAAGAGCGGTGGTTTGGAGTGATGGACTCTGATCTGGAGAACCGGGTTTGATTCCCCACTCCTCTACATGAGTGGCAGATGCTAATCTGATGAACTGGATTTGTTTCTCCACTCCTACACATGAAGCCAGCTGGGTGACCTTGGGCTAGTCACACTCTTTCAGCTACGCCTACCTCACAGGGTGTCTGTTGTGGGGAGGGGGAAGGTGATTGTAAGCCGGTTCAATTCTTCCTTAAGTGGTTGAGAAAGTCGGCATATAAAAACCAACTCTTCTTCTTCTACCTCTGCTGCTACAGCATAAAGAAATCCTAGAACTCAGCAATGCTTAGTCTTCGGTATGAGTTCATCCTCTGGAGGAAGGGAGGGTGCTTGCAATTGTAAACAATTATACTCAATGAAATGGGGGTGGAGAGAATAACAGAAAGGGGAAAGACAGAATAACCTGAAGTACCTAACTTCTGACAGAGAGGTAAGCGTGCACAGGATTTCATCCGTTAACTGAGAATGAATCCCATTGGCTTCATTAAGGTATACTACTGAGTTAACATGCAAAGGATCAGATTTTCAGCAACTCCCAAATCCTTAATAAAGATGTCTGCACAGATACTCCAAGACCAGCATACTAGTCAGGATGAAAGTGACAAATCCAAGCATTTCCGTGTGCCCCACAGCAAGATATGATAGATGGGATGAATGGTCCAGCCATTTTGAGGGACCACAGTGAATTTCTTAGCCTGGTGAAAATGTTGTTTTTGGCTCCCATGTACCCTACTCTGAGATCTGGAAGGAATGAAGTGAATAGGATAAAAAATTAATGTGCTACCAAAGGGATAATGGGGGAAAACAAACCGAAACATTCATTCTCACTAACAGGTCAGGGCCTGAACAACTTCCAAGCCTCTTATTCTCCTTGTGCTTCCTCTGTGAAATAAGAGAATTAAAAAAAACCCACCACTAAATCCCTCAATCACAGATACAAGAGCTGATTTATAACCACGTCTCCCCAACTCCTCAAACAGCATCTTTCCCCTGAGCTCTGATCATCTATTTGTCATATTCTCTCTGGGCCTGCAGATGGTTATTAGTTTTCTCCCTGGTTTACATTCTTTCGTGTGAAGAAAGAGTCAGACATCTGTTATCATTGCCTGTGTGGCTTTGCCAGTTTGTTTTGTTTTGGGTAGAAAGTTTTCATTGATAAGAACTATAAACTGTGCATGTACTAGAGATGCTGAAGGTTGAGGAACTCTAAGGCCTGTTCCTTCCAACAGGAGGGGACGCAGCATGTGTTTAACTCTCCTATTGAATTCAGTGGAGTTTTAAAATAATTTGCATCATGACTCCATGTTCTTAGGCGTCCTTTGACATTTGTGGATATTTAATTTTGCATATTTTATTCAAACTGTTGTACACAGAGGGGCAATTTTGGGGTCTTTATCAAAAAGTTTTGATGTTAAAGGAATGGCTTTCTTTGGAACCAAGGCTCTTTATTACAGCCACTGGGGTGCATTCCTGCTTTTCAAAGCTCTGCATATTTCAAGAACCCAGAAGAAGAGCTGAAATGAGAATCCTCATTGGGCAGACCCTCTTGTGTACTCTGAGGAAGAGAGTGAAAAATGTGGTCTGGTGATGATACACTATTGTGTAACGTTTTGATTTAAAGGATAGCTTTCTGAGCCTTTAGCAAGTAGGCCAGTAGCAAGGTTTGTTTTTGTAGACCTAGGCCATTTTGTAATTGACCAGAGAAAACATTTTGCAGTGTCCTACATAATGTTGATTAAAAAAAACACGCACGCACACCACTTTATTTGTCTTGAAGAGTTCGAACTCTTTTTCTGTAGACCAAACATGTACAGGTTGTGGCCCCAAGTCACTGTGACACCTGAGACAACCCTCCTTCTTCCATAATAACTTGGAAGCACCTGATGAAGTTGATGGGTAATGAATTCAAAATGGACAAAAGGAAGTACTGCTTCACTCAGTGAATCATTATTTTGTGGAATTTACTGCTAGTGGATAGAATTATGGATGCCTGTCAAAGGAGATTAGACAGATTCATGGAGAATAGATATATCAGTGGTTATTTGTCATGATGACTACATGACATTTTCCATGTACAGTATATCAGTTTTTGTTGGGGTTGAACAATGGGAGGGAATTCTTTGGCCTCTTGGCTCCTGCTTGTGGTCCTTCTGGAGTATTGGATGCTATGAGAAAGAGGATGTTGGACTAGATGAGCCATTGGTCTGATGAAGCAGGGCTCTTATTAGAAAGATGTTTTAGGGAATGATGGGAAAGCCCCATCCCCGTAGTTCCTAGCTATTTTAAAGTGAACAACAAGAGGATATAAATGTGATAAGCATTCTGGGTACAAAACCAAAAAGAGAAAGGCCCATGTCTGATGTCTGTTCCGGCTATCTAAGTGAAGGGATTGTGTTTACCCAGTGGAGAGAAAATTGGCAGATAAAAACCAACTCTTCCTCTTCTTCCTCTTCTTCCTCCTCTTTTTAATTTTTATCCACAGTATGATCACATCCCCCCACCCTTTTGTCCCTGTTTCTGCCCGTCAATCAGCTGAGCGTAGGGAGCAAGGGCTACAGTTGCCTGGAGATCTCCTGCCATAAGTGAGCAAAGGGGAACTTTAATTATAAAGCCCTAGCACTGAGAACAGAGGTCAGGGTTGCCTCACCTTGACAGCTTATAGAACTGGCCCTGCCAACCATACATAATCTATTACCTGTGTATGATGGACTACCAAGGATTCAATAAACCCATTTCCGCTACTTGTCTGAGACTCCAAAGTTGGTGCTGAGTGTGAGTGAAGCTTGTGTACGACCAAAATGCATGGCTGTTGAGGTGCGTGGGGTTTGGTGGGCCACAAAGTGTACAAGCTAGCTATGGGCAAAAAAAGTTGCATTTATCATTTACTATTTCTGTGAGGTTAATATTCAGGGAAGTCCACTGTATTTGCTTTTACGTACATTGCTTCTGCCAATAAAATGAGGCCACCTCCATGGAAGGAGCTATTCTAACTCATTTCCTACACATTGACTGCATTATGTTCAGAGTTCATTGTAGCTTTCCAAAAACAAACACTCTCTTCTCTGTTAATACTTTAGGCTAATATTGCACATCCAAATATGGGAATTTTTTTCCACAGAAGTTAGTCTGCACTAGGGAACCTGGTGTTGAAGCTTGTAGCATGAAGGGGAAATCAGTATTTCAGTTATTAATAAAACAACATTCAGAATTGTAAATTAAAGCCTTTGGATCCTTGCTAGGAAGTCACATTTTTGTCTGATCTTCAATGAGTTATTTAAATATTAATCACTTCATTATGCTGAGAAATAGAAAATACACCACATTCCCTCCCAAAAATAATAAGTGTGAATCTCTAAAGCAGTATATTTTACACTTTTATACTTTCTAAATTCATTAGGGACTAGCCTGCCATTGCCAATATTTCTCAAGTGTGTGGTGTGGGCAGACACAAAGCAGTACTAAATATCTTGCATGCCTTATTGGTAGTAGGTGTACAAAAAGCCAAGGTTCATGGTTCCCCACAAATACCGTAAAGAGAATGGAAACATTGAACGAAGTGAAAAAAATTTAAGCTTGATTTTGAAATGAAACAGCTGTTATTTAGAGTTATGCTAGTTTATATGATCTCAGTGAGTACCGTAAAGCAGGACTCAGACTATGGGCAAAGGAGAGATTGAGACTACGATATATCTGGTGGTCATACATATTACAGAACTTACAGAATTAAATGTGAAATGTGCATATAATATACAGCTAATAAGTTGGATCCAGTGAAAAGTTCCCTCTTGTGTTAAGGCTCTTGCTTGAACAGAAATGCAAGAAAAAGAAAGTAGTAGCTGCTTGTGCTAAGTCAAACTTATTGTATCCCCACTTGCATTTCTGCTTGTGCAAGACCTTTACATCCAATTACTGGGCCCTGTAATATGTCGGGAGTAAAGCACAGGGTGTGTCACACAAGATCTTGTTCAAGTGGAACGGTGCTAAGTCCATTTATGTTTTCGCTTGTGCGTTGGTGGATCCAAGCCAATGTGTATGTGTAGCTCTTCTGTCTTTTAAATAGGGCAAGGAATTATAATGTATTAGTAATATTAATAATATTACTAATTTAATATTAAAGGTAAAGGTCCCCTGTACAAGCACCAGGTCATTCCTGACCCATGGGGTGACATCACATCCTGACGTTTCCTAGGCAGACTTTGTTTATGGGGTGGTTTGCCAGTGCCTTCCCCAGTCATCTTCCCTTTACCCCCAGCAAATGACCCTGTTCAGATGAACAGAGATGACTCAGCAGAGAATAATGGGAGAGATTGTCCTATGGGTATGTGGGTCCCAGGCCATGGGGGGCTTTATAGGTAAAAAGCAACACCTGGAATTGAACCTGGAAACCGCAAGGTTTATTTATTTAAAACATTTTTAGCAGTGTCATCAAAACATTTGAATTCGGTGTCATATGGTAATTTTGCTTTTTTCTGACAATAATTGAGCTTCAGGATTTTGCACAAGTTTATGGATTGGCTTTGAGGACAGTCCCATGTTGAGTGCGTTATAATAATCTAGTCTTGGGGGTACTATAGCATCGATCCAAACAGGCAGAATGACTTGGTCAAGGTGGGGAGCCCACCTCCACTCTAGATGAGATGGACGGAGGCATTTTTCGCAGCTGAAACACGAGGTGGCTGCTAAACATAGCAGACCAGTGGAGTTCTTTCTGCTTTAATGTCCATGAGAGCCAGTGTGGTGTAGTGGTTAAGAGCGGTGGTTTGGAGCGGTGGACTCTGATCTGGAGAACCGAGTTTGATTCCCCACCCCTCCACATGAGTGGCGGAGGCTAACCTGGTGAATTTGATTTGTTTCCCCACTCATAAACGTGAAGCCAGCTGGGTGACCTTGAGCTAGTCACAGCTCTCTCAGCTCCACCTAACTCATAGGGTGTCTGTTGTGGGGAGGGTAAGGGAAGGTGATTGTAAGCCGATTTGATTGAACATGTGAACACATGAAGCTGCCTTATATTGAATCAGACCCTTGGTCCATCAAAGCGAGTATTGTCTATTCAGACCGGCAGCGGCTCTCCAGGGTCTCAGGCTGAGGTCTTTCACATTACCTACTTGCCTAGTCTCTTCAACTGGAGATGCTGGGGATTGAACCTGGGACCTTCTGCATGCCAAGCAGATGTTCTACCACTGAGCCACGGCCCCTCCCTTCCTTTTTCCTGAAGTGGTAGAGAAAGTCGTCATATAAAAACCAACTCTTCTTCTTCATTACAACTTACCCTTGTCTGTGGCTGTGACAGTGCAGCCTATCCCCTCTTCCACAAGTGGTGTTTTTGCATATGCCATATAGGTACCAGCTAAGCTTGAGTAGAGTCCAGATTTCATACGGCTGCTTTCCATCTCACCCTAAATGTGAAGAGACCTTGATGCCCTGTGCTGTGTGTTGTCACTCTGAAGCCCACTGCATTTTGGGAGAGGTTACCAAAACAAAAAGAAGAAACACAGACAGGAACTGGAGACCCCACCCCCTTACCTGAAAAAAGACTAGGCACTGTTTGGGGAAGAGTACTCATTCCATTCCTTCGTGTCTGAAAACTTGCAATGCTTATCCGTTGACTTGGAGTGCTGCAACACAGCTACATGCCATGAAAGGGTGGGCCTTGTGATCGTCTATAACACAATTTGTATGATGGTATCACAAGCTGCAAGGAATAGTGTCTGCTACCCTACATTTGGCACAGCATAGACTATTTTGTCCTGGTCTGTCCGCACTGCTGTTTGAGCGACGTAGTGACTCTTGACCTTCGTCTCTCATGTTCTTGCATTAATTGTTCAACTTCTGATCTGTCCTGGAACACTGTAGATTTCACCTGGTTTTCCATTGGCCTGTAGGTATTCCCTAATGCAAGTATTGTATTCCCTAATGCAAATGTCAAAAGTCTGCTCAGAACTTTTTTTAAAAAATTTTTTTTGCTTTAAAAGATTCTTCCATTGTCCTTTCTGCAGTTAAAATTAATTCAGTTTGAATAGAACTGGCAGATGTTTCTTCTTAAACAGCTTTCCTTGAAAGCCTTGATGTGGATCTCTATCGTATGCTAACAGGGCATATCTATACGGTACATATCCTTCGTTAGTCTCTTATTTCTGGCCTATTGTGTCTTACTCTGTGCAGCGGTGAGATGCTTTCAGACTGAAAGGTTCTGTGGGGGGGATGGATTAATCACTCTGCATTGTCCTGAAGACTGCCACGAGGAATCTTTCCAGTATATGAGATCATGGATTAATTAGCAGGGAAATAAAAGGAGCAGGGTGATGAACGCCGCAGCTTATTCAGAGCACTCTTTGGGAACATATGGACCTCAGCGATGAGCTAAATGTTAAGAGTGTTTGCTTTCGGTCGGTAACACAAAAGCCAATAAAGACTCGTTCTACATTATTCCAGGGTACATCTGAGTCATAGACTATTTATATGAGGACACTTCAGGATGGATTCTTGACAAAGTCTTTATAACAGTCAGAGATATGGGTAACTTCTCCCAAGTGGGATCTTTCCCCTGCTCTCGCTGAGCAGTGAATATACCTGCCTCCTTCCCAGAATCACTGTGAAAGTATATTTCTTGTGGTGGTGGTTGTGACTTCTAAAAATAAGATGCGTAGTTACAATGAAAACACTCTCCTTGGAGAAATTTTGCATTTGGTCATGGGTAAATCCTGGGCTGAACAAGATTTGGGCAGCTGTAGATTTGAGATGTGGTAGAGGGGCTGTGTCCTGACCTGGATGGCCCAGGCTAGCCCAATTTCATTAGATCTCAAAAGCTAAGTAGGGTCAGCCCTGGTTAGTCTTGACAGGGGACAGCGGGGGTAGTAAGTTGAAATAAATAGTATTTGGGTGAGAGGCTACCAAGGAAATCTACTGTCGCTATGCAGAGGGAAGCAACGACAAACCACTTCTGAACATCTCTTGCCTAGAAAACACCATGATGGGTTGCCATAAATTGGCTGATGGCACTTTCCACCACCAGAGGAGCTGTAGAGCAGAAGCTTGGGAATGATTTTGAGGAGGGGTCCCAAAAAAAGGAGGTCGCCTTGACGTTGCCCTCTAGCCAGGCTTATTTTTCTAGGTTGAAAGCCAGGCTGATAGGAGATTATGCAAGTCAATTTAGTGCCTTGAATAGGCTCCCAGGTGGAATGTATTGCTGTACTCCAATCCTATAGGGTTCCAAGTCATGTATCTAGTCATATATTGTCCAGGAGATAAGAAGCATGGATGGTGGTGGAGGAAATATTCCTCCTGGTTGTAGATGGTGGTGGTGGAAAGTGCCGTCAAGTCACAGCTGTCTTATGGCGACCCCATAGGGTTTTCGAGGAAGAGACGTTCGGAGGTGGTTGCCATTGCCTGCCTCCACGTGGGCTGAGAGAGTAATGAGAGAACTGTTAGTAACCCAGCAGTCTTCAGGTGGAGGTTCTGCAGGTTAGAGTCTGCTGCTCTTAACCACTACACCAAGCTGGCTCTCGGTCGTAGATACTTCTTGTGAATTAAGCCAAAGCCTTGGATGTAGGGGCATCTTCAAATTGTGAATCTAATTCTGTGTATATGTGTGTGTGGGGTGACCCTGTCCATAACTGACCTCTTGCCAACTCCCACTTCCACCCACTCTAGATTTTCATTTTATTAGAGCCTCATCCAGCCCATTACAGACTCCAGGCACCTCTTCCACTGCCTAACAAGACTAAGGAGAAGGAGAGAAAACTGAATGTCAACAGTATACAGATAACTTTAAATTACAAATCATGGGAAGGCTTCACCCAAGGGCTTTATGTAGATGCTGAACAGCATGGGGGGAGAGATAGAATCTTGCTGAACACCCCGCAATTTAATTCTCATGGGCTGGAACAACACCACCTTCTGGAACAGGCTTCTTAGGTAGGAGGCAATCACTGAGAAACAGTGCCTCCACCCCTTTTCTTGGCAAGAGGCAACTTAAATTACTGGGGTTGGACCAGCTTATAGATATAAATGTTCCAATTCAGTGGGAGGGGGGGTTAGGCAGCAGGAACCCTAAAGGAGGCTTCTGTCTATGGATCCTGCATCATTTCTGGATCAAGGATCACCTTTCAGATCTACATTTTAAGGGGACCGCAGCAATGGCTTACTGATTATAAGGGGTGGGGGCAGTATGAGATTGGGGATATCAAGCCATATATTTCCCCTGTTTTCCCCTGTTTTCCCCTTCACCCTTCCTGCAACAGATCTCTAACTCAGGGGTCCCCAGCATTTTTGAGCCTGCAGGCAATTATGGAATTTTGAGAGGGGTGGTGAGTGCAGTTCAAAATGGCTGACACGGAAGGCGGAGCCAAACCCAAAATGGCTGCCAAAGGAGGTGGAGCCAAATACAAAACCTTTCTTCTTGCTTTGCGAAGGAATCACAGCAGGGGGATAAAGGGGAATAAAAAGGAATGAGGGAGAAAGAGAAGAAAGAATACAAAGAAGGGAAACCTGAAGGAGAAATAGACCACACACTGACTAAGAAAACCTGGGTGCTTACCAGTCCTCCTGATCCTCAAGTGGCTACCTGTGGCTGTTACTATAGCTGTGGAAAACCCTTCTCTTTGAACAAGTGCAGCCAATAACAGTGGTCGTTTATGCATGGGTACTTTCATTCATGTTCGCCCCTGGTCTAAATCGGTTGTTCTTTGGAGTTTATGCATAAGTTTTCTGTCCATTAGAGATTACCTCATGCCCGCTCTCGCAATGTCCGGGTCTTCCCATTCCTCTGTTAACCTGACTCTTCCATCTCCCCTGAGCAAAGCCCGGTTGAAATCCCCCTGCATAAGGCAAAGTGTGGGACACGCAAGCTTGGTTTCGCTTACAGCCAATTACAAAGCAGGATGTCCAGAGGCGGAGATTCAAATTCTTCCTGCTTCCTCGGAGCTCTTTCTGAGCACAAGAAAGGCTTTTAAAAACAGGCTTGGATTTCTACCCCTCTTCCTTCCAGATTGTTCTGGGGTTTTTTGTTGTTGTTCTTAAAATGCTTTTTTATTTGGCAATTATGTTTGGGGAGGGAGAATTTTCTCTCACAGTAAGCACTACAAGTAAGCCAATTACAAAGCAGCATTTAAAGGGATGGGGACTTGATTTGAGCTTGGAGACTGCTGGTGCAGAGATTCCCAGCTTGAAAGTGTGGGTCCAGCCAGCAATGAACCTCAGGTAAAACTCCCGTGCATAAATGACCAGTGTCTTACAATGGCCCCACCTACTGTCTGAAAAGCTCGGTAGGCTCCAGGTCATGTGCTGGTGGGCACCATGGCACCATGCTGGGGATCCCTGCTCTAATTGCTGTAATCATGACAGTGACAAAAAAGGCTGTTGTACCAAAGTACTCCCTGTAAGTGGACTGCACTATGATTAGAAGAAGAGTTGGTTTTTATATGCTGACTTTCTCTCCCACTTAAGGGAGACTCAGTCACCTTCCCTTCCCCTCCCCAATCAGCTTACAATCACCTTCCCTTCCCCTCCCCACAACAGACACCTTGTGAAGTAGGTGCGGCTGAGAGAGCTCTAACAGAATTGTAACTTGCCCAGGGTCACTCAGCTGGCTTCGTGTGTAGGAGTGGGGAAACAAATCCAGTTCACCAGATTAGCCTCCACCGCTCATGTGGAGGAGTAGGGAATCAAACCCGGTTCTCCAGATCAGAGTCCGCTGCTACAAACCACCGCTCTTAACCACTACACCACGCTGGCTCAACTCAACCTAATGTTCTCTCTTCCCCATTATTACTTATATAGATTCTCAGACATTAATGGCTTTTTGGGGGGTATTTTGACTACTTTAAATCAGGGTTATGATCTATCTGGAGATTGAAGTGAAGGTTGTGTCATATCCCAGGAGGACCAAAAGAAACGAATAGTTCTACAAGGTGTTTTTGTTGCAGCAATGGGGTAAGGGTGAGATAATAAAATACAGCGCTGGATAATAAAGTACAGTCCTTGTGCCAAGAAGCGGTTGATGCAAATGTAGTTTTAGAAATATTCAGAACCTTGGGATAGAACTATTTAAAGTCCTGTCGAATTCTACAGAGCGTTGGTACAGTTGGATTTGTTTTATGTTGCTTTGCATCAAACCTTTTGTGGGATTGTCTGTCCGATATGCTAATTTGCATTACTCCCCGCTGAGATGAAGGACAAAATTATTAGAATGGCACGGACCTTGCATCTGTTCTGTAGACATACAGCTGCCAAGGTGCCTGCTAATCTGAATTTTAGGATTAATACCTTGTATCGCTACAAGAAGCTGTTGCTGAGCACAATAGTGCTTTCACAAAAAGTAATTAGTTTTGGCTGTCCAGTTTTCCCCACATGTCATTTCATGAAACAGATTCCTGCTTCCCTGTAAGATCCTAATAACTAATTGCGACTTGAATCCAGTGGAGCATTTCTGCCCAGAATTTTTTGCCTTCCTCACTCCTCTTTCTCCAGCCCAAAATGTAGGGGGCTTCCGGGAGGGGCATTTGGGGCTGTAGGAAGGAGGTGAGAAGGTCATGATTTGTGGGTGAAAATCTTTCTGCTTGTGGAAATGCTCCATGTCTGTATTTGCTTAGCTTGGATGCTTATGGGGTTGTTTTCTATTATTAAAAAATGAGCATTTTTAGAAGCCCTTAGAACAAAACTGTCAGTCACATGGAGAGTAGTGGTTAAGAGTGGCGAACTATAATCTGGAGAACCGGGTTTGATTCCTTGCTCCTCCACATGAGCAGCAGATTTAGATTAAAGTCTGCTGCTCATGTGGAGGAGTGGAGAATCAAACCAACTTTGATTCCCCACTCCTCCACATGCAGCCTGCAAGGGTGATTTTGGGCCAGTCACAGTTCTCTCCAAACTCTTTCAGCCCCATCTACCTCACAAGGTGCCTCTGGTGGGGAGAGGAAGGGATTGTGATTATAAGACGCTTTGAGACTCCTTATTGTAGAGAAAACCATTTCTTTTTCCTTCATTTAATGTTTTGCTGGCATTTGTGTGTGGGATTCTGGGGCATGCTTAGTTTTGTACTAAGATTCTCCCTCTACAATAGCATAACTTCCATTTTGCCATGTCATACATGGTGTCACACATATGTGAAAGCAGCCTGAATAGCCCAGGCTAGCCCGATCTCATCAGATCTGAGAAGCTAAGCAGGGTCAGCTCTGGTTAGTACTTAGATGGGAAACCACCAAGGAAGTCCAGGGTTGCTATGCATAGGCCAGGCAATGGCAAACCACCTTTGTTAGTCTTTTGCCTTGAGAACCCCTTGAGGGGTTGCCATAAGTCAATTGCGACTTGATGGCACTTTATTATTATTATTATACCTACGTGAACATAGGAAGCTGCTTTATACTCGTCCATTGAGCCTACTCTGATTCGCAGCAGTTTTCCTGGGTATAAGGTAGCAGGACCTCATCTCAAAGGACTTCTGCTTGTGATCCTTTGAACATGCAATCTTATGCAAGCCAAGTTTATAAGCTGCTGTCAAGCTACAATAGCTGCTTCTAAAACGGCAGCTGCCTAGCAGAGGATTGGTTCCTGTGGTCAGACCTTGGGGGAAGAGAGGATGCTATCAGAAAAGGGAGGGAAGCAAGTTTGCCTTCTGGATGGATTATATTCAGACATATGCATAAAGATGTTGGCTGGAAAAATAATGAAAGGTCACTGGACAGAGAATACAGTAATGCTTCCTTTAGCGCTCCTGAAAAGAGTGTCAAAGGTGCTGTGGCTCAGTGGTAGAGTGACTCCTTGGTAAGCCGAAGGTCCCAGGTTCAATGCCTGGTGTCTCCAGTTAAAGGGATCAGGTAGTAAATGATGTGAAAGACCTCTACCTTAGACGCTGGGGAGCTTTTGCTAATCTGAGTAGACAATACTGATCTGGATGGACCAGAATGTCTGATTCAGCTTCATGTGTTCATGTAGAATGCTAAATGGAAAAAGATCTATGGTGCTGATAACACTGGTTCTAATGGTTCATGGTGGACTTATGGCTACCCTGCGGTTTTCAAGGCAAGAGGCAAACAGAGGGTGGTTTGCCATTGCCTGCCTCTGTGTAACGACCCTGGACTTCCTTAGTGACCTCCCACCCAAATATTAACCAAGGCCAACTCTTCTTAGCTTCCGAGTTCTGACGAGATTGGGCTAGCCTGAGTCATCCAGGTCAGGGCATTCCACCCATTACTGTATAGAATGAAGGAAGGTCTGGGTTTGCATTTGTTTTTAAGTTTGGGTTGTTGGGCCCAGTTCTCCCAGTGTTCTAAATCTTGAATCCTAAAATTGATCACGGGGGCGGAGGGGGGGGACCTTTCTGCCTATTCACACTCTAAAATTATGTCTTTCAAAAAAACCAGATGACAGCGCTTCTGCAGCAAGCAGCATGGAAGTGACAGACCGCATTGCTTCACTAGAGCAGCGTGTCCAGTTGCAGGAAGATGACATTCAGCTGCTCAAGTCAGCTCTGGCGGATGTCGTGAGGCGCTTGAACATTACTGAGGAGCAGCAGGCCATGCAGAACAAGAAAGGACCTACCAAAGGTATCAGTTTTCGAATATACCCACTCAAATGTGTCAGATGCTGATTGCCACTGAATTTGAGCGATGTCATAATAGCCTTGATAATTTCTCAGAGTGGTTGGTCGGTTGAGGATGGGGAACAGTTTGGCAGCAGTTTGTGAATCTTAGGTTTGACTTCAGCAGGGATTTTTCTGGCCTTTATTATACCAATGAGAGGGCTCTCGCCGTTGTTATTTACTTGTTCTTCCCAGGGTTCAAGCACTGTAATCTGACACCAGCAGCAATTCAGAAGGCTGCACTGAATCTCCCGCCAAATTCTGCCTGAATCAAGACCTGATCAAGGCCTGAAAAGTCTGCTTTTTTTGCTTCTTCTCGAAGCATTTTAAAATTTAAACAGATGGCTTGGCGAGCTCAAAAGCTTGCACAATGTTAGGGGATAATGGTAAAAAACTTTAGGGGATGTCCCCTAAGGTTTTCTTGTTGAATTGTGCAGATTTCCTTCCAAAAGAAGTCCATTAATTTGTGCTTAATGCAGTTAACATTGGCAAGGTTAATACTTGCCCAAAATTGGAGGAAATATATAATCCCAAGGAAGGAGGAGTGGTTGGAGAAGCTGACAGAGTGCATTCGTCTATCTATTACATGACCCAAAGTCCGAAAAGTTTGAAAAATTGAATTTTTTTTGTCCAGAATGTGCAGTTGTTGTTGACATATTTAGTAATTTGTGTTTTAGACCCCTGTTTTTATTTGGTTTGTTTTAATAAAGGTTTCTGACAAGCCAAGCGTGTGGGTGTTACTCTTCTGTCGAGATAAGTTTTAATTGCTATTTAAAGGCTTTTAGTCTGCTTCAATAAAGGTTTCTGAGGTGCGTACCCTCCTCCGAAAGCTTGTACAATTCCCCCCCCCCATTTTGGTTGGCCCTAACAAAAAGCGTGACCTGGATTTGGGGGTTGTTGTTTTGGATTCAACATGTTCAGTCTACCTTATGTTACAGAGGTGCGAGAGACGCCATCGAGGGCAGAGCTCCTCATACCTGCTCTGCCCTTCTCTTCCAGCCCCTGGAAGGTGAAAGCAAAGCTGTTTCTTGGGAGGGAGGGAGGAAGGAAGTGCCTGCCTGGGTAGAGAGACTGTTGCCATCCAGGGCAGAGCTGTTACCACTTGCTCTCACCCCTCCCCTCCTCTTTGTACATAAATTTGCTGGTGGTAGTTAACTTGGGTTTAAATGGGTTTTTTTTGTTTTCTGGTGTGTGTGTGTGTGTGTGTGTGTGTGTGCAGAGCAGGAGGAACATCCCTGCTACCAGCTTTGTCACCTAGGCTGTGCTCCCTCCCTGTTCTTCCTGTTTCCAGGTGTAAATGGGCGTGACCAGAGGTACAATATGAAGGCAAGAGCCGAAGGGCTCATAGCCATTGCCTCTTAGCTTGTGGCTCATCCCCTTGAATGATCTGGACCACAGAAGTCAAGACCAGCCTGTGGGGGGGTTTTCTGTTGTATTTACTGATGTTGTTAGAAGAAGAGTTGGTTTTTATATGCCGACTTTCTCTACCACTTAAGGAAGAATCAAACCAGCTTACAATCACCTTCCCCTCCCCACAACAGACACCCTGTGAGGTAGGTGGGGCTGAGAGAGCTCCTACGAGAGCTGTGACTAGCCCAAGGTCACCCAGCTGGCTTCATGTGTAGGAGTGGGGAAAACAACCCGGTTCACCAGATTAGCGTCCCCCACTCATGTGGAGGAGTGGGGAATCAAACCTGGTTCTCTAGATCAAAGCTTCTTAAACTGTGGGCCACGACCCCATATGTGATCGTGTAACTGATTGTGAAGGTCGCAAAAAATTTGGCAACAGTAAAAGGTTTGCATACCTGTTTTATATACCTATATACCCAGGGTTGCGTAAAAAGTTCTTGGGCGAAAAGGGGTAGTGAGTGGAAAAAAGTTTAAAATATCCTGCTCTAGATCAGAGTCCATGGCTCCAAACCACCACTCTTAACCACTACACCACGCTGGCTCCCAGCTTTGGGTTCCTTTACTAACCCCTTTCTATGCCCTAAATAACAGACAATTCACTACATGGTGAGTGAAGCATACTTTTTGAACATTTCATATATAGGCAGGCTGTTTATTTGTGACTTCCACCTGCATTTACCATGTGATCGTCCTTCTGCCCATGAAACCAGAAGCTGAGGCTTTCACTGCTTAGCTTGCTTATAAACCAGAGATAGTACCTTCTAAAATTAGTTATTTTGCTGGATGGATCAGATCCCAGTATTTCGCAGCAGACAGCAGCTTTTGTTTTATGCACAACCAAAATTAGATACTATTTCATGCAGGCGTGTTTAGTTGAAGGGATAATTAATTCAGTGTGTGATCTTTGATTCCATTACCGCTTTAAATGTTTCTATGTTTTTTATTGTTATATAAAGTTATGATGGCTCTGCCTGAGACAATAAAAACAAGAAGCTTCAAGCTTCATTCGGATTATCTACTGAAAATCAAATCACAGCTAAATTGTGAAACAGTTTAAAATTTTAATGTGCTTTTAGTAGTAGTCTTTTCAAATGCAATCGTTTAAATGTGGAGGATAGGTCTGTTGGTGGCCATGGTAGCTGAAGGGCTCTGATTGTCAGACTTGTGAGCAAGTGAGAGTTGCGGCCGAGGAGGCCATGCTCGTATTCTTCACTGAGGCATCTGACTGGCTGCTGTTGGAAACAGGATGCCAGACCAGCTTGGATCGTTGGTCTGATGCAGCATGGCTACTCTGATGGCCTCATGTATTCAGTTCATATTCTCAGTATTCACCTGTTGTATTTATACAAGGGTCTTCTCAGAAGATAAGCAGGGTTGGCCCTGGGTAGTACTTGGATGGGAGACCACCAAGAAATACCAGGATCACTATGCAGAGGAAGGCAGAGATGCAGAAAAGTGAAGAGTTAGTTCGTAAGACCAACTCATTGGTCAATGATTGGAAAGATACCGCAGTTCATCAGCATTCTGCTTTTATATTCTCCTTCCAGCCTTTAGGCAGAGTGTTTCTTTTCAGCACTTCTGCATGAAAATCTACTGTTTTGCTGCCCCTTTAAAACAAGACCTTCCACCAACCTATTTCCCCCCCTCATTTCTGAAAGCTTCCGACCTTTCTAAAGTTAGATACAAGTTCTATTTAGCTACAACTAACTTAGGTTTCTGTGGGGATGTATCGAGAGTAGCTGTAGTTAGAATGGGGCTATGGTTAGAAATCATATTATTTGAGGTGGGAAAGTAAACGCTCAAATAATTGTGCAATCACTTTTTTGGGTTACAGCCAATCACCGAGGCATTGTAAGGAAATAATTCCATGTATACAGTTTTCCTCTTCAGTTTTCACAAGCTATCTGTGAGCTACTGCTGGGTGAGCTGATCACTTGGAACTCAAAGAAAGATGGCCTGCAGACACCAAGTACCAAGTTTCCCTTGGCTTCTGATTTTCATGAGCAGTACAGCTTACTAAGTAAGGCAATTGTCTGTTCTCTCTCCCTCTGACAGTATTGTTTGTGAAACTAGCTGAGTTTTCAGAGATTATAGTAAAATGTAGATGCCCCTCATTCAAATAGAGTCTTCCTCCTTGGCAGTTTACAGATCCTATGTATCTGTTACCACAGTTAGGCTTTAAAAAAGCGTTTGTTTTAGTTTTATAATGTAGCTTCCCTTTTTGGGGGGCCTCCTTTGCAGTTATCACTTTATTTCTAATCTTGGCAGACCTATTAATCCATAGATCAGCATTGCATGAAAACAAACAAACAGCTGTTTCTGAGCTTCATAAACATGTTTATGCTGCTGCCACAGCTTAAGACCCTGGAACAGCCCCTCCCACTCCCCAAAAACCCACTCTTCCAAAATGTACATCTGACAAAAAAGTATGATTTATCTGAACTGTTGCTTTCAGCAATGTTTGGGTTTGTTTCTGTAGTTACCAGCATTAAGATTTACATTCACTCCAGCAACAAAAATTCGGTAGCAGCAGAAGGCACTGAAGAATTTAAGCGGTATTAATCATTCTTGGTTGATACCTCCATCAGCTCTGTTGGTGGAAATGAAAAATCTTTTTTTTTAACTTCTTTTGTATGGAGCCAGTGAATGCCTCATTGCTATTGGCTGTTTAGCAGCGTAGTCCTAAGCAGAATTTACACGCTTCTAAGCTCATTGACTGCAGTAGATTTAGGAGGGGTTAACTTTACTTAGGATTTTGCTGTAAATTGCTTGTTGTTGTTTAAGTAGCCAGGAGAAATCCAGGAGGTGCCCAAATGTACCACAATGCTGTGGGGAGGTGGCCCCCTCCCTCCTGCTTCCTGGCAGCACTGGTTCTGGGGCAAATAACCCCTGTGGAAAAGCAGTGAAAGGGCATATGGAGTTCTCTATGTATAGGACTTTCTCCTTTCCCTTCAGCCTTGAGAACTGTACAATATGTGCAAGACTTTGCTTTTCCTAGCTCAAAAAAATAATCTGAATGCCTCACACCTTCTTGTGTATATTAGGGCTCGGGGCCACACAGTCTATATTCTTAGTTAGCATGTTTTGTTCTGTGTCAGAGTTCACATGAGTAGTTTTCTTACATAGCATATCAATGCTCTTTTGTTGAAATGGCATCATCAAGATTTCTACAGTCCACTTCCTGTCTGTTCAATCTTCCTATGGGTATAGATTAGGGTTGCCAGGTCCCTCTTCACCACCAGCGGGAGATTTTTGGGGCGGAGCCTGAGGAGGGCAGGGTTTGGGGAGGGGAGGGACTTTGATGCCATAGAGTTCAATTGCCAAAGCGGCCATTTTTCTCCAGGTGATCTGATCTCTATCGGCTGGAGATCAGTTGAATTAGCAGGAGATCTCCTGCTACTACCTGGCAGTTGGCAACCCTAGTATAGATATAAAGGTGAAGAGTTCTTTTTGTGCCAGTTTATTGTCTGAGGATGTGGACAGGAGCCTTGGAGGTTTGAGGTCTGCCACCTGCTTGTATGACCCTTGTCCTTCCTGGCTACTTAAATCAGCTGTGAGGGGGGCTGGCTGGCTGGCTGACTGGGTCCGAAAGGTACTTAATGGCTCCTTGAGAAGGGGTGTTCTCAGCCTTGAACTGTCTGTGGTGCATCCACCGCTAAAGAAGCCTGCCCTGGACCCAGGAGGTTTCAGTAACTGTAGACTAATGTCAAATGTTCCATTCTTGAGCTAGGTGATTAAATAGGTGACAACTTCAATCATTCCTGGATGAAGCAGATTGTTTGTATCCTTTCCAGTCTGGTTTCAGGCCTGGTTATATGACGGAAACAGCCTTGATTGCCCTGGTAGATGAGCTGAGCTGGGAGATGGACAGGGGGAGTGTGACTCGTTAATTCTCCTGGACCTCTTAGTGGCTTTTGATACCACTGATTATGGCATCCTTCTAGATCACCTTTCAGGACTGGGACTGGGAGGCACTGTTCTGCAGGGGTTCCAGGCCTACCTGGAGGGTAGGTTTCAGAAGATGGTTCTGGGGGACTGCTGCATAGCCCTTTGGCCTGTGGGGTTCCGCAACATTCCATCTTGTCCCCTATGCTTTGCAACATCTACATGAAACTGCTCGTTGAAGTCATTCAAAGATTTGGGCTGGGTTGTCACCAATATGCGGATGATGCTCACCTCTATCTTGTACTTCTGGCTGATCCCAGAGAGGCTGTAGTAACCCTGAACTGGTGTCTGCGGGCAGTTTTGGAGTGGATGCAAACGAGTAAACTGAAGCTTAATCCCAATGAAGAAAGTGTTACTGGTGAGTGAAATGCCTGACCTGGGACTTCAGTTGTGTCACCTTTTCTGTATGGGGCTGTACTCCCCTTGAGGGAACAGGTCTCTTGGATCCAGGCCTATTGCTTGATAAGCAGGTGGCAACTGTGGCCAGGAGTGCCTTTTACTAGCTTTGACTGATTAGCTAGCTATAGCTTTTCCTGGGCCAATGTGGTGCAAGCCCTGGTTACATCTAGATTAGATTACTGCACTGCACTCGGCATGGGGCTACCCTGGAAAGGTGTTCAGAAACCTCAATTGGAGCAGAATGCAGCCAGGATGTTGACTGGAATGGGTTGTAGAGGTCATATAACTCTACTCCTAGCCCATCTACACTGGCTCCAAATCGATTTCCAGGCACAATTCAAGGTGCTAGTGTTGACCTTCAAAGCCCTCTATGGCTTGGGAACAGCGTTCCTGAAGGACTGCCTGCTCCCTTATGAACCTGCTCACCTGCTACATTCATGCTCTGAGGCCCTGCTTTGGGTGCCCTGCCTTGTGTGAATTGGCAAGTGGCGATCCGGGAGAGAGCCTTCTCAGTTGTGGCACCAAAACTCTGGGACTCTCTCCCGAGAGAGACTCACCTATTCCCTTCTGTTGCTGTATTCTGTTGCTGTATGCAAATGATAACTAATTTGTTTCATCTGATATTCCCTTAATTATCCCTCCTTCCTGGCCTATGTTTTCATTATTGTTTTTATGGTTTTGTATGTGAATTTTTCCACTGGTTTTAATTGTTTGAATGATGTGTTTTTGAATAATGGTTTTTAATATGTGTTTTTATTATGTATTTGTTTAATCTGTCGTCCACCTTGGTGGCCCCGATGAGGAAGAAACACAGGATATAAATTTTGTAAATAAATAAATATAAAAATGCCAAGAAAGAATCTGATGTTCAATCCAACCATTATCACATCTTGAAGGATAAGCTATGAACAACAACAAAATACTCTGTGAAATGATTAAGCTGCTGGTGGAAAACCGAACGTACTATACTTGTATGAGGTGCTGCTGAACAGAATTAATGCTTTGTTTTTAACTTTTTGGACCCATTTAGGAGTAGAGTGGCTTTTTGGTAGCTAGTGTAGCCCTCACCAATCTATGGTCTCTTTTGCTTTCCCTTTCTTCCTCTCACAAGTGAACTCAAGGTGGTTTACGTAAACGTTTCTTATACTACCTTTATAAAAATAATACTTCAGTATACCTGAATTTTTAAAATGTCAGTAGCATCAAAGCCAATATCTGAAAACCAGAAAACCTGAACGCACCCCAAACTGACCAATTCCTTGAAGTGAATGCTCTGGCAGTGACTCAGGGTAGAAAGAGAGGCATTATGAGGAGGGAGGTAAGACTAGGCTGGTCTCCTGGAAAGCCTGCTCAGTATCTTAACCTCTGTATACAGAGAAAGCAGGGGTTGCGCCTTTAAAACACTGCCTTTTAGTCATCTTTGTATCGATGGTTAGAGTCAATTAAGCCCTTGTTTACTGTGGTTTGAAAATATAAAACAGAACAGAAAATTGCGAACTGCATTTGATTCTTGCTATCAAGCAGTTCTGCATGAGGTTCATAAGGACGGGTTCCCATTTTGCCTTCTCTTCGTTTTACAGCAAGACCCCTAGTACAAACACTGCCTCTGAAGACTACTGTTAATAATGGAACTGTTCTACCAAAGAAACCCAGTGGCTCTCTGCCTTCCCCATCAGGAACCAGGAAAGAGATTGTATCGCCAGCAGCGAAAAGGTATTAAATATCGACCTTGTGTATAATATCGCCTTTCTTCAGTTTCTCAGACTTTTTTTTTTTTGCTTTCAAGGTGATACGTTCGAGATAAATTTCTAGATAAGCAAACTAAAGTACTTTGGAGCCTTGTAGCAAAACCTTTAATGTTATTTATGCTAGATTAATTAGGGTAAATGTAGTTGCAAGAAATTCTCATTCTAAAGGATCGCATAATTATGTGGTTATTTTCTTTCCTCTGTAATTTGAGGTTAAGTTTAGGTGTCCTCTTAGGTCTTTTATGAATGGCTGTTTCACTCGCTCTCACCCCTCCGACACTTTGGGTCTTTGTGTTGATTATGCATGCCATTTCCAACCGTCGGAGGTCGCCTCGCTCTCCTCCTGCGTTTCCTCACATTTTGCTTGAGTTTTCAAATTTGAGATAAAACAGGTCCCTGAAAACGTGGGCAAGGCGACCTCCGACGGTCGGAAATGGCATGCATAATTCAAACAAAGACCCCAAGTTGTAGAAGGGGTGACCGCGAGGGAAACAGCCATTCATAAAAGGCTTAGGTTTGTTGTTGTTGCTGCGGATCTAATCGACAAAGGAGCCTTTGTGCTATGGATTGGGGTGGGAAAGCTGTCCAGGAGGGAAAGAGATACCTGTTTGAAAATAATAATAAAAAGAACAAGTACTTTAAATGAATTTAAATTAGAGAAACAAGAGGGGCCTTGATAAGTTGCTGGGCTTCCTTCCTTCTCCCTATATGCAGCATGGAGAAAAGGTCATGCTTTATTTCTCCCCCTGCCCCTAAAGGCTATGTCTGCTCTGCCTTGGATATCCCCAGATGCCCACACTTTGCTGTCTTGTTGGAATTGGGTGGATGCGCATAAAATCCTGTTAGGCTCGAAGAAGCATAATTCAATTTGTTTGGGGCCTGTGCGTAGGAAGGACGAGTATTACCTGAACGGTGCCTGAGTGACGGAAAGGGAGGGAGAAGGTAAAGGGGTGGGGACTCAGTTTTAGCCCTGACGCGATAGCTATTTCGGACAACCTGAAAAATACCGTGAACTCAAGAACATAATATAAAGCTTTATGGTATTTTTCAATAAGAAAGGAAAGATCGTGTCAAGGCAATTTTAAAAGTGCAAATTACTCGTTCATATATTTATAGGAGGTAAATCCCCACCAGTGTATGTGCGCTAATCTATATATATAAAAACACATTAACAGGGCACTGGTGGTCCCCTCTCATAGGTCAGCCACCTACCTTACATACACACACACACTAATTACTACAGCAGAAGGGGGGGGTCATACATTCCTAGAATATAGCAGTATCACCGGTCCCTTGACATGGGCTCTGCTGACTGTGCAGAAGTATTCACTCAAGGTAGAGCAAATTTCCCCCTCTCCCTGTGTGCTGCTGAAACTTGTTCCTACATATGATTGTATCCCCTCCCCTTTACAAGGACCTGTATTCTATTAATAGATAGAATGACTCAAGAGTTTACATTTCTTGCCTTCATATATTGTAAAGGTGGTTTGTTTGGGTTTTTTATTTGGTTGTTTGTTTTTGGCTATCTGGCATTTCAAATGGTTATGTACCATCATCCATTATTTGTGTGTCTCTAACATGCTCTTATCTTCTCCCCTCCCCCTTGTTGCTGTAGAATTGAGTGTTCGGTTAGTCTCCTGTGGCTTACAGTTTTGCTTTTTGTGTTTATTTATTAAAATATTTACATGCTGTCTTTTTCCCCCCCTGCCAACCGTGGGAAATTCATGAATGTCTTAAGAACAAAAACATCCTGAGACATCTGCCTATGGAGAGCTTCAGACTGAGAATGTGTTTGTTCTTTGCAAACTTCTTTAAAGCCCTCGGTGTGTTTGTGCCATGTGCCATACATAAGCTGTTTGCTCGAATGGCCAAAATAGCTGATCGGGGAATCCGTTAAAACTTTGGGGTTCCTTAATCCTGCTGCACATAACATGCAGGATTGTCTGTTGATTGCATGAAATCGTATGTCTTGTATTTGTAACTTTTAGTTAATGTTCCTTGTTCTTACATTCTTATTTTACTGCATTCACTTTTATTCTGCTTTGTTTATGCACTTCTCATTCATGGATTAAGCAGGTCTGTGAGTCTTCTCAATGCATGTAAACTGAAAAAAACTGCTCTAAGGTGAGGGGTTCTTTCTAGTATTGTAATGTCATGTCATATCTCTTAGTCTCTCTTTTCCTCTTGCTCCCTCTCCCTCACTCTCTGTCTTGCGATTCATGATGAAAACCGCGTCTTGCATTATTGTGAATAATTGTAGTAATTATAAAAGGGGAAAAGAACCCCAACTGAAACAAATTATCATAATTAGCCCTCTCAAATTCGCTTTAAGTGTTATGAAATATTAACTTTTATTTCCTCTCTTTCCATACTAACATCTCCTGCTTCTTAGTGAGGATTTCTTAATTAGGTTTCTTATTAATTCAAATACCTTTGCATATATGCCACTTTGTAGTGTGATTGCAATGAAAGTGTATGTATGTGCTTAAGAATACTTACGTGAGGAGACAACTAATGGTCTCACTTACTTTGGTGACATTTCTCAATGGTCTGCAGAAGAGCGTTTATGTTGGCTAGGCTGAAGGTGTTTCTGTGAGTAGTTACCGAAGGACGCTTTGCAAACATTCCCTATTCAGACAGACGCTGTGTATGTGGGGACGGCTATATAGACACACTGGAACATAATGGCCATTTGTTCATGGGAGGTTTTGCATTGGATTTGCTGCTCTGTAGATGCACGTTTTCCCCATCTGAATTCTCAGAACTCAAAAATAAACCCCCATGCAGAGTTTTGAGAGTTCAGATGGGGGAAATGTTCGTACAGAAAGCGGCAAATCCAAGGCAAAACCTCCCATGCATAAATGGCCTATACTTTGCTGTACTGCTGTTGTTGGGATGATTTGAGGCTGAAATATTGAGGGCAACTTTTGCTTTATAAATTTTATCTCTCCCCGCAAAGCTTAATTCAGTAGTTGCTATTTGGCACAGGTAAAAGAATTACATAATTAGTGGATGAATTTTTGAGGGCGGTAATTAAATGTAAAAAGGGTTAATTTGGGGGATCATATTAGTGTGATGCTGCTTGTGGCCTTTTGGCTGTTTAGGTGATATTACTTAAGAATGATAAGTATATGCCCTTCCCCAATCACAGGACCCTAGGCTGTTATTCCCCCAGCGAGCACTTTGACTGTTTCTGCTTCTTACAAGAGCAGACCCCCTAAGGCCTGTATTGCAAGTTACTTTTTTTTTTTAATCCTCCTCCTGTGGCTGTTTGCAAGGAGCCTGCTGTTTAAAACCAAAACACAGAGCCCTGCTGGGCATGCTCATTTTCACGGGTCACTGAACTGTGGCATAAACAGCTCTAATGAGAGCTGACCAAAGTGTTGATCCCTTTTTGGTATTACTTTGGTGCCGTGCAGCAGTGACTGAGACCAGAATACAGAAAGCAAGAACTCAAGTTTTAAGAATTTAGATTTATATTCCAGCCATTTCAATTT
The DNA here is from genome assembly GCF_029931775.1 of Euleptes europaea. Lineage (NCBI taxonomy): Eukaryota > Metazoa > Chordata > Lepidosauria > Squamata > Sphaerodactylidae > Euleptes > Euleptes europaea. The sequence continues at coordinate 19,653,155 of NC_079317.1, read as the reverse complement.
TGGGAAGACTTATAAGATGCATGCTTATTTCAGCATGAAGAGCCCCGTGGCGCAGAGTGGTAAGCTGCAGTACTGCAGTCCAAGCTTTGCTCACGACCTGAGTTCGATCCCGACGGAAGTTGGTTTCAGGTAGCCGGCTCGAGGTTGACTCAGCCTTCCATCCTTCTGAGGTCGGTAAAATGAGGACCCAGATTGCTGGGGGTAAAGGGAAGATGACTGGGGAAGGCAATGGCAAACCACCCCATAAACAAAGTCTGCCTAGTAAACGTCGGGATGTGACGTCACCCCATGGGTCAGGAATGACCCGGTGCTTGCACAGGGGACCTTTACCTTTACCTTTTATTTCAGCATGCTTCCAAAAGCTGGGTCCAGTTAGTTTGGCTCCCTATAAATCAGATTACTGTTGTGGCATCACGTTTTTGTTTTGTTCTTGTTTTAGAGCTTTACGTGTGGGTTTCCATGAGCATTGACGGATTTTTTCCCCAATTCCAATAGCACTGTCAAAAGAACAAACTCGACTGAACGTGTGTCTCCTGGGGGTCGAAGGGAAAGCTACGGAGATTCCAAAGGCAGCCGCAACAGAGCTGGATCCACAAGCAGTTCATCAAGTGGCAAAAAGAACAGTGAAAGGTATGGGAAAGTTCTTTACATTCCTTTCATTTTGCCCCACTTCACTCTTAATGTCAGCCGCAGATTTTTAGGCTTTTTGATGTTATCATGGGCATTTTACAGAGTAACATAAGAAGGTTACACTTTTGACAGTGGAGGAGATATCAAAGGGGGCGGGATGATGAAGAGGGAGTGAATAGGAAAGGCAAGGCAGGAGTAAGAAGGAAATAATTAAACACTTTTAAGTTAACCAGTAGCAGTTTCTTTAATATAGCCCAGGGTAAGAAGAAAAAGAAGAGTTCATTTTTATATGCCGACTTTCTCTACCATTTAAGGGAGACTCAAACCAGCTTACAATCACCTTCCCTTTCGTTGGTTCTTGTAGGTTATCCGGGCTGTGTAACCGTGGTCTTGGAATTTTCTTTCCTGACGTTTCGCCAGCAACTGTGGCAGGCATCTTCAGAGTAGTAACACTGAAGGACAGTGTCTCTCAGTGTCAAGGGTGTAGAAAGAGTAATATATAGTCAGAAAGGGGTTGGGTTTGAGCTGAGTATTGTCCTGCAAAAGTATTGTCCTGTAAGTATCAAGATAATGTGCTAATGAGGGTATGGTATGTTAATATGGAACCATTGTATCCTGAAGTGATCTGTTAATGTGTGTAATCCAAAACTAATCTGTATGGCTATTGTTGAATGTTGTCTTTGTCTGGAGGTGTTTCAGGGCAGGAAGCCAAGCCTTATTCATTCTTAAACTCTCCTCTTTTCTGTTAAAGTTGTGCTGATGTTTGTGAATTTCAATGGCTTCTCTGTGCAATCTGACAAAATAGTTGGTAGAATTGTCCAGTCTTTCAGTGTCTTGGAATAAGACCCTGTGTCCTGTTTGTGTCAGTCCATGTTCAGCCACTGCTGATTTCTCAGGTTGGCCAAGTCTGCAGTATCTTTCATGTTCTTTTATCCTTGTTTGTATGCTGCGTTTTGTGGTCCCGATGTAAACTTCTCCACAGCTGCAAGTTTACATCGGGACCACAAAACGCAGCATACAAACAAGGATAAAAGAACATGAAAGATACTGCAGACTTGGCCAACCTGAGAAATCAGCAGTGGCTGAACATGGACTGACACAAACAGGACACAGGGTCTTATTCCAAGACACTGAAAGACTGGACAATTCTACCAACTATTTTGTCAGATTGCACAGAGAAGCCATTGAAATTCACAAACATCAGCACAACTTTAACAGAAAAGAGGAGAGTTTAAGAATGAATAAGGCTTGGCTTCCTGCCCTGAAACACCTCCAGACAAAGACAACATTCAACAATAGCCATACAGATTAGTTTTGGATTACACACATTAACAGATCACTTCAGGATACAATGGTTCCATATTAACATACCATACCCTCATTAGCACATTATCTTGATACTTACAGGACAATACTTTTGCAGGACAATACTCAGCTCAAACCCAACCCCTTTCTGACTATATATTACTCTTTCTACACCCTTGACACTGAGAGACACTGTCCTTCAGTGTTACTACTCTGAAGATGCCTGCCACAGTTGCTGGCGAAACGTCAGGAAAGAAAATTCCAAGACCACGGTTACACAGCCCGGATAACCTACAAGAACCAATGAACTCTGACCGTGAAAGCCTTCGACAATACCTTCCCTTTCCCTCACCACAACAGACACCTTGTGAGGTAGGTGGAGCTGAGAGAGAGTGACTAGCCCAAGGTCACCCAGCTGGCTTCATGTGTAGGAGTGGGGAAACAAATCCAATTCACCAGATTAGCCTCTGCTGCTCATGTGGAGGAGTGGGGAATCAAACCCGGTTCTCCAGATCAGAGTCGACCGCTCCAAACCACTGCTCTTAACCACTGTAGCATGCTGGCTCCCTGTGAAAACTGAAAAGGATGTCAAATCCATGAAAGCTAGAGTTGCTAGATTTCATTTCCATGGAGATGAAGTCTAAGATGGAGAAGGAAGGAAGACAGAGAAGAGGTGGTTAAGGAAGTGAGTTCCCGCTAGGGATGCCAGCCTGCAGGTGGGAGATGGGGATCCACCGGAATTACAGCTCCCCTTCAGACTACAGAGATCAGTTCCCCTGGAGAAAATGGATACTTTGGAGGGTGAACTCCATGGCATTGTACCCCACTGAGGTCCCTGTCCTCCCCAAGCTCCATCTCCAAATTTGCAGGAGTTTCTCAACCTGGATCTGGCAACCCTAATCACCACCCCCATCCCTATCTGGTGGCCAGGGGGGACCTGGCAACCCTAGTTTCCACCTTAAGAATTAGCAAGGGTAAGATTTCAAGATTATTTTTGGCAACTGAAGATGGTGGAGTTGGGAGGAGCCAACGTCCCAGTAAAGACACAGAAAGCTTCAAAAGTAAGGATGATGACCCACAGTCGAGGGGAAAGGTCTTGGCTCAGCGGTGGAGCATCTGCTTTGCATGCAGAAGGCCCCATGTTCAATCCCTGATATCTCCAGTTAAAAGGATCTGGCAGTAGGTGATGGGAAGGACATCCACCGGAGACCCTGGAGTGTCGCTGTCAGTCTGAGTAGACAGTACTGACCTTGATGGACCAAAGGCAGCTTCTTATGTGTGAGATAGCCTGGCCATCTCAGGAGGGATCATGCCACCTTCCACTCTGGTAGCAGCAAAAGGGAACGGCACACATGGCAACCATGGACATAAGCCAATCTTCCTTGCCTAGGATTTTCCCCAGCTTTTACAAAAATAGGTTGGTTATGTCTGTGGCCCACATGTCTGTTAACAACAACACCATTTTCTGGGAGCTGCAGCCCTGGCTGGGATAGAGAGCAGGATATAAGTCTAAAAACAAATAAAGTTGTGGCCCTGTCTTACTGAAGCTGAAAGTGCTGCCTCCTCCTCCTCCCCCTCTACTCTTGGGACTCCATCCACCCGCCAAGGTGGACAGAAGGCATTTATACTGAGTGTGGATGGAAAGTCCATGTAGGGATCAAGGAGGCTTAAAGCAAAGATCAGAGGAAACTGTAGTAATCAAGGTGGGAGAACACAAAGGTTTTCAGTGGCAAGAGGAAGGGACAGATTTGGGCAGTTCTGTATCGGGAGAAGTACCGTAGCTTGTTGGGAGTATGGATCAGAGGAAATGGAAGAATGAAAGGGGAGAGGCTTTGGGTTGACTATGGCTGCTTCCACACAGTGATGATTCTTCTTGTGAGCCAGTGTGGGTGTGGTGGTTAAGAGGTAGTCTGGAGAACCGTGTTTGATTCCCCACTCCTCCACATGAAGCCTGCTGGGTGACCTTGGGCTAGTCCCAGTTCTCTCAGAACTCTCTCAGCCCCACCTACCTCACAAGGTGTCTGCTGTGGGGGAGGGGGAAGGAAGGCGATTGTAAGCCACTTTGAGACTCCTTAAAAGGTAGAGAGAAAGCGGGGTATAAAAACAAGCGCTTCTTCTTTTCCCTGTCATTGCCATCACTAATGGAGACATTTGCATTGGGAATGGAGTATCCATGTGGGAGTTTTGTGTGCGCTTTCCCCCATCAACCACCATTTCCGCTGCGTTTTTCCCCAGCTGCACCACTGGACGGCTTTTTTTTCAAACTTAAAAACAAAAACAAACAAGCAAAAAATCCAGGAATTGCTAGATCGGTATAGCATTGTTACATTATAATGATCCAATGCCACACACTACTAGTTCCTCTAAATTCTGAGCTTTTATTTTAAAAAATCAAGTCTCTAGCCCATTTGTTGGGGAGACATTGGAAAGGGCTGGAGACTTATTCTTTTTTTCAAACGAAAGCTGGAAATTCAGTGAAACTCACAGACTGTGGCAATAGATCATCGTAATGCTGTAGCAATCAAGCTGCTAGCAATTTTTAGGACCTCCCATGGTGTGGGAGTAAAAGGGGGCTGTGGGGGGCAGAGGTAAGGAAAATGTTACAAATGTACATGGGACTTTAAAAAGTCCTAAAACATGCTTTGCAAATGTGCTTTGACTAATGGCTTGTTTTTTTTTTTAATATTGTGGTTTTTAATTGTAAGCCGTTTCAAGCAGAACTCCGAAGAGGCAGCGTAGAAATATTCTAAAAAATAAAATCTTTCCCAAGAGGATGTATCAAACCAGGTTTGGGGAAGACTGGAGCAAAACAGAGGAGAACGTGGAAATTTGACAGTTAGGGGATGAGGTTGTGTGAATGTACTTAAAAAACCAAAACCAAAAACCATTCCAGGCTTGATGCCAAACCAGAGCAAAATCTCCCTGTGGAAGCAGTCTAGGTGGGTGGTGATACCGGTAATAGATATGAGGAGTACATAAGAAAAAGAGGGTTTGGGAGGGGAAATGAGAAGCTCAGATTAATTAAAAACTCCCCCCCCCTTGATTATTTTCACAGCAAGCCCAAGGAACCAATGTTCAGCGCAGGTAACTGTTTTGCTTTCTCTATCCTTGCATGAAAGATGTATTTTTGATACTGCAACCTTCCCACCCCCCCACCCCAATCATGGGTTTGACTGTATGAAGATATTGGTTTGGTATCATCTAGGTTTTCAGTAGAGATAACTGGTCATCAGTGATATTATAACTTGGTTCCTAAATCAAAGCATATGTGAAATAGGTTTTATTTTTAAGCCTTCTTAGTAGGGGGTAATGGAATGGGAATAAACAGTTTTCACATTTTAAAAAAATTGCACCTGTATACCAAGCTTACCAGGTTGTGCTTTTCTTATTTGTTTATTACGAAAGGCATTTACAAAACCATTAATCCCCGGTCATGTGGGATTTAGGGAAGATTCAGGATTCACTTGCCATGCCTCGAGGATTGTGCGTGATGCCGTTCCATTTCAAGTGAAGCAATACTTAGCCGAGACCAGCAGGGACCTCATTCAAAGGTCTCTCAACTCCTTGGAGGAAAAGCACGATAAAGCTGGGGAATTCCAATTTTTCCCAATCAAAATTATGTTATCTCACCTTCGCATACCTTCGGCTGTAATAAGCTTCTTCAGGCAAAATTCTGAATGGATCTGCATAATTATTGCTTTATTATATTTCATTTTTGCACAGTTAGCACTCCACAGACCTCTGCCGTAAATTGGTCACCGGTTCCAACTAAAATAATTTTGGCTTGAATCCTAAGCTTTGTTTGCCCTGTGCTGCCTTCCACTACAGGGGCCAGTCCTTCACCATGGAGCATGTTCCTCCAGTGCTAGATGTTTCCACTCGTTCAGGATTAGCATCTCACAACGAGCCTGGAAACACTTCACAATGAAGGGCTGCCTTGGCAAAAGATGATATGTAGTACAAAGGGAGCAAGCTTTAGGAGCCAAGCTTTGGCTGATAATTCCTGGACCAATATTTTGGTTTTGCAGAGGCATGCTAAAATTCAGTGGGTTAGAGCCAAACTAAACAGGTTCTCCCCCTCCTCCCCCCGGCTGTTTTGGCACTTGAAAAGGCACAGGGTGGGGATGAAAAAGAGCTCCATGATGTGGATCCAATCAGGATCAGGCCCTTGCAGCATTTTAAAATCACTAAAATGGTGATGCCAAACTTGTGGCAGCCATGAGTTTGCCATCCCATTTAGTTTGGCCCTTAGATTCAGACCTTCTGTGAATGATGAAGGGGCACTTTCTCAGTGCAGCTCCTGGAAAAGTTGCTCCTGAGGGTTAAGCAACCCGGAGCATCTGTGTGAGATGTAGCATGGGGGTCCGTGTATGTGAAGGGTCAAAATGGGGAAATTGGCAGAACCCCCCCCCCCAATACATATACTGCTTTTGCGGTATTTATTTAGAAGATTTGCAGACTGCCTTTCTATCAACAATACTCAAAAGAAGTTGACGACTAAAAACAAAACATGACAATATATTTAAAAACAAAACAATCACTAAAAACCAGACGCTGCATATTAAGAGTTGTTGAAAAGCCAAGGTAGATCCATGAAATTCCTTCAACAGGCTCTGGGAACAAAATGGTTTTTGACCAGCACTGGAAGGCTCAACTCCATTTGTAGAGCTCGTGTGAGAGGGGTGTGTGTGTGGGAGGACTCTGCTGATTTTTCTCTTCTGACCAGCCCTGAGGATTCCCCAACCCCAAGGAATGGTTTTTCAGGGGGTGCTGGGAGTGGGTTCAAAAGAGTAAAGTGGCAAAAATTGAACTCGATCTGCACAGAATTCTGGGTGGTCCTTGGCTTTATGTACCAAGGGTATAGCTGCCCCACAGAAGAGGGTCATGTAAGTGAAAGATAGAAAAATGTGGAGGATAGGTCGGGTCATCCTAATGCAGTGTCAATGACTGGAAAAACAAACACCCGAGGTCCTAAACCTCAGTTTCAGTGATTTAAGCACAGTGTTTTAACCAGAATACACAACCTATTTAGGGTTCTTTTCCTTTGGCTTGTTCAGTTGCCAAGTGTTATTTCCTTTAAAGTCATGCATTGAATTTAGACTCAGTAACTCATCGTATCAGTGATCTTTTCTGTGCGCTCAGAGCCTTTAGAGTTAAAAAAAAGTTTGTCACATAATAAGGAGTTGTATAGTCTTGTTACACTTTCTGTTCTGTTTCCCAGTTCTAATGGTAAATGTATTTATCTGAAAATCTCTACCCTGTGTATATCTTGTACCTTTATTGTGTGTGTATGTTGGGTGGGGGGAGGAATCATTAACAAGGGAGAATGAGAGGAGGGGTGATTAATCCTTTCCTGACCACTGATTCTACCTTGTAAATTATCTGTTGTAAAAATCCCTTGAATTTTTAAATTTTATTTTTTTACCTCTGCTAGGTTCTAAAATTGCAATTGAGCCAACCTTGGGAGGGATGTGGGTGGATTGTCTTGTGAGAAAGTATTTGTAGGTGGAATTTACCTATACACATCCCTCCTTCCTGCCCATCTTTCCTAGGTGTTCCTCCACGCAGTTCCTATCAGCATGGCAAACCAGTATTTCTGCGAGCTCAAGGACTTCCACCATGATTTTTCTGCCGCCTCCCACAGCAGCCCCAAATCCTCCTGATCATCTTGTTTCTGAGGGAGAGGGTACCTTGGGAATAAGGTTTTGACAAGTGCTTTGAGCTTTTGTGGAAAGGGGATGTGGGAAAGCTGTACTCTAAAGGGCAGAAGTCCTTGTGCCTGCAGAAATCTGGATCCAAGCCAAGTGAGCTTCTAATTTGGTGCTCAGTTTTCCAGAATGGGTGAATTTAAAAATCAGGATCTTTTGTTTGTTTTTAATCTCAAGCGAGCCTGACCATAATTTGGGCAGCAGCTAACTGTTTAACTTAAACTTTTTTAAAAAAAATTAAATAAAAGTTAACCTTCCTAGCAAAAACGTGGTCTTGTTTTTGCCATGTCCATTCAAATGATATACTTTAAATCATGCCTAAATAAATGCTACTTTCAAAAGAGGGGATGCGTTCTTTTGTTGATGGAAAAGAAGCATAGAATATCGAGTGTAATTCAGTGAGTTGTTTAGCCAGTGAATCCAGATGGGTTGAGCGTTTTCCCTTCATACATTCTAGTCACGGATCTTACCATGCCTAATGTGTGGTTTAATGTTCCGTGCCGCTTGGCAAGATGATGCGGATGGCCAAAGCCACATCAGAGTTGGGAGAGAGCACCCCAGCTTAGCTTGAACTGTAAGGGCTCAATGCTTTCTTAGCCAGCAAGTAGGCTTCTAAAGGCCAGTTCTCAAAATCGGTTTGTTTGTTTTTTGCCTGTACCTGCTGTCTTGTCTGTCCCCCAGTTGTGAATACCTTACGTGGGTAGTCACCGATCAGTTCAGCAGCAAAACCTGCGCACCTCTGCTTTTCGGCTGCTTCCATGAGAATTGCTGCCTATTCCGTGCGTGATTGTTTTGTTCTCGTGATGTTCACCAAAATCCAGGGACAGATTAGACAGCTTGTACGGGCAAAAAAAAAATGTATTAGTGGAAGAGGCCATATGGAGAATCCAAAGAACAGGGAATTAGGTAAGCCTGACTGTTCTCGAATACATCTTTATCTAGCACTTCTGTCTCTGTCTCTGTAACCACAAGGGAAGCGTCGTGTGACCCATTGCCAAGGTAGGTTGGCCTCGCTTCTGAAACCTCATAGCTCTCTAAGCAAGCCGGTCCTTGCACTCATTGCATCTGCACTAAGTCAGTTCAGCTTCTTTTTTTAAACCAAAAGTTCTCGTGGAGCATCTACTGGGTTCGAAGCCCAGTAGTGTTTTCCTGTTCGTGGATTTCCATTTAGGCTTCAGGCTGATCTTGTCAAATGAATGACAAGAGATAACAGCAGAAATGTTAAGAGAGCTATATGGCGACCTGTGAATGTCTCACCGTGTGATAATAGTTGCTTGGCACCTGGGCTGTGAAACAGTTTGTGATAGCAGCAGCTCCTGCTCGGTAGTGTGGTCGGTTAGCGTCCTAATGTATGCCTAAAAACAGCATTTTGTTCTAGAGTGGTTACTGCGGCGCTTGTTCATTTTTCCTGAGTGGTCCCTGGTAGATGATAGCTTTAACCCGAGTTGCCAACAGCTAAATTGTCGCAGCTAACATTATTCCCCAGTGTTTTGTAATACATTACGCTAATGCCAACTTCGCTTCGGTGAAAGTACCATGTCGGGCTTGCTCGTAAATTATTAACATCTAAGCAAATTGCAGTCTGTGTGCACTCGAGGTGTGTGTGGGTATAGTAGCTTGTGTGGGTAAATTGTGAGTTGCAGATTGCACAGATGGTTTATTCCCACACAGTTGCTCATTGTCCTGCACTTTAGCTTTATATCAATTATAAGGTGTGTGTTTTTTAGTCATTGATAGTTCTGTTCTTGCAGACCAAATTGTCTATCACATGTAACTTTAATCCTGCAATCCCTCATGCAAGTGAGGAGTTTAGCGTTAAGCTTTCTGTTCTCCTAATAGTATTAGATGCTATCTTTTCAATGCCATTTGCAAGCTGTTGGTGCAGTGTTGTAAGAATGCTGTGGGTTGCATTAACTAATGTTGCTTTAACTATTGGTCTTTCATCTTTGTATCTAGTGGCTTCACTTCCTTAAATCCGTATCTTTTTTATTGCAATCTGTTGTTCTGAAATACAGGTAGAATGTCTGCGTAACTTTCTGCTTTGGTATTCAAAGTGATACAGGTCATGCAAAACGTTAAGATAAGTTTTTTAAAAGACATTCATTATTTCCCTAGTTCCTCATGCCTGTTATGTGGGCTAAACAGTAAAATGGCAGTCCTAAGCAAAGTTACACCCTTCTAAGTCCATGGACCTCTGTTTAGGATTGTCAGGATATTTTATTTACCTGGGAATAATTATTATCCTAGTCATGTGACTGAATAGAAAAATGGTTTAGGTAAATGAGGGGAGGGTGTCCCTGGGCTAGAATGTATACAGCTTAACATTATGCTCCTAAACATTTTTGTACTAGAGTAATAGCATGTAGCAAACTACTGGTTCAGTAATTACTATTCCCCACCCATAACATTTATTTACTTGTATAACAAAACTTAGAATTAGGCCAGAAATCTGTCAGCTTTTTGAAAGCCAACTGTCTCACAAACACCTGGATTCAATTAACATATTTTCAGTCTAACTATGTGTCCAACAAATTGCAGAACAATAATACACTTGGGGCGGGGGGGGGGGGGAATCAGTAGTAAAAATTAGCTTTAAAATCCTCAAATCACAATTAATTTCAGTATAGACATAATGCTGATGTTCTCTTCCTCCTCCTTCTGTTGCTTGTTGCCAGTTCTCACCTCTCTCCCTTGCTGGTTTTAGCCATGGTTTACAGTTACCTAACCGTGGTTAATGCAAATCAGGTTTTCCCTTAATCAGGGTGTCTGGTCTCGCATCAAACTGTATGTTTAAACCCTGGTTAAGATTCATAACCTGGTGTCCTTTAACTAGAACTAGAAGAGGGAGGAAATGTATGAACTTGCTAACCAGTCCCAGAGTCCATAGTTAGGAAAATGGTAGTGTTATGGCTTTAATGTTGGCTAATCCCATAGATTAACAGTGAAATGGTACAATCCTAAAGAGAGTTGCATCCTTTTAAATTTATTGAAACTAGTGGGCTTAGAAGGTTGTAACTCTGTTTAGTACTTCACTGTTAGCCTGTTGAACTTTTCAAATATGCTGCAAAGTCTATCTTTTTTTTTTTTTAATTGTGAAGCGTGTTTTTGTTTCTTGACATAAGGGCTAGAAATGAAGCCACTTGTAATGTAACTAACAGTATATCTCTGTTTTCTCAAGTGTCTAGCTGTTCATTATGTTCCTTGTTTTTGTTACTTTCATGCACGGCAATAAAGTACTTTAGTAGCTATTAGTGCTTTCATAGTATCCCTGATATCGTGTATCTAGTGCAGAGTACGTCTTTGCACTATGATTCGGCTATTAAGCCTTTATATATTCCGTTTTAACAATTTTTTTTCTTCCTTTTACAAAATTAGAATTACAAGATACCTAGTTAAACTCTTGAAATATTTCATGGCAAAACTGCATTTTAAAAAAAATCAGAGCTTTTTAATTGCAGCAATTTATAAGTTGTTACACTGTGGTGGCTGATCAGTGTGCATCGTGTGATTTTATTTTTTTAGTGGATTCTGATTACAGGTGTAACAGTACTTGGCAATGTTTATTTATTCCATTAAAACAAAGCCTTAAACTTTGGCTTTTATTTAATGGTGTTTGGGAAATCTTTTAGCGATACTTTTAGTCAATCTAAATTTTGTCACTGTTTTACGCAATGTTGTTCCTTCTGCCCTTCCGTTTTCCTCTGCGCCCACGATTATCCCATCTAGTAACTCTGCTGATGTCACTGGCTCCAAAACTACCTGGTTTGGATGAAATCAAGGCTGGATCCCTTGATCTGCCGATGGAGCAACGGGCGGCAACGAGCTCTCAGTCTCGAAAAGCTTCATCCACTGTTCGCAAGAAACCTCCTTTGGCATTGTCAGTTCCTAAAAGTCCTAGTCAGACTATGTCATTTCCTAGGTCACCCAGTTTTTTAAGCCCCATGAAGTCCCCGAGTCAGTATTTCCAGATCTGTTATTAAATCCATGATTCTTCTCCATCCAGATAATCTTGCTTAAAACAGCACCGACTGGATTTGTTCCGGTGTTAATCATGTTTACTTACTGTCGTCAGAGGATCTGTATTTTTGTATGTTTTTTCCTTTATCTGTGTAGCTGCGATTACTGTTTAAACATCTAGCTGGGCTTTTATTTTTTTTGCATGTACATCACCCCAGTTCCTTTAACTCATCGTGCTTCAGTGTATCTCTAACAATATATTCTGAGTGTGAAGTTCACTTTTGCACCAACATGCAGTAAATGTTGAAAACTTGCAGATGCTAATACTCAGATATGTAAAGATCAAATCAAATGAAATAAAAGATTTTAAAGTGGCATCTCTGTGTTAATTGTAATCTTTACTTGGGGGTTTCTCCCTCAGCTGGGTATGAAAATAAGATCAGTTCTTACCTCCGGGCAGTTGAGCTTTCTCTCCCCGCCCCTCTTGCCCCCCACCCCCAGCTTGTAGCATAAATTGTATATAGTCTGATTGTACAGTTGCTGGGATTTCTGTTTTTAGAGATTCAAATCAGAATGGGGTGCCATGCAAATAACTGATCATATGAACCTTTTTAAAAATCAACTTCCCCTACTATAACTTTACAATGTTGTCAGGCAAGGGTTTTAACCAAATAAAAAGTATATGCGGGTTGGGATGGAAGAGTCCTGGGATATATGAGTTTTACTGTGTGTAATTTCACCCCCTATTTCTGACCTTTTTATAGAGGAAGGATATGTTAAAATGTTTCTGCGCGGACGTCCTGTTACCATGTACATGCCCAAAGATCAAGTGGAATCTTATAGTTTGGAAGCGAAAGCGGAACTACCAGCCAAGAGGCTTAAACTGGAATGGGTGTATCCTTTTCTCTAAACAAAAAAAAAATTGGTCATACGGAAGTGGTTGATTCTTTGCAGCTGTTTAGATAATGGAGCACGGGACATTCTGAAACAAAATCAGGCCTCTTTTATTTTTGGGAATGAGTGCAGTTTCGCCAATAAAACAATCAAGTTGGTATTAATGGTACGAAACTTCTGCTCCACATCTTTATGAAAATTGGTTTAAGCAGCTGCAGGAAAGGTTCAGCTGAATTTAGCCTGAAGGTTATGTTTAAAACAAGTTAATTATCGCAACATTAAATTAGGCACATGGTGGAAAAGTAGGACACCATGGTTACTAATCCTAATGTACCAATAAGACGTTTGTTCTCTTTACTAACAAATTAATGTATTTATAGCATTTGCACAGTTTCTTAAGATGCATGCAATTCTTATTAGGGAAAAAGAATCACAGCCAGCTGGATCACTTTTTGTAAAATGCAGACATCACTCGGGGTCTTGTTCTAGTTGGAAAGACAGGTCACGTGAGAGTTTGTTGTGGCTTCTATTCTTCTGCCACTGGTGGTCAACCTGTTTAGCACAAATATGGTTGCCAGGTTCCTTTGCTCCACAGGGCAGGAGCGTTCAAGGGGCGTGCAATACTTGCACATGCCCTGCACAGCATGCTGACCTTACTTCCGGGTTTACCCAGAAGCAATGCGGATGCTCTAGCAATCTCCACCGAAACTCTATGGTTTTCATAGAGTTTCACCGGAGGTTGCTAGAGCGTCCGTGTCACTTCCGGGTAAACCTAGAAGCAATGTCGGCACAGTGCATGGGTCATGCGTGCGCACTTCGCGGGCCTCCCCCTCTACCTAGCTCTTTTTTGCCCACTGACCCTCAGCTGGTCGGTGGGCAGCCCGGTGGATTGGCTCGGCTTTTGCCCGCCACCACCGAGCAATTGGTAAGACTAAGCACAAATCAAGCCCACGGAATGAATTAGTGCTGCACAGCTTGTATGTAGCCTGTTGTGCCTACATTGTTCCTATTGTGCTTTTCCTCTAGTCTACTGAGCTAGGGATTAGGCAGCTAAGTACGATGGGAGCAGAAGGTCGGAGAAGTCCTGCCCCATACCAGAACCATGCCTACAGGACTTTCTGCTTATGTTCAAGGGCCACAGGAGCCCTGTGGCGCAGAGTGGTAAAGCTGCAGTACCACAGTCAAAAGCTCTGCTCATGACCTGAGTTCGATCCCGACGGAAGTCAGTTTCAGGCAGCTGGCTCAAGCTTGATTCAGCCTTCAGTACCCAACTTGCTGGGGGTAAAGCGTAGATGACTGAGGGAGGCAATGGCAAATCACCCGGTAAACATAGTCTGCCTAGTAAACGTTGTGATGTGACGTCACCCCACGGGTCAGTAATGATCCGGTCCTTTCACAGGGGACTGCCTTTATCTTTTCAAGAGCCACAGATTCTCATTACTCCTGGGCCCTAGACTTGTCATCCCTGAAATAAGAAAGAAGGCCTGGCTTTTAAAAAAAAATGTCAAGAGGGCACATTACTGGCCGTGATCCAAACTCTGCACCACTGAAGTTGGCAAGCGAGTTGACACTGAAGAAAATGGGGCTCTCTCTCTCCTGATAATGAGCTCAGTGTTCATACCAGTGTTCCTGCATGAGGTCTGGATTCGGCTCCCCCCACAGAGTTTGGATATTGCACAGTCATTGTTCTATAGCAGTCGTTTTCAACTGGATTGGTTCATCCACACAGTTGCAAATGATTGCTATAGCGCAGTGGTTCCCAAAGTGGGCAGTACCACCCCCTGGGGGGGATTACCTAGGAGGGCACTAAGAAGCAAGGGGGCAGCAGGGGGGTGCTTGAGGTGCCCCCCTTCAACTGTGGTGTTCACTAATTTAAAAATCAAGCTATGGCACCATGCTGGCAAATTTGGTGGAAACTATAAAAAAAAAAATCCAGACTTTGAAGAGCTGGTACCACTGGATCAAGTTCATCAGTTTTGTTAAATAAATTTCAACTAAAAAGTTTTAATTTGATTTTGAATAGATTAATTGTTAATTAATTGTTAATTAATTGTTACTGTTTTGAAATTTTCTTGTTCTTTTGGGTAGGGGGCGCTGGGGTTGAGTTTGTAGAACCAAGGGGGCGGTGGCCCAGAAAGTTTTGGAACCACTGGTATAGCATAACATTAACACAAAATCCGACTGTGTGTGCATACTGCCTTAGATAGCAGCTCTGCTGTACCTGATTCCGCTCTGATCTCCAATCCTAATCTTGTTTACCTAATTTATACTGTCATTCCTGTAAACAGCAACTGTTGTCATTTCTATATTCTGTATGGCACCTAGCACACTCTTGGTGTTAAGTGTGCAGAAACAATATTGTAGAAATGGCTTGCAGTGCTTTTTCTGCACTGAATACTGGCATACATAAATGGTTCTCAGAAGCCTGGGATACTGCCATCTACATGTGCATCTGAGTAAGAAGCTAATCATGCTGGATAGGTGGGAGTTATGTGGCAACTTTGGAAAATCCTTCAGAATTTAATTAGGTGCCTTTGCCATCATGTGTCTGAAATTACTTTCCCCAGCAGTTGTGTTTAACTAAAATGTTATCGGTTTTATAGTATTGAAATGGGTGTGTAAAGGAAATTTTTAAAACTACATGTTTGGTCAACGACACCGCAATACTAAATGATGATGAGGGTAAGCGTTTCATACCACAATAAGGTGCTTGCCAGATCCTTTTCATTTCCATATTTCCTATTTGCGTTCGTTCAAAGAGTGCTGAGAAGTGGCTGTGGGCAAGCATCTTCTCAGATTATTCTTGTGGTTACAAACACCAACGATCCTTAACTATTTTCCACTTGCTTCCCTGCAGCCGTTTTCAAAGCTCAAAGTAGGAAAACATAATACCGAAAACTGCCACGGATATAATTAAGGCATCTAGATTTTTTAGACTGCTTTGGTGTGTCTTCATAATTCATACCAGCTAGAAGCAACAGATGAACTGAGCGAGGTCGATTAATCTTTGTTGGTAATAAGCAAGACACTCCGTGCATCATAGAGAGAGGCTCTTTGTGTTCAGTGGGAGATAATAGGGACACGTACTGCTATCTTACCTATAGATTATCTCCCATCATGATTTGGTTAGATTTGCCTAGGGTTTGCACTGATGGCAATGGAATGAGATTCTGGCTCGTTGCTAAAAACACACACAGTGCAACCCCCTTGCAATCTTGTTTCCATCTGGTTAGTTAACACAAAGTTAATGAAAGCAATCATCCTGAACACGGGAAAGGAAATCAATCCTGGCATGGGGGATGTATCGGCTGACCTAGTGGAGGTGACCTCCATCCAGACAATACTTATTTAAATAGCAAGTGCGCTTAAAACTTTTTTTTAATGCTGTAGACTCCCACACATGCTTAAAATATTTTAAGGCATTGGGTTGGCACAATACAGAGGACGTAGAGTGAGGCATGCCTTGTAAAAGCATTAAAATGGAGCTATATTCACCCATATCAGAACTTTGGAGCAAGGAGTGCGGTCATAATGGTTCAGACAATAATGGATTGTATCCAAAGCCAGTTTTCTATCAGTGGAAGGGTAGGACATTTCTACTGATTTCCCCCTTTTTTTGCAGACCTCCTGTTTGCCCCTTGTGGGTTAGGAAGCAACATTTTCAGGGAGCTCAGTAGGCTGAAGAAGAAGGAGAAGGCAGGAAAGTTCCATTCTGTGAATGGAAATGCCTTCTGCTAGTGGAAGCTTACCTCTGTAGCCAGTCCCCTCTGTTCCCAGTCCACCAAAGGATGGCTTTGAAGGATTGGGGATATGTTGTGGGCTTTTGCTCTCTCTGAGGGGAAGGGAATGGGATTGTAAACCGCTTTGAGACTCCTTAAAGGTAGAGAAAAAGTGGGGCATAAAAACCAACTCTTCTTACTTTCCTCTGTCCCCATCTTCCCCCCAGCTCTGTTTCATTCTCTTCTGTTTCTTGGCAAACCGTAATTTGCTATCATATGAGAACCAGGCTAGCTGTGGTTTGACAAACCAAAATTTTCCTGGAAACCAAAGATGCAAACCAGAATATCCCTTTTCATGGCAAATTGCAGTTTGTGGAAACCAAAGCGTGTCTAGTTCACAAGTAAAAATAAACCATGGTTTCCCAAGAAGAAGTGGGTAGTAGTGGATCTGAGGACATGGAAGGAGAAGCATGGAAGCTTACCACTTGGGGAAAGCATGTGAACAGAGCCTGTGTGTTCACCACACCAATCCTTTCCAGAAACAAGGGTCTTTCTTTCTTCTTGGGATGTTTCTTTCTTCTTGGAATGTTTGCTGCTTCTCTTTATGAGTATGGAGTGGGTACCTGTGAACATTAACTGCAGAATATTTGCGGCCTGGCTTGCTTACTCATTATTTAATTTATCACTAGATAGATTAGTTTCCAGTCTTTAGCTTGCTGTATAGCCCTCCCTAGTTAGTACTTTAGCAGATCTTACATCTTGGTGGAGCAATCCGTTTCAAGAGAAATGCTCTTCTGCCACTTGGAACAGAGCTTATCCCAGCCAACAGGGAGGAGAGGTCCATTCAGTTCCAAGTCTAAAGTCCTAATCAGCCAGCAGATCTGATTTTCTGAGTTACACCATCACTCAAAATGTTTCAGGAAAACGTTTGTTCATCTTCAAAGAATATACCGTTCCCCCAAATTATCCTGTCAGTGGCTCCATTCCAAGTCTAGTGCCAGCAACTCCAGCTATTCCTGAGAGGGAAACTGATGAACTTTCTTGAGACTCTTTCCCCTCTGGAGTGCTTTTAACCATTTAAACATCCCATTTAAAGTCACCTTTGTTGTATCTTAACTGAGGCACCCAGCTATGGCTACAGGGGTCGGGACTGTCGCAGCAACCTGTACCTTCTTCCGACGGGTGAAACGGTCTATTTCATTGCATCGGTTGTCGTATTGTACAACGTTGAGGAGCAACTGCAAAGACATTACACCGGCCACAATGATGATGTGAAGTGGTAAGTCTGGCCACATCAGTGCCTTTAACACTGATCAGGACCCCAAAACAAACAGAACAGCTACTCTATTGAGAGCTTTTATCCGGTTCGTGAGGCAGCTCCCCCCCCCCCCCGTCCCGGTCTGGGCTGGTGAGGCATGGCCTAGCCCAATTAAGTGACAGCTATGTCATATCCGGACCACATAACAAATGAGTTCGACACCACTGATTTAGAGTAAAGGGGGATTTTTTTTTTTTTACTTCTGAAAACAAAGTTCTAGTGCTACATGAGCCCAGGTGGAAACTTTCCAATATGGCGCACACCAACTAATTCATTCTAAATATTTGTGCCCCGATTTGTGCCCTCAGGGATCAAATTCAGTCAAGAAAGGGTGGGATAAAAATCTAATAAAATTAATAAAATTAAATGGCTATCATTAGCAAAAATATAATAATCCAACAAACAATGTCTTGGACTTGTCCCAGATTCTGTGGCTGCCTTCTTCAAAGGCGCCAGCCGCTAGCCACAGGATAAGAGCTAAAGGACCAAGAGCCCTTTGCCTTTTGCCCCCTGCCTGTGCCCAAGGGCTTGCACCTCTGGTCACACACAAGCATTATCAGTACCTGCAACAGGAAGGAGTGGAAAGAGCTGAGATGCTCTGCAGCTGGCTAGATGTTCCCAGGCTATCCCGACGTCATCAGATCTCGGAAGCTAAGCATGGTTGGCCCTGGTTAGTACATGGGTGGGACACTGCCAGGGAAGTCCAGGGATGTGACGCAGAGGCAGGCAGTGGCAAGCCACCTCTGAATGTCTCTTGACTTGAAAATGCAATCTTGACGGCACTTTCCACCACCAGCAGAGAGCCAGCGTGGTGTAGTGGTTAAGAGCGGTGGACTCTGACCTGGACAACCGGGTTTGATTCCCCACTCTGCCACCTGAGCGGCGGGCACTAATCTGGTGAATGGGGTTGGTTTCCCCACTCTTACACATGAAGCCAGCTGAGTGACTTTGGGCAGTTCTATTAAGAGCTCCCTCAGCCTCACCTACCTCACAGGGTGTCTGTTGTGGGGAGGGGAGGGGAAGGGAAGGTGATGGTAAGCCAGTTTGAGTCTCCCTTAAGTGGTAGAGAAAGTCTTCTTCTTCCTCTTCTCTCCTGTGTTCTGCTGAACTGTGCTTCAGTTCTCTTGCTAAGACTATATTAAATACAGAAGCAAATATATGTATAATATTAATTTATAGCGTATCATGCACATTTCCCCCTCTAATTATTAGAGCTGGGGTGCTCTACCCAGATGGAGTTGAGAGTCCCATGCCGAAGGCAAGTTCATGGCTGAAGTGACATTTCAATTGGGGTGGCGGTGGTATTCCTGGCTCTCAGCCTGTTTTAGAAAATATCAAGCCTAAAGAGTTCTGCATTCCTTTTTTTTTTGGCTCACACTGTTGATGGGTCTTGTAAAATCTGAGCTTGACAAAGCTTTCTTTTGCAGCCTAGCTGTCCACCCCGACAGGATCACCATAGCAACTGGCCAGGTCGCAGGAACATCTAAGGATGGAAAAGTGAGTCAGCCTGGTCGTTCGGAATCAGAGTTTTGGTTGATGGAAAAATTCCACGTTTGATCAGAAGCCCCGTGGTAGCCCCCTGTGGCATGTGACCCTCGGCAGAAAGTTTTGTGCTGACTTTGGCAGCTCATATACTAAAACTGGAGTGATCCAGAGAAGAGTGGCACATGGTTTGGGGGTTACGTGGGGGAGGAGGGATCTGCTTGGGAAAAATGGAAGGGGGGGGGAGAGTCCTCTCATGAGTGCTTCTTCTACTGATATATCTGTAGGATCCAGCCTCTATTTCTTAATCCTTGTTGCTTCAAATGGGAACCCGTAATTCTCAGTTTCTTGCTTATTTCAGTAGAACTTAAATCCTCGAGTATAGGAAGATTTTGTTTTAAAACCTTCCTACAGCTTCTTCCTACGCTGCAGGCTGCACCCTCTGCTGCAGCTTCTTTGTGAAATTCTTCTCAAAACACAGAGAATAAGGCTTGGTACTCGTTTTTTATAAAACATCTTTTAGGTAACTAGGACTGCGACTGTCTTACTTGTAGACAAACCAGCCCTCTTCATTGCCTGCAGTTGTCTGTAGGCAAAACACCTGTGTGCTTTGCTGTGTTTCCAAAGATTGCTCTCTAGTGGCTCCTAAAATGTATTGCAGTCTTCATAATAGAGTATCAAACCTGTTTGTTTTCTCAGACCCATCTGTTGCCACAGAATGCAAGCGGGAAATGCAGTTTGTTAGTCGTCTTTTGGAAGCACCGTTTTAAGTGGATTTTTTTTTTAAAGGTCAGGGTTAAGATGTCAGGAGGCTGCATTTTTTAAACTGTGTCTTACCATTTTGCTCACTTGTTAGTGAATTGCATGTAATCTTTCATTCAGCATCCGTAATAAAAATAACTGTGTTTCAGAATTTCTTACATACACTGGCCAGGAACCCTTAGAACAATTATGTATTTTAGGTGGTGTTGGTCTGCAGTAGAAGATCAAGATTCGAGTCCAGTAGCACCTTAAAGATCAACAAGATTGCCAGGATATAAGCTTTCGAGAGTCAAAGCTTATACCATGGAAACCATGTTGGTCTTTAAATTGCTACTGGACTTGAATATTTTAGGTTGGTGCTATTATGTCCATGGTGTAAGTGGAAGGGAAGGGAAACATGAGGGTGGAGGTGGGGTCATGAGATTTTAATCATTAAGTTGTTGGTTCACAGCTTGTTCTCTTAGCCACATCACTATTCCTGCTGTTCTCTGCATCTTGAGCCTTTGCTATATGATGGGCTATCCATTTAAGTCAGGTGCTTGCTGTATGTTGAATCAATCACTTTAATTTACACTGCACAAAAGCAGGTTTTATGTGACCTTTTGTAGAAAAGATTTTCCCTGCTGTTTAACATTATGGAAGCTGCCTTATACTGAATCTGACTGTCAAGGTCCATCGAAGTCAGTATTGTCTAAGACTGGCAGCGGCTCACCAGGATCTCAGGCAGAGGTCTTTCACATTACCTTCCTAGTCCCTTTAACTGGAGATGCCGGGGATTGAATCTGGGACCTTCTGCATGCCAAGCAGATGCTCTACCACTGAGCCACGGCATCTCCCTAACTGGGCCTCCCATTGCACTTGATCATGAATGCATGAAGAGAAGATGTCCCTCTTGTTCACTGATTCATTAAATAGTGCTCAAAAATTGCATTTTCAGTATGCTCAAAAGTGCATTTCACATTCCCTTGTCTCTAAGTGCATGGTTGTCATTTTCCCAGCTTGACTTCTTTTCGTTTTATTTGTTCACTTCCTTCAGCAATTACTGCCCCACGTCCGTGTTTGGGACTCCGTCACCTTAAACACTCTGCACGTCATTGGAATGGGGTTCTTTGACAGGGCTGTCACCTGCATTGCGTTTTCAAAGTCTGTGAGTAATATTTTATCTCTTGCTAAGTTGCCATGGGAGCTTTCGGACACGGGTATATATATGCTTCTAAAAATCAAGATCAGTGGACTGGATCCAGACTACATTTTCCATCTGCAGAAGATAACTGTCCTACCTCCACCCTCCACCCTCGATCCCCGCCACATGCCGCTCCTGGGGAACACGGGACCCCAAGGAGTGACTGGAGGCGGGGTCTGCAGCAGGAAAGATTAACCTTGGGGATCCTATTTGGGTGGAAAGCCTGCCTAGAAATGTTTTAAATAAATATGTAAAAAATAAATTGGTGGAAATTGCCAGTGTAGTTTGGATCCTGCCCAGTGGGCCCAACTCAGTGGGAAGCTTCCTCTGCAAGCAAGAGTGTTTTTTGAGAAATTCTTAGTGTAGTTTGTGCAGGAAGCTTTATGGCGGATTGCATCAAATACTGCTTTTACTTTATCCAAGCAAAACTCTGTGTGATCAAATGGGTTCTGTTTCAATGAAATGTTATCTTTAATTAAGAAGCGTTTAAACCAGATGATGTTTCCAAGCAGTTCCTAGCGGAGGAGCTGCCCTCCTCCCCCTCCCTCACCCAGCTACGGTCCTGCTACACCAGTGATGGCGAACCTTTTAGAGACCGAGTGCCCAAACTGCAACCCAAAACCCACTTATTTATCGCCGAGTGCCAATGTGGCAATTTAACCTGAATACTGAGGTTTTAGTTTAGAAAAAACAACGCATACATTAACATCTTTTGCCTTAAAAGAAAAACACAATAACAGAGCTTTCAATGATACAAACAACTTTTTATTGAAAGGTAAAAGTTTGCATTTGGCATGCTTTTGAACAATTAATGTGATTTTTGCTGTTGTGTCCTTGCTGATAACCACAGCCCCTCCCCAGGCAAATTGCAATAACCATACTACGGAGCCTCAATGTAACAAATGGTAAGGCCCCCCCACCTCCAGTGACCCCTGCTTCACGCCCAGAACATGGCTAACCACCCCCAAGGACCTCCTGCACTTCTTGCTACTTCCAATACAAGCTCCTCTACCTTCCCAACCCATCCCTCCCCATTGCTCTGATATCGGCTCCCTATTTCCAGGACAGCAAGGAGGGGGACCCAAATCCAGCCACCCCACCCGACCCCCTGCCCCAGGGGGCAGCTCCCACCCTAGCGAGGCCTGCTCCCCACCCCAACCCCTCCCGAAGCAGACCCTTCCCTCTCCCACCTGCAAACTCCACCGGCAAACAACACCCCCCCCCAAAACCCAGACTCTGCAAATGGAGGCTGATCCCCCCCCTGCAAGCCATTTGAGCTTTACCACTCAAACTTGAGCCGCCGCTCTCCACTCGCCCACCAACCCGGTTTGGGCGGAGCTGGATTGATGCCGCTGCGGCAGCTCGCTCGCTCTCGAGGCGGGCGGACGCCCTGGTGGGAGTGCTCGGGGAGGCGCATGCACGCTCCGCGGGGCAGGCAATTCACGAGTAGGGAGGCGACTTCATCCTCCTCCCCCGCACCGCTCCTCCGCCCACCGCCCCCAAGGCGGTCTCGGCAGCAGCCAGCGTGGTCCCTTTAACTGGAGAGGCCGGGCATTGAACCTGGAGTCTTCTGCATGCCAAGCAGACGCTCTGCCGCTGAGCCACAGCTCTGCCGGGCCGTTGCAACGGCCCCAGTTCTGCTGTCCCAGTTCCCCCCCCCCGCCGCCGCCCAATTCTCCCTGTCCTCCCCGGCTGCCCAATCCCAGTTCCGCTGCACCAGCCCATGGAGCTGGACCCACCGCTCCGCTTGCCGCTCCTTCTGCTCAGCCCCGGCGCCCTGTTCCCTGCCACCCAGCCTCCGCTTCCTCCCGGTTCCCTGGCACCGGCCTGGCCCCAAACTGGCACCAAGGCTCCCCCCCCCCCCGCGGACCCGGCCTCCCGTGAAGCGCTACCGGTTCAGTTGGGCCGGTCCTGCTCGCCGGGGCAGCACTCCATGAAGCCGCAGTAGAAGCCGGGGTAGGAGAGGTAGCCAGTGAGCGCCGAGTTTCGCCAAGTTCAGCCGAGCTGCTGCTGCCGGGTGTGGGAGGGCCTCCGGGGGCAGCAGGCAGGCAGGCAGCTCCTGCCTCGGACCAGAAAAACTGCTGGGAACCACGAGGCACCCGGGAACCGCTAGGCACACCGGGAACCGCTACTAGGCTACAGTGGAGGTGGGCAGGGCAAAGCCGGAAAGGCCAGCGACTGGGAGGAAGAGCTGAGTCACAGCCTCAGCTCAGCTGAGAGAGGGAGGGGTGAGGAACAGCTGAGCCGCGGCGAGCTGGGCGTGCCGGCGGAAAGGGCGACCCGTGCCGGAAACGGTACGTGTTCCATAGGTTCGCCAACACGGTGCTACACCCACTTTCATGAGAAGTTGCCATGCCGTTCTGATAGGTTCAGAACTCCTTGTTGGGAATGGATGCTATTGGTCGTTTGCTGGTGATCAGTAAATTAATTACCTGTGTAAGTGGTTGTGTTGTTATGGAAGCATTGGTGTTTTATTTCAGAATGGAGGAAGTAACCTTTGTTCAGTGGATGATTCCAATGATCATGTGCTTTCAGTGTGGGACTGGCAGAGAGAAGAAAAACTTGCAGATGTCAAGGTACTGTATGAAAAGATGTTTAGAGTATTACTTAATATATAAAGGCTTTCTTTGAGTAATTGCTTCCAGTTCTCTTGCATTCACAGCATTCATGAATTAAGGTTAATCATCAGTTCTTGTTTTCATGGTGGGTCGATTAAGTACAGCTTTTCACTTTGCATCCAGCCCAAATAAGTGCTTGTTATTTTTATTTTATTGTTCATGATAATATTAGTGCAATTACAAAATATCAATTTTTTAAAAAAATTAAAAGCTTCCCACTTCTCCCCCCCCCCCATTCATGATTCGTGAATGCTTTGAGAATCCCATCAGCTGGTAGAAAAACTGGAAATTATTAATTAAACGAAGGAGAAGGATAGGAGGAAAATTTAAAGGGGCAGTACCCCTAAAAAACTTGAATAGTACTTTGACTGCCATATTGGATAGCCTGGCACTGCAATTGCTTTTTAAGTTTTTAGAAAATCACCACAAATGAGATCTGAAAAAAGACAAAACAAATGAGATCTGAAAAGCAAACACTGGAATGAAAAGAGAGTCTCTAATGACATTGTTAACAGGGAGGGAATAAGTAATGGCAATTTCAGACTAAGAAGAAGAGTTGGTTTTTATATGCCGACTTTTCTCTACCACTTAAAGAAGAATGAAACCGGCTTACAATCACCTCCCTTCCCCTCCCCACAACAGACACCCTGTGAGGTAGGTGGGGCTGAGAGAGCTCCAAGAGAGCTGTGACTAGCCCAAGGTCACCCAGCTGGCTTCATGTGTAGGAGTGGGGAAACGAACCCAGTTCACCAGATTAGCCTCTGCTACTCATGTGGAGGAGTGGGGAATCAAACCCCACTGCTCCAAACCACCACTCTTAACCCCTACACCAAGCTGGCTCTAAATAGCTAGTGTGGAAAGAAATCCAGCTTATCAGACTCTGGGCTGAACAAGGAAGCAAACACTGATGAACGTCACACTCTTGTATCAACTATTTGGTTGGGATAAAAGCAGATTAGCAGGAGCTCGGTGAATGACTGAAAAACTGTTTCAGCTTGATTGGACCAGGAGTATGGAGAGTGGTTAGGCTGGATGTGGAGCAAATGGGACTCACTAGAGACTCTTTCCTCTTTATACTTGCAGATCTCTTCTGAAGTTCTAGTCACAGTAGGATACGGAGCCTGCCAGTGTGTGGATGCTAGAAAAAGGCATATAATTAGCAGTGCAATCCGAAGCGGAGTTACACCCTTCCAAGTCCATTGACTTCAGTGGACTTAGAAAGGTGAAAACACTACTTAGGCCCCCATTGAAAATCGAGAAGCTGGTTATTCACATGCAGGACATCAAGTGCAGGATGAGCCCATGTACCAGTAATTAAGAAAAAAAATCAAATCTTCTAATAAAACCTTCTAATGATCATAAACATGTGTTTTTTTCTTGGTGAGTAAAGTTACTGAATAAATTTAAAACTTACAGACCAAAATTTGTTCCCAAAACACCTGAAGTTATTCTTGGTGCCCCTTTTAAGTTGTACATTAGCATTTTCTCATGTTGTTACCAAAATCCTGACCTAATTTTTATCATCTTCCAGTGCTCTAACGAAGCAGTGTTTGCCGCTGATTTTCACCCTACGGACACGAATATAATTGTTACTTGTGGAAAATCGCATCTTCATTTTTGGACACTGGAAGGGAACTGCCTTATTAAAAAGCAAGGATTATTTGAGGTAAAAATGCTATGTTCTCAGTGGCCTTTTCTAGGAATGGTATGGAAGTGCTACTAGCCTGCAGCCAAATAACTGGCTGATCAGTTTAAATCAATTTGTGAAATTCAGTCCCCTCCCCCTGCTTTTTGGGCTCCCTAAGGATTGCCAAGTCACACATCTCCAATGAAGCCATAGTTGATAGAATTCATCTGCTAGCGTCTAGACTATAGATGCCAGCTACCTCTTTCATGAAGTACCCTGTCTCCCTCATAGCATGCAGTCCCTCCTGAATTTGAAGATCTGTCACATTTCTTCAGAGTCCTTACTGCTGTTAGTCCCTTCTCTACTTTTTCCACATCTCCTGTGCTACTTTTCTCAAACCTTCTCTCCCTTGAGGTTTCTTTTTCTCTGTCCATTCCCTTACATTGGCACTGTATGTCAGCACCCTTGTCTCTGGGCTCTTAGCTCCAAGTCCTCAGCCAAGCAAATAGTTTTCCCTCACAGAAGCTGACAAAGTTGTCCATTTAGTTGCCTTAGCATCTGAACATTCCCTGCAGAATGACTGGTTGGCCACTTTGTAAGACAGGATGGTGGACTAGATGGACCACTACTCTGATCCAGCAGGGCTCTTTATATGTTCTTGTGTTCTCATGCTAAGCGTGTGGAATTTGGCCATTTTCACTACATGATTTAAAAGCCTCCCCCCAGTTGAGGTTTCTGAGCATCACTCCATGTTAGTGTGATATTGCACAATGGGGACATTGTTTGGGGCATGGATCAATGATACAGTGCATGCTTTGCATCCAGCAGCTCCGAGGTCCCAAGCCTGGCAAAAGATAGTAGATATTGAGAAAGACGTTTTTTCTCAATGAGATCTTGAAAGGCTGCTTCTAGTCTGAGTAGACAAACCTGAGCAGGGTAGACGAACGGGCCCATATTTTCATATGTAATTCATTTGTACAATGCATTTCATTTCACATAGTTTTCTTGAGATGTTTCTTACTCTTTTGCTAACGTTAAAACTTTCGTGCCACTTTCCTCATTTAAAAATTCTTGAACTGTGCTTGCAAGATCTGTACTCTCTTGAACAATACTTATTTTTCCTGATTTTAACCTGTGGGTGGTGTTGGGGGGAGAAAATGTGCAAACTTAGTATTGTTAACAACACTACTAAATTCTAAAACGTAAATAAAATTGTGTGTGTGTGTGTGTGTGTGTGTAAAGGGGCCGTCAAGTTGCACCCGGCTTATGGCGGCCCTATAGGGTTTTCAAGGCAAGAGACTTACAGAGGTGGTTTGCCATTGCCTTCCTCTGCATAGTAACTCCAAAATTCCTTGTTGGTCTCCATTCAAATACTTACCAGGGCCAACTCTGCTTAGCCTCTGAGATCTGATGAGATCGGGCTAGCCTGAGCCAAAAATATGGGAGAAAGACACATTTACTATATGGTTTGATAAGTGTGCTAAATCTCCTTTCTTGCAGAAACAAGAGAAGCCAAAGTTTGTCCTTTGTGTAACCTTCTCTGAAAGTGGTGATACAATCACAGGAGACTCAAGTGGAAACATCTTAGTTTGGGGAAAAGGTAAGAAGACTATGCGCTTCCAACTGTATGCTATACTTTGTTGCAATGTGAAAACACTTTTCTCTATGGCTACAATTTTCGTATTTTCTGCAACAGTAATTACAATACATCTGTTGTCTCTCCTTGAAATAACTGAGAACAAAAGTTCTTAATCCCAGACTTAAGCAAGTGCTTATATAGTTTTCCTGAGAAAGTGGCAGCAAGAGAGCGGAACTAAAACAGGAGAGTGGGAAAAGCGCTTTCCATGAACACTTTCATCCCTTGCCGAAAGGTGGTGATTGTGAACAGGGAGGCAAACAAAGGGTGAAAGTGTTTGCCCGTTCTGAGCGATTGCAGGAAATAATGTTCTTTCTTGGAAGTGGTTTTGTGATGCCATCATAATTGCTAAATTGGATTGTCTATCTAAAGCCCTGGTGGTGTCATCCTGGGTATGCGATTCCTGATTAGCTGGAATAAATTAATGTTTAGGGGAAAGAACAGTGCCAGTGTTTCTGAAGCTGCTACTGCAATGGGAAACAGTCATGTGCAAAACAGAGCAAGGAAGGCAAGTCCTGAGGAAGAAAGGAAGCAGAATATTCCCAGGTTTCCAGGGTCCTTTCACTTTTGCACCAATGCTGTTCACTTGCCAACACTCAGTGAAGCCTAAACTGAAATAGCGGTATGTTCTGGTGTTAAATTGCCGTGTACAGGTATGAACAATTAAGCTTCTAGGTATGGGGCTTTGAATGTACCTGATGATTGGGAGAGAGACCCCCATGCAAAAAGACACTAACTGTACAGAATGCAGTACCTATGACTAGTTTAATTACGGTAATATAGCTCAAGATCAGTTATTTTGTTTCTGTGAACCAAGGATGTCAGGCATATTGAAGCACAGAAAGAACTGCAGTAGATAAACCACAAATACGATAGAAGAAGAATTGGTTTTTATACCCCGCTTTTTCTCTACCTTTAAGGAGTTTCAATGTGGTTTACAAACACCTTCCCTCCCCTTCCCCACAACAGACACCTTGTGAAGTAGGTGGGGCTGAGAGAGTTCTGATAGAACCCAAGGTCCCCCAGCAGGCTTCAAGTGTAAGAATGGGGAAACCTACCCGGTTCACCAGATTAGGGTCTGCCGCTCATGTGGAGGAGTGGGGAATCAAACCTTCTTCTCCAGATTAGAGTCCACCGCTCTTAACCACTACACCATGCTAGCAATAGTGCTGCTTTATTATTAACTTTTTTTCTCCCCATGTCTAGGAACCAACAGAATAAGCTCTGCAGTTCAAGGGGCCCATGAAGGTGGCATTTTTGCACTTTGTATGCTGCGGGATGGTACACTTGTGTCTGGAGGCGGAAAAGACAGAAAGCTCATATCCTGGAATGGGAATTACCAAAAACTTCACAAAACTGAGGTACCGCTCATGTCTTTTGAAAACAGATCTCTTAGTGTCTGCTATTAGAGCAATATTTTTGCAGCTTGAGTTCCAGAGTTTCTTCCCATCTTAAAAAGCACAATAATAAGGGGAAGGGCCGTAGCTCAGTGGTAGAGCATCTGCTTGGCATGCAGAAGGCCCAGGTTCAATCCCCGGTGTCTCCAGTTAAAGGGACTAGGCAAGTAGGTGTTGTGAAAAACCTTTGCCTAAGACTCTGTGGAGCCGCTGCCAGTCTGAGTAGACAATACTGAATTGGATGGACCAAGGATCTCATTCAGTATAAGGCAGTTTCATGTGGTGTAGTGGTTAAGAGCAGTAGTTTGGAGCGGTGGACTCAGATCTGGAGAACCGGATTTGATTCCCAGCTCCTCCACATGAGCGGTGGAGGCAAATCTGGTGAACTGCATTTGTTTCCCCACTCCTACACACGAAGCCAGCTGGGTGACCTTGGGCAAGTTTCAGCTCTGTTAGAGCTCTCTCAGCCCCACCTACCTCACAGGGTGTCTGTTGTCTACATTTTACCCCCAGCAAGCTGGGTACTCATTAGAATACCGGTTACTCATTTTAGAGTACTGGGTACTCATTAGCCCTTTTCACACATCTGGTTTTGACACGGCAGCTGTGCGTAACAGGAGGAGATCCTGCTGATGTGCACCATAGCCATTTTATGTAAATGGGGTGTGCACGTACAGCTTCCCTCAAAGGTTTGGAGTCCTGTTCATTCTTACCGAAGCTCTGTGCACGTGGAAAATACATGCATTGTCCTATTTGCATAAAATGTTGATCACACATATAGGTAACATATGCTTCTTTTATGCATGTTTGGAGTACCAAAATCAAGTGTCTGAAAAGGGCTAAGATTTTGGGAGCATCCTGAGAGTTACCCCAATTTGAAAAGCTTTAGCTTTTGGCTGCTTTTCAGAATTCTGTCTGGCCTTAGTGCCGCATAGTTTGTTGTCTCGTGGTACTGTTACAAACACTTCAGCAGCCTCAGTTGCTTCATCCAGAAATGGCCATTTGATATGAACTTAAAGCTTATCTATGGGAAATGCATACCTCCAGACCAGCGCTGCAGAAAATGTACACTTGAGAAGTAATCTTGTGCCAATTTGTTATTTCTGAAAATAGATTCCAGAACAGTTTGGACCCATAAGAACAATAGCCGAGGGGAAAGGTGAGGTCGTGTTGATAGGCACTACTCGAAATTTCGTTCTACAAGGCTCTCTATCAGGAGATTTTTCTCCAATTACACAGGTAAAATATTTTGTGGGGTGCACCCCCCTCTTTAAGACCTGAAGTTATTTTTTTGTAATCTATAGGACTGGATCCAAACATCTGCAATTGGAAGGAGTTTGTAGGAGCAGATTTCCCTTCCTTGAGCAGCCCCCATTCCCCCTTAAAAGCCAAAGTTAATGGTTAGGGGGACCCTCCTGAACCAAATTCCAATCCAACATGGAACGCTTTAAGAATCTGGTGAAATAACCCCCCTGCTTCTCAGATGGAGGGGGGCTCAGTGCTGAGTTTGTCCTCTTACACAATCATGAGCAGAGTTCTGTTTGTGGAATGTGGCTTTAGTCTCTTTATTGCGCTCCCCCCCACCCCCCAGGCAGGTCACAGGACTGTTGGAACACCACAGAATATAACTTGGAGGGATGCAGAGGGAACTGGAAAAAATCACACTGCTTTGTGGATCATTCCACTCGCAGAAGTGATCCAAAAGAATCTGCATCAAAGGCACTATTGATAATCTACTGAAAAAAACCCATCTTTGCTGTGTTTATTCAGGGACATACTGATGAGCTCTGGGGACTAGCCGCACATCCTTCCAAATCTCAGTTCTTCACGTGTGGGCAAGACAAACACATCACGCTCTGGGACGCTATCAGTCACAGCCCAATCTGGACCAAAATTATAGAGGTATGATCATTGTTATTTTTTTCATGAACTTTTAAAACCATTTTGCCTGAAAAAAATACACATCTTCTCCAGCCATGAACTGGTATTGACTGACAAAAATAAATAAGATCTTGATCTACATTTTTAGAAATGTTAAAGAGGTTCCAATATTAGCATTAAGGTGTTTGGGAGGGGAAAACATGACAAACTGAAAATGAGTACGGCAGTAGGCTAGCAGGCCTGTGTTTTCTTGGGCTTGTTTGATCTAGGAGCCAATTCCAGTTTCAGTGTTTTGTATCTACAGAGGCTGACTTGTGGAGCGAATCCCATGGAATGTGAGGAATGTTTCCTTGTCATGGGTCATGACAGAAAAACTGTCCAAATCTGAACAGCTGGGGGTGGGGGATGCGTATTTTATGAGAATGCCTTTGGGCAATACCAGGGAAGAGCCATTTGGGTAAAAGTACAGTCCCTGCACTGAAGTCACTCTGGAAGCTAATTTCTGAAAGTTAAATGGCTTTTTCCTCCCACGGGTCTCTGTCGTTGCTTCCTTCTACGTCAGTTCACCAGTATCAGAGCCATATTGTTAAACTCTTGGGGGTTGGATCCAAAGTCCTGGGAGCAGAGCAAACCTTTGTCAGAATGGGACTCCCTTGCCTCCCCCATCCTGCTGCAGACCACTGCCCCCTCCCCAGCATTCTGCTTCTGGGCATCTCATGACCCACATAAGAAGGGGATAAAAAGTGGAAGTTTGCAGTGGGAGAGGGGAAATTGGCAAAAATCGACTCCCCTTCCTCTACTAGCCAAAGTGCCGTTGTGCTGGCACTTTTTCAACTTTCCCCACAGTGGGGACTCAGAGCATCTTACCTCAATGTTACCTGAAACCGACTTCCATTGCTTCTATTACCCCCCCCCCACATTTTTAATTTCAGATTTTCTACAATCCTGTGGCTTTTCTCAGTTTTGTAGAAAGATCTGTCTTGAACACATGAAGCTGCCCTATACTGAGTCAGACCCTCAGTCCATCAAAGTCAGTATTGTCTACTCAGACCGGCAGCGGCTCTCCGGGATCTCAAGCTGAGGTCTTTCACATCACCTCCTTGCCTAGACCCTTTAACTGGAGATGCCGGGGATTGAACCTGGGACCTTCTGCACGCCAAGCAGAGGCTCTACCACTGAGCTACAGCCCCTCTCCAGTCTTGTCTGTTCATGGCTTCAGTCTCCGGATTTAATTATCCACAGATGGGGCCATATTGAGAATTAGATATACTGATGAACATGTGTAAATACACAGTGGCTTACTTCCATTTGACAGTGAGAATTCTAAATTATTCCAGTTCTGCACTTCAGATGCCTGTGTTATGCTCCTGCCATCTAGACACATACATCATTTATGTAATATCTTTTTTTTAAAAAAAAACCCTAATAGGAACCATCTGTGGGTACTTTGAAAGCTATTTTTACCGCTTGCTTTTCTGGGACATATCTACAAACTTTTATACCAGTTTCATTGACATGGCTTTACTCAAAGCATCCTTGGAAATGTGGTTTGGTGAGTGAGCTAAATAATTGTGGGGGGGGGGGAGATTCCTAAGCAATAGTACAGTATTTCAACTTGTCAGGGTTTCTCTAGGAGAAGGGAATGACTTTGAAAGTCCACAGCACAGATGGCTATTCAGAGAGGTTGCTTGGAGGTATAGATCAAGACAAGATTCATTCAGCAACGAGCAATTCCAGCAATAATGGCTTTCAAGTCAGCCTTAACTCGTGTTGTCTACTTGACCCTCGTTGTAGCGCATAAGCAGATATCTTCTTACACGAAGTGATTCTGATGACGCGTCGACTATTTATTTCAAGAGTGGCATGCTTCAACTTGAGAGACTCTTAACATTTGAAATCCCATCCAGAGCTACACCGCATTGGCGTACGTCCAAACTGTATATACCTTGGACAGTTCTTGGAGTTACCTTTCAGTTTGAACGATTGTGAAATTTCAGTTCAGCGAATTTCGGTGTATGCTGATAAAGAGTGATCTTCTGGATTCTATGGAAGGGACCATTACCACGAATGTTCCTGCAGCTGGGGGAAAAAAACCTGCAGAACATTTACAGTTCAGTGCCTGAGTAATGATGACAAATTGGTCTGTAGCGCATCAAGAGGAAGATAGCAAATTATGGTTTCTGTTGTAAAACAACTGTGTGCATAACTAGGAGAGTTTTCCAGACAATGTTTTAGGTGGCTGAGGCTGCAGTTCTAAAAACTGTTTCCTGGGAGTAAGCCACAGTGAATAAAATGGGACTTACTTCTGAGTAGACCTGCTTGGTAGACCCCCGCTTGGTATGACTTCATCCACACCGCAATGATTCTCCATCTTGAATTTATCGCTTCTTTGATTCAGAAGCATTCGCAGTGGAAACCGAGCATCTACATGCGGGTTTTCTACACACTTTCCTTGGTTATCCCCTTGCAGCTGCTGTTCCTAAGGGCTTCTTTTTAAAGGTAGTTGGTATATCCTAATAGAGGCATTTCACACATCCCCCCCCCCGTCAAATCACAGCCCACTTATGGTAACCCCTGTTGGGGTTTTCAAGGCAAGAAACTAACAGGTGGTTTGCCATTGCCTGCCTCCGCGTCATGCCCTTGGTATTCCTTGGAGGTCTCCTATCCAAGTACTAGCCAAGGTCAAGGCTGAGAGTGTGTGATCAGCCCAAGGTCACCCAGCATGTTTCCATGGCAGAGTGGAGATTCGAACCTGGGTTTCCCCGAACCTAGACTGAGACCTTAACCACTACACCATTCTGGCTCTGTGATAGAGCACTTACTGTTTTACAAAACAAAACCTGGGGACACAGTAAGAAAAAATGTCTGGCAAGAAAAGATGACTATAAAATGATGTCAATGTAAGACAACAGGTTAAAAAATATGAACTTGCAGGTGGCGTGTGAATGTGTTTAGGCTGCCTTCTTTCCAGGCAGATCAGTTCAGTCCTAAGCAGAGTTGCATCCTTCTAAGCCCAATGACTTCAGGATATACCTTTGCTTAGGGTTGCACTGAACGTACCAGTTACCATGTTAGTGTAAGACAAAACTTTTATTTCTCAAAGGCTGGACTGCATCAAGCCATCGAAGAAAAAAATTAGTTATGCACCTGGAGCGTTTATACCCAGCCTGCCTCCCTGCCTCCATTGGCATGCCAACCAGCTTCCGATGCTATACTAATTTTAAAAAGATGAGGATTACAGTTTTAGAAATGAGCCCAAGACTGCAGGAGGACTTTGGGGGACAAAGCTGCCAGAAGCCCTTTCCTGAGCCCCCCAATGGTCCCGCCGCTACAGGTATAGGCTGTGCTGTACCTGGTGGCTGTAATCCCTCCCTCAGATGTAGTTGCTGAACAACCTTATGGGCTTGAGCCTTCTGGGAAAGTGCTATGTGTTATGTGTTTCGTGCTAAAACTCGCTGGGTGACCTTGGGCTGGTCACACACAGCCTGTTGGCGAATTCCAAAGACAAATCAGTTCACCGTAGACCTCTGTTTCTTCAACCTGCTAATAATACCTCAGGCTAGATTACTGTAATGTACTCTACATGGGTTGCCCTCGAAGTCAGGTCAGAAACTCCTATTGATACAGAATGCTGCAGCCAGGTTACTGTCGGGTGCCAGGCAGAACATGCATACAACACCCATACCGCAGTCATTGCAGTGGTTACTGATCAATTACCCGGCTCAAACCAAAGTACTGTTTGTACCTACGAAGGCCTTAAGTCCCTGGGACCCACGTATATGCAGAGCTGGCTCCCCTGCTATGCTCTACCGCAGTAGTTTCGCTCGTTTGAACAAAGCCTGCTGAAGGTACCACCCTGCAAACAGGTCAGGTCCGCAGTTGCCTGTTTACGCGTGTTCTATATGGTGGCTTCCACACTTCTGTCATTCTGCAGAATGTGTAAAGCAGAAATGTTAAGGAGGATGTTTTAATAAAGGGATTAGAATGGAACAGTCCAGGAGGGTTCCATCATAGTCAAACAGGGTCCACTGCAAAGAAACCCCTGCAATTATTATTCTAGGTATCACCGTGCTTTTACTGCATCATAACTCCACTATCCACTCTTCTGCCTGTGCAACTCCACTATCCTTTGCCTAGGCTATTGTAGTTGATGTTATCTACTAATTCAGTAATCCTAGTCCAATTGTATTGTTCACTGGATGTCTTGGGCTGTACAACCGCATTGTTTTTTTCTTAATTCTATCATCCTCCTTGAGTCTCAGTGAGAAAGGTGGGCTATAAATGAAGTAAATAAATATCTTTTCAGGGAATAAGAATCCTCCCATTAAAAAAAAAGACTTTTATCTTTCCCACTTTCTCTCCAGATGAGTTCACATGTTATTCATACAGTAAGGGGATTGGACAGTGTTCCCACCCCCGAATGCCATCTCTAGCTAGGGTTGCCAACTCCAGGTTGGGAAATTCCTGGAGATTTTTGGGGATGGGGTGGGGCCAGGGGAGAGAGATTAGTGGGGTATAGGGAGTCCACCCTCCAAAGCAACCATTTCCTCCAAGGGGACTGATCTCTTCTGCCTGGAGATCAGTTGTCATTCCTGGAGATTTCCAGGCCATGCCTGGAGGTTGGAAGCCCTGACTCTGGTGGTTCTCTTAACTGTGAGCACCAAACTGGTGTGGTGACAGATAACACTGAGGAAGAGCTGCTGCTTATGTTCAGTGTTCAAACTGGCTCCCGCATGAGGCGGGCTCCCTTGGCCGCTTGGAAGAGCCACCAGGGGGCGCCCAGGGCTGTTGGGCTGGCTCTGGTGTTCAAAAGAGCTTTTTAAAATCCTTCCCGAGGGGCAGCTGGGTTAGCGTGTTGCACCCAAAATAAACAGAACTCTTGTGGCACCTGAAACCTTCAAAGCCACTATAGCTAACAAAACCTTAGGCTAGCATCAAAGTGAGCCCCACCTACCTCACAAGGTGTCTGCTATAGGGGAGAGGAAGGGGATTGTAAGCCGGCTTGATTCTCTTTAAAAGATAGAGAAAGTTGGCATGTAAAAAGCCAACTCTTCTTTTTCTTCTTAGTTTTGAAGGCGCTGCAAGATGCCCACTTGCATTTTCTTTATAAGCACTCGGAGGCCGGCTTTTGAACCACTAGCAGCCCTCCCCCCCTCATGCATTCTTGTACTCGCCTCCATCTTTAAAAGGAGAACATATTGCTCTTGCCGCACAATTTTCTGAAAAGCATCTTCATTTTGATCCCTCCCCCAGTGTGTCGAGGGTATTGGGAAATACCTGGAGGTCAGGGGGTGGAGCCTGGGGAGGGTTGGGTTGGGGGAGGGGAGGGACCTCAGTGGGGTATAAAGCCATAGAGTCTAATTGCAAAAGCAGCCATTTTCTCCAGGGGAACTGGTCTCGGTGGTCTGGAGATCAGCTGTAATTCTGGGAGATCTCCAGCCCCCACCTGGAGGTTGGCAACCTTATTACTGAAATTATTGTTTCCTTCACTGCCATATCAGCACTAGTATCAGCACTAATACTAGCACTAGTATCAGCACTAATACTAGTTCCCATGTGTGTTTGATCTTAATGTTTCTTATCCAAAAGGGAAAATGGTCTTTGGGGTGATTAGCAGGGTAGAAGAAGAATAACAGTTGGTTTTTATATGCCAACTTTCTCTATCACTTAAGGGAGACTCAAACCAGCTTACAATCACCTTCCCTTCCCCTCCCCACATCAGACACCCTGTGAGGTAGGTGGGGCTGAGAGAGCTCTAACAGAGCTGTAACTTGCCCAAGGTCACAAAGCTGGTTTCATGTGGAGGAGTGGAGAAACAAATCCAGTTCTCCAGATTAGCCTTCGCCACTCATGTGGAGGAGTGGGGAATCAAACCTGGTTCCCCAAATCAGAGCCCACTGCTCCAAACCACCGCTCTTAACCACTACACCACGCTGGCCACACATCAAGGAAAGTGATGCTGCTACTGGACATTGCCTGGGGTACAGTCCATCCCTACTCTTTTGCAGAGCAGGTTTACAGGCAAACTGCCTGATAGATTAATTCCTTGACAGTTTGTAGTAGCTCTTTCAAACTTAATACTCAGAGTGTAAATCAACATGTGCTACACCAAGCTATCTGTATACTGAGTACACTGTTATGGCTGATACTGTTGTTAATTCCAATTTTGTAGGATCCAGCACAATCTGCTGGTTTTCATCCTTCAGGGTCTGTCGTCGCAGTCGGGACACTAACTGGAAGGTAAGATGTTAAAAATGTTCTTTATCTATGTAAAGTGTTTACACTCCACACTCTTAGTGTTGTTCGGGGAGGCAGTTTAAAAAAAAACAAATGTAATGCAAACACTAAAAGTAAAATCAAATATAAAACCAGAGGCCAAAGTAAAGTTAAAAGCTCTTTAAGCAATTAAGACTAGACCCAGTGGCATCCTTTTTCTGGCCCAATGTAACCATCCTCAGAAGCAGAATCAAAAAGGCGTGGGGAAATAAAATTTAAAAAGTGTTTCCTTGGCAAGCTCAAGAAGTTTGGCATTGAGCAAGTTGCTGTAAGAAGCTCCATCTTGATTTCTCACAGATTCCCCCAAATTATTGCTGTATCAAATAGTAAACCGTGATGATTTGTGCCAGTCATAAAAAGAGTAAAATCCCCCACCAAAAATGTTGTGACGTATTTATTTATTACTTCATTAGGAAAACTTCTGTGCTGGCTCTCCTGGCAACCTGCCCAGGGGAACTTACAATATAAAACATGATAAAAACCTCACAATTCATAGAAGTTATTAAAACCCAGCGTTCAAAAACACAGCCAGAGAATAAACCAACATAACATTGAAAATGATGTGTTGTTGTTTTTAAGTACTTGGAGGACTTCAAAAATTAATGAGGAAGAAATTTAAAAAAACAAGAAGAGTTGGTTTTTGTTTGCCGACTTTCTCTACTTTTCCTCTACCTTTTAAGGAGAATCAGTATATCATTTTCAAAGGCTGGGTTCAGGAAGGATTATTAGGCACTGTACAGATGAGTAAAGCAAGAAGTGTAATCCCAATATTTAAGGTGCTTTATAATATTTCTTCTGCTTATTATTGGAGCACATGGAGTAGTCCGTATTTCTTTTCATTAGGTGTGTGAACAAAAGAAAAATGAGTGCTACGCGGTGATAATCTCTTTTGTTGCATCACGTTCGGTGCAGTCCTAAACAGAGTTACATTCTTGTAAGCCTGTTGAGTTCAGTGGACTTTGAAGGGTATAACTGTTTTGGACCACGTTCCTTCCTGCGCATTGTTTTTATGTTTTTGCATGTACTTTAGCTCTGGTTTTAATTGTTTTATTGATCTGTGTTTTATTTTTTGTTGGTTTTTAAGATGTGATTTTATTGTGTATGTTTTAATTTGTTAGCAACCTTACAGCCCATTCCTGAAGGGGGGGTAGTTAGGGCATGGCCGGGAATTGTGCAGCCTTCTGAGAGACTTTCTGGTCAGGAAAAAAAATAGATAAAACAGCATTAAAAAAAAAAAAAAAGTGAAACTCACCCGTTGAGTTTCACGGGGCTGCGCAGGCGTAACTGGATGTCTGCAAAATGGTGCCTTTCTGGGCCAAAAGGGAACGCCCTCCCCCCGGGACACTGACATAAGCTCACCCACCAGAAAAATGCTGCTGGGGAGGCAGTGACGGCACACAGCGCTCACACTGCTGTGCTGCTTCTTGACACCGGCGTAAGTCTCCCTGCACCAGAGAGGCATGGTGCAGAGAGGCATGGACGCTGGTGCTGGGGTCCTGCCAGCTCTTATACAACTCCTGGGGGCCCTTCAGGATTGCACGGTGAGTAGCCCTTATGAGGGCAGAAAACAAGGGTATACATTTTGTAAAATAAAGAAAATGAATATAGCGTTAATTAA
Organism: Euleptes europaea; assembly: GCF_029931775.1. Classification (NCBI taxonomy): domain Eukaryota; kingdom Metazoa; phylum Chordata; class Lepidosauria; order Squamata; family Sphaerodactylidae; genus Euleptes; species Euleptes europaea. The sequence continues at coordinate 19,615,144 of NC_079317.1, read as the reverse complement.
TTAAGACAGTGTATTGCCATGGGCTAAAAGGGGTTATTTATTTGTTAACTGGCTTTTCTGAAGCCTAACCTGTAAAAGGGAAAAATATCTCCAGGCGAAATGATATATTGTGTTGCATTTTCCCGCTTGTATGATTGGTGTGGAAAGCTCAACCATTCTGCACACATAGGGTATCTCTCAATTGCTTATCTTTGAAAAGAACACTAAATTTCAGCAGTCATAATATTTGACTACAGGCTTTGATATTAAAATGTTCTCAGCCCTTCTGGTAAATATTTGTTACAGCCAAGCCAATCTCATCTCCATTGTTCACTGCTTTATTGTCAACATACGTGGTTCCTGTTCTGACACTGGGAATGACCGGGGGGGGGAGCTGATTACCCCTGCCCCCCACTTCTGCCAAACAACTTGTTGACTTTTCCTCCCTTTGTTTTCGACAGGTGGTTTGTATTTGACACCGAAACAAAAGATTTGGTCACTGTGCACACAGATGGAAATGAACAGCTGTCCACAATGCGTTACTCACCAGGTTTGGCATAGTTTGCTCAGTTGTTTAAACAAAAAAGAAGGGTCTGAATGCTGTAGTGAGCATACTTGTTAATATCACGGTCTTAAATTTTATGCTTAAGTTGCTTGGTGTATCATTGGAGGGTTTTTTTTAAAGTTTGAATCTTGATATATTAAATATATTTTTATTTTGTTAATGGGAAACACTTAAAACTTAAAAAAGGGGGGCAGCTAATGTGAACAGTGGCTGTCTTAATTTTGTTTCGCCAACTGGCTGTCTCTCACAGCCAATTCACATTATTGAGGTTTTTTTTATGTTGTAAAGCCACAGTGAATTTGACCTTTTATGTTCAGTTGATTTGGTTTGGGCATGCTGTGTGTGTGTGTTAAGTGCCGTCAAGTCGCTTCCGACTCATGGCGACCCTATGAATGAAAGTCCTCCAAAATGTCCTATCTTTGCTCAGATCTTGCAAATTGAAGGCTGTGGCTTCCTTTATTGAGTCAATCCATCTCTTGTTGGGTCTTCCTCTTTTCCTCCTGCCCTCAACTTTTCCTATCATGACGGTCTTTTCCAGGGCATGCTAACAGGCCTTTTAAAAAGTTCCAAGTGCTGAACTCCTACCTGATTGACTGTGTTCAAGAGTGTCTTTCAAAAGCAGGCTAAATTACAGTGTCATCTGATACCTGATTGTTCGTAAGGCCAGCTGAAGCCCCCCTACCATAAATAAATAAACAAACTTGAAGTACCTTGGCCAAGTAAACACATCATGAAATAAGGATCAATGAAGTAGCTTTCAAAGTAAGGGGTGTTTTTTTTTTGCGGGAGGGGACCCATAAAATTAGGATGTGTAGCAACAATCACTCTTCTGCGTGTCCCTCCCTTCTTTGCCCTGTGCCAGCGCCAGGATGTGGAACTGTGTAAAGTCCAGCCATACTTGGGGTCTTGAAAGCAGCAAGGCTAAACTGCTGTGCAAGGAACAGAGTATTTACCATGTGTGTACAATCTCTGTATGCGTCAACGTGAACCCTGAAAAATCCAGTTGTCAGGTTGCATGCTCTGGAGCTGAAGCAGCATAATATTATCCCTGTTTGCACAGCATGGCGGCCACACCTGTCAGAAGGATCTGTGCATAGTTTTACATGCAATTGTACCCAGAGTATTAGAAGCAGCTTTCACGTTGGAAAGCAGGGGGTGGGAGCTGTGTTCCTCTGTCATCTTGCTGTGCTCTCACCCATCACAGTAGCATCACAGGTTGTCATGCAGCACTGACTCCTTACCTGCGATGAGGCTGAAGTTGACTGAGCAGACAGTCCTGCTTGCCACTGTGCAGGGAAGTGGATTTGGCTCATTTATTTTATTCAATTTTCCCCGCCCTCCCCCGGCACAAGCCGGGCTCAGGGCGACTTCCAGCAACAATCACACAATAATGTAATTTCAAAATCAGGCATCACACATTCATAATACAATTCCTTCTAAATAGATGAAACACTTCCCATTTAAAACGTAAGATTCTATTCCATTATCCCTTTGGTGGCCCCAATGATTTCAGTCAGATGTGGTTGGGAGGGGGGGCATAAAAGTGGGAGACCCAAGGGTAGGAGGAAGAAAGAAGGGAGGCCAGCTTAAGTGTGTAGACTGCTGAGCACATCTTCTCTGCAAGTTGTGTTGGCAAGATCTTGTCGTTCTTATGCACATGTGGAAAGTGTTTCCACTTGACCAAGGGAGACTTCTGCTGACATTGGTTTCCACCGGCCAGTTCTTGTGTCTCATAGGGTGCTGCTCGGAAAAGGTCGAGGGCCTTTCAGGGAGCGGGGGGGGGGGGCTGCCCCTTGAAGAGGGAGTTCCAGGGCTGCCTGTGTCCAAGCAGAGCACACACCTCCAACTGTAGATGCCAACCACTGTAGATATGAACACAGCATGTGCAGAGGCCACGTATTTGCCCTCTTGAGTATCCTAGCGATTAGAGAGTTGGAGTGGTAATGGAGATGTCAATATATGCTTGCACTGAACAGTGTTATCAAAAAGCGATTGCCCATAACGCGTCATGATTTCATGAATTAATGTCATTGCAGCATTGAACCACATTGTTGTTTTATTTTTTCTTGTGTGCATACAGATGGCAACTTCTTGGCAATAGGCTCTCACGATAATTGTATTTACATATACAGTGTTAACGACAATGGGAGAAAATACAGTAGAACAGGCAAATGCTCAGTAAGTCATCACTGTATTACTTGTTTCTTAAAATACTCAGAAGGTTCGAACAGTGTTTTAAAAAACTGGGCACAAATTAGAGCTTAAAAGCGATTTTATCTCATTTCCCAACCACTCACAGTTTTGCAAACAAACAAAAAGTATTAAATTACTTCCAGACATTCCTCAGAATCTTGTTTCAACAATATTCTCAAGAAAATATGTACTTTTCCTCCAGTCACTCACAGTCAAAACATTTTTACCACCTCAGATCAGTTTTGTTTCCATGAGAAACAAATATTTCCAGGATCTGTTAGAAGCGCCATCTCCATAATTAACTAGCGTGTGTGGCTTAAACAACAAAGGTGGTTAGAGGAAGGAGCATGCTTTTAGAAATCTTCCTTTAATGTAATCAGAGTCACCATGTGATGGGCAAAAAAAGGCACACCTTGGAATTCAAAAGTAAGGTAACAGGTGAGATAATTTCAGTCGGTACACATGAACACATGAAGCTGCCTCATACTGAATCAGACCCTTGGTCCATCAAAGTCAGTATTGTCTGTTCTGACCAGCAGCAGCTCTCCAGGGTCTCAGGCAGAGGTCTTTCACAACACCTACTTGCCTAGTCCCTTTAACTGGAGATGCCGGGGGATTGAACCTGGGACCTTCTGCATGCCAAGCAGATGCTCTACCACTGAGCCACAGCCCTTCCCCAAGGGTAGCCTTGTTGGTCTGCAGTAGAACAGCTAGATTTGAGTCCAGTACGACCTTAGAGACCAACCAGATTTGGGGGGGGGGGGTAATGAGCTTTCGAGAGTCAAAGCTCCCTTTGTCAGATACGGTGAGAATTATTATTTTTTATTGCACTTTATACTCCACCTTTCTCCCCAAACGGGGACCCCAAGCGACTTACGTCATTCTCTTCTGCTATCCTCACAATGATGCTGCGAGGTAGGACTTGAGAGTGTGCGACTGGCCCAAGGTCCTCCAGTAAGCTTCCATGGCAGAGCTGGGTCTCCCAGATCCTAGTCTGACACTCCAACCGCATCCCCTGATTAAAGAATATTGGGCGGGCGGGGGGGCGGCAGCATGAAGCTTTCACCCCAGGCAGGCTTCTCATCAAAGATAGCTGTTTTTAAAGTCAAGATGGTTATGAAATGTGCAGTGCATGCAAATAACACTTTTCTTTGCATGAAAAGATGGAGCCCAGAAAAAAAGCAGAGCTCCCAGTCCTTGCAGTAGTTCAAGGACACCCTGGTAGGGATGCAGAGCCGTCTTGAATACTGGTATTACTTGCGAAGACGTGATGGTGTTAGACAAGAACCTGCCCATCTGGTGGTGCACGCATTCAGTGGCTCACAGAAACTGCTCCCTCATCTACTACATGTGCCGTGTTAACACGCCAGAGGTCCACAGCCCAGCTGAACACTGCTCTGGTGCGTGAATGTTGCACATGTAGCATGATTAGTCTCTGGGATAAAGGGCAGACATACAAAGGTTTTGAATCAATAGATCAGTAGACCTTTATTTTATTTTATTTATTTATTTTGTGATTTCTAGCTCACCTTCCCTGGCCATTTAAAATATACATCACTAATGCTAAAAACAATAATAATTATCCATAAATCCTATATCTAAAACAGCAGAACCTCATTAAAATCAAATAAAATCCCAAGATGATGCTCAGATTCTAATATTAACCGCGACAAAACAGGCAGGTTACCCCCTTCAGATTGATACCATATATGCTATAGGCAAGGAAGAAGAACAGTTGGTTTTTATATGCAGACTTTCTCTACCACTTAAGGAAGAATCAAACTGGCTTGCAATCACCTTCCCTTCCCCTCCCCACAACAGACACCTTGTGACGTAAGTGAGGCTGAGAGAGTGTGACTAGCCCAAGGTCACCCAGCTGGCTTCGTGTGTAGGAGTGGGGAAACAAATCCAGTTCACCAGATTAGCGTCCGCTGCGCCTGTGGAGGAGTGGGGAATCAAACCTGGTTCTCCAGATCAGAGTCCACTTCTCCAAACCACCACTAGGGTAGGGAGGCCAGCAAATTTAATACCCATGGCTGCCCTCAACTACAGGCCTGGCAGAAAAACTCTGTCTTACAGGCCCTGCGGAACTCTTTAAGGTCCCACAGGGCCCTGATGTCACCAGACAGAGCATTCCACATCTTTTTTTAAAAAAAATTAACCCAGGCTTTTAATTAGGGCGGTTTATTTTACTAGGTTATTTAATGGTCTGTTTCTGGTTTGTGGAAAGTTTTAAGCTGTTTATGTCCAGTGGCTTATCTTAAATATTGTGACGTTGTTTTACTTGTAAGCCACCTCGATCAGGATTCTGAAGAGGTGTCATAGGGATACCCTAAATAAATAAATAGACCTGTTGTAACGAGATGCTGGATGTGAATAGTGTGACATGGGTAAAGTTCTCCTTGCCCTCTAGCATCAGGTTTAAATTGGGCCTTAGCAGATGTGCCTTGGATTCAGCCAGACGTGCGCCACTATTTTTCTCCCACATCAAAAGAGCACATGGAACTTTGGACAGGAGCCTGTGGTTCCAATGTGGAGCCCCAGGTTGCTACCCAAACACCCGTCACCAACTTGGTACCCCAGGTTGCTACCCAAACACAGGCCGCCCACTGTTCATAATGTAAACAAGGCTTCAGTGTACCTTTCACTATAGCTTTTTATATGTACTGGTGTAATTCTGTTGGGGAAATGTTACATTGCTGGAATTAATATAATGTCTCTCTCTCCTCGTAGGGTCATTCCAGCTTCATTACTCACTTGGACTGGTCCGTTAATTCTCAGTACCTCGTGTCTAATTCAGGGGACTATGAAATCCTATACTGTGAGTAACAAATAGTGTTTTGTCCTCAGCACGGAGTTCGTTCTTGGCTAGTAAAGCATTTCTGAGATGGAAAAAGAAACCACAACTGATCAGGGACATGTGTTTTAGACTCCGAAGCGTCACTGTATACCCTTATAACTGATATCCGCCTCTCATGTTTTTTCTGCAGGGGTTCCTTCAGCTTGTAAGCAAGTAGTAAGCGTGGAAACCACTAGAGATATAGAATGGATGACTTATACGTGTACTTTAGGGTTCCATGTTTTTGGTAAGATCTTCAGCCAACTTTTTGTGCCTCAGCAATTAGCTAACTTTCAGCATGTCAGCCTTTTAATTGAGACCCTTAATCTCCATCTCTGTGTGACCCCTGAAAAGTTGCTCATAAGAGTCAGGGGACCCTCAAGAACAGAATGGGTTGCAGCTGAGGGAGGGAGGGATCAGCAGAAATCCACAACTGGAGCAGGAGATCGTGCAAGGTTTCTGCTTATTCTCTCCCCCCAAAAATCCTTTAACTGTGATGCCCTGATCCTAGGACATGTGGCACCAGAGAAAGGGGCACACAGCCCCCTCCCCCCCCAGCCCTTTCCACTCAGGAAAGCGGCATGGTAGGGAAGCCTGAAGCCCCTCCTCCTGTCTCACAGCCCTCATGGGCCTCTGCAAGCAATTGGTCCTTCGGTCAGTGAGTCTCCTGGTAGGACATGTGACTAGGAGCCGGGTTGGCAGGGCCCTGACTCGGCTCACGCCCCATGTCTCATTTAACTAGATCTGCATTATCAGGTTTGGAGGAAGGGGTGCAGGATACCAAAGAGGGCCATGGCGGTAAAGGGGGAATATCCCTTCTGTGAATTAATTCCAGTCATGGTTCGTTGTATCTAACCCATTATCTGTAAAATGTACAGAATTTAACAGGGTATGCTGAGTCCTCTCTAAAGGTCATAAAGCCGCAGTTTCCAGGATACCTTGGGAGTAACAGACAAGGGTCATGGGTTTTGAAAGGAGGCAGTTGATTTAGTCCGTTCACATTTTCTTTGCTTCTAGAATAAAATTACCTAGCAAAGTAGCCTCCGGCCTGGATATCGTTAGATTGTTAGAGTGGGATCTGGGAGACCCAGGATCAGATCCCCACTCTGCTAGAGAAACTTGCTGGCTGACCTTGTGCCAGTCATACATTCTCAGCCTAGCCTACCTCTCAGGATTGTTGTGAGAGTAAAGTGGAAAGGGGGAGAATACAATGTATAGTCCCCTGAGCTCCTTGGAAGAAAATCAGGATTTTAAAAAATGTACTAAGTAAATAAATAATATTTCATTCAACACCTTGGAAGGAAGAAGAAGAGTTGGGTTTTATATGCCAATTTTCCCTACCTTTTAAGGAGAATCAAACCGGCTTACCATCTTCTTCCCTTCCTCTCCCCACAACACACACCTTGTGAGGTAGGTGAGGCTGAGAGAGCTCAGAGAGAACAGTGACTGGCCCAAGGTCACCTAGATGGCTTCATGTGTAGGAGTGGGGAAACCAACCCAGTTCTCCAGATTAGAGTCCACCGCTCAAGTGGAGGAGGAGGGAAATCAAACCTGGTTCTCCAGATAAGAGTCCACTGCTCCTGACCACTACACCATGCTAGTACTGCCTCTTTCAAAGAGAATTTGAAAGCCTGCAACTCTGTCATAGACTAATTTTGCCCTTCCTTGCTTCATCAAATCAGAGCAGCAACTTTTATCACCTAAACCGCCTCATACATTTCAAACCTGGCCAAGTAAGATGGTGCATTTAAGTGTGTGTTGTAATATTTTGGCCCACAAGCTCCTCGTATATGCCTATGAATGCGTTTGTAGCTTATGCATTGTTTTCAGAGAAGGACACGAATTCGTAGATAGCAGACTGCGGACGAGTTGTCTGGTTCCAATTAAAAGGCAGGGCATATAGAGCAGCTTAATAAAAGAAACGCTAAAATGCTTGCTTTCTCTTTTCAGGTGTCTGGCCAGAAGGCTCAGATGGTACAGATATCAATGCTGTCTGCCGTTCACAGGGGAGGAAATTGTTGTCAACCGGTGATGACTTCGGCAAAGTACATCTCTTCTCGTATCCATGTTCACAGTTCAGGGTGAGCACAAGATGCATTGCAGAGTATCATTTTAGATTTGCTTGCCACTCACTCGCTTCCCCAGTTCTTCCGTTGGAAGACCCCTTTTGTGTGCAGAGGCTAGGCTGGTTATTCTCTGCCTCCCATTTTTTGGGGAGGGGGGAGGGAGTCTATGCAACCCAAGCTGAGTTCGGTTACAGCAGTCAAAGCAAGTGACATAGCCAATTGGCTTGGGAGAACAGCAGGGTACTTGGAAATAAATAACCATTAACATTGATTATTCTCCACGTGTGCACACCCCCAAACCCAAACCAATCCCCACCCCCTACAGCTGAGGGATTTGGGTAGGCACTTTAGCCAATAGGAACCTACACGATAAAAAGAAGAGCCAATGGATAACCTGCTCTCAAGATTTGTAAAGGTAAAGGCAGTCCCCTGTGAAAGCACCAGGTCATTCCTGATCCATGGGGTGACATCAAATCCCAAGGTTTACTAGGCAGACTATGTTTATGGGGTGATTTGCCATTTGCCTTCCCCAGTCAACTACACTTTATCCCCAGCAAGCTGGGTACTCATTTTACCGACCTCAGAAGGATGGAAGGCTGAGTCAACCTCAAGATTTGTACAGTTTATAAAAAGGCCATGAGGATCTTTTGTTTTGCTGAAGGGCAGCCCATTTCAGTTGTACAGTTGTTGGCTTCCTAGAGGCACCGGGTTGGCCACTGTGCAAACAGACTGCTGGACTTCTTGGGCCTTGGTCTGATCCAGCAGGGCTTTTCTTACTTTCTTATGTGGAGAAGTGGCTGTAAAGGGATTAAAAGCACATTCTCAAGCAGAGTTACTCCCTTCTAAGGCCACTGAAGTTGGTCAGCTTGGGCCCAAACGAGACAAGACATTGTGCCGTGAGACAGGCAGGGTTCTTCTGAGACCCAACGGGCCTTCCCCGCAGCTGGATGGAAACTGAGTTTGAAGCAAAGGTATACTTTGAACTGGAGAGTTCAGGACTCATTCTCTTAGCTGTTACGGGACACCAGGCCCCCTATTTAGATGAAATGACACCTTAATAAAATGAGGGCTGAGCTCTGCCCTGTCTTTATTGAGTGGTTTGATACACAGGTTGGCCTGAGGTTGGCCCGAGATTGGCCTAGCACTCAGTACTCCGGCTAGTGCTGGGTTAAGCTAGCAACAGAGAGAGACAACTCCCTTTCTTTGCCTTGAGAATAACTTTGCTAAGCAGCCCCTGAGTGTGTGCAGAGCATTGGACCCCCGTAGCCAGACCAGTCAAAATACAAAGAAAATAAGTTTGTTCAGATGTAAAAAAGGGAATGGCGATTGGAATGAGCAACAGTGGCTTTGAACCTTTCATGCAAAGTCGACCAAGGATAAAAGAAAAGCATTACTCATCCTCTTAACTTTGTGTGTGTAAAGTGCCGTCAAGTCGCAGCCCCCTTTTTGGGGGTTTTCATGGCAAGAGACTAACGGAGGTGGTTTGCCAGTGCCTTCCTCTGCACAGCAACCCTGGTATTCCTTGGTGGTCTCCCATCCAAATACTAACCAGGGCCAACACTGCTTAGCTTCTAAGATCTGACGAGATCAGGCTAGCCTGGGCCATCCAGGTCAGGGCCCCATCCTCTTAACTAGGTGCACTCTAATCTGGTCTCCTGAGTTCCTCTCTGGGGTTCAGCTGGATCCAAGGCGCAGCACATAACTGAACTAGGCTGCCCTTCAGCAAAACAAAAGAGCCTTGCGTCTTTTATAAACTGTACACATCTTGAGAGTAGGTTATCCATTAGCTCTTCTTTTTACAGTATGGGTTCCTATTGAGTAAAATTCCTACCCAAATCTCTCAACTGTAGGGGGTGGGGTGGGGATTGGTTTTTTTTGGGGGGGGGTGAATAATCAATGAATGTTAATGGTTATAATGGATATATGTGGCTTATATCATTCTCCTCACCTCCATAAGAACATTTTCCTTTATGCTCACACATTGCTTGATCCCATCCCATTATTTCTTTGTAGTCTGGCACGTAACTTGTTCGTTACCGTAAATGAAAGCAGTTGTTTTGGCAGCGGCACCTATTACCAATGTTTACATTTTCGTTATTGATGGTCCTCTCTCTTCATTTCAGGCTCCCAGCCACGTATATGGCGGGCACAGTAGTCATGTAACCAATGTCGATTTTCTATATGAAGACACTCATCTCATCTCAACAGGTGGAAAAGATACCAGTATTATGCAGTGGCGAGTCATTTAGAGGAAATCTTGTATGAACAGATGTGTAACCAAGAGCCAGCCCTGCCCAGAAGTTCTGTACAAAACTGTATATTTAAATTTAACAGTATGGTTGCCGTCTAGCCTAGTCACTGTGATTTTTAAGTTAAAAAAAATCCTTACAAACCTCAGGAAAGCAAAGTCCTCAGCCAGCTGCCGTACTTATTTCAGTAACTTGTTAAGCATCATGGGTTGGGGGGGAAAACAGCAACAAAAAGAGACCTTCCCATTTTTTGTTGTACACAACCTATGAAGCAGTACCACTTTAAAATGAAGTCATGGCTTCAACATTTATGCAATACATATGAACAGGACTGTTTTCTATTAATAGCCAGAGAGAAAGCTTATCCTAATATAACATATATGTGCTTCAAAGTTCCATTATTTACACTTTTGTACCGTCTGGCCGCGTAGTTAGAAGGTCCAACGGCTGCTAAAATGGTGGCGCTCTGTCTTCTGATGGATGGTGAGGAATGGATGCGAAAGTTGCAACATGAGTTGGGAGAAGCCCATCAGTACTGCGATATTCTTTCTTTTCAAGAGGAGCTGCCTTTGGCCTCAGATCTGAGATGAAATAGACAGCTCACAGCAGCGGAACTTGCCGAGTTTCTTCCAAAGTAAAGAACTTGTTTAAATAAGAAAACATGACTGACAATTCATTAATTTTTCATTTTTACTTCCTCGCATAGCAAACATTAAAGCAAAAGGATACAATCCCACAGAGGTGGTCTCTGACCAGTTTTCACCGGTGTGGGGTTTAGTCACAACAAAATAAAGTTTCACTGAATTTTTCAGCGGGACTGATTGTGAAATTAGCAGGCGCTACCCCGGTTTTAATTTGAGTAACTCAGCAGGGATTACAGGTTCAGGTAATCTGGTTCAAGATAAAATCATTAAAAAAAAACTTGTACATGAACCATTTGTTTAAAAATAATGAAACCAATTTGACCACATCTCCATTGTTCCCTTGATAGAATAAACAAATTTGTAAGTCGATCATCATGAATGCTACTGCCTTACGCTTATGTAAGGTTATTTTTTTTTTTAGCAGTTCATAAAGAACAGTAAGGCATTCTAAGCTTTACTGGTCGGTTGCTTATGGATATTGTATATTCGTATGTTAAGGCCGAGGAGACCAAGTATAAAGCGATCTTTTTAAAGCGCGCCATAAACCTGCAAAGGAAATGCAGAAGTAAATGTATATAAACCATTATATAGGGCCAGCTAGACTGCATGCAGCCTGAGTTGGTCTTTAGGATGGCAATTCTGGGCACAGCCCGAGAGATGGATGCCCCGGGGGGGTGGGGGACCTTGTAATGTCTTGGAAGACGTTAATGAATTAAAGTCCCCGGCCCAACGTCTTTGGATGGACGAAAATTTATACTAAGAAGTAAAGATTGTTGTTTTGCAACCAAGTGAAGTGGAGGGACGGCGCGTGAGGGTTCAGAAGGCCTTACCAGTTTTGATTGTGACACAGACTGAAAAAATAATGTTTACATTGGGGGAATGTATCTAAAAAAACATTGTAAAGGAACAGCATTGTTATAAGCAGGCTCCGAAATGCTTAAGTTGTAAACATTTTTGGGGGGGGGGGTTGTGTAATGGTCAGGAAACGTGAATTAACTGAGCTCTGAAGCACAGGTTGTTTAGAGTATTTCAATGAAAATTTAATAAGTTTTGAAGCTTTTTTTTTTTTAAGTTACATCCCCAACCTGCTACACTAAAAGTGCAGGACACCAATAAACATCATGTTATCAAGGTGGACTGTTGTGATGTGGTTGTGTTACACTGTTCAACAATTTATCTACTGTTGCTTAACATCCCAAAAGCGAACATCCCTTAGTATAACCGGGGTCAGCTTAAACTTTTTTTTGTATCTTCACTTTGGTTAGAGGAACAAAAGTTGTACCTGCTGCTCTGGATTTTTGCCTTCCCCCTTTCAGTTAGTTATTTATAGAAAATTCTTGTCTGCTTCAGGGGGCTTTGGGGTTGCCGGGTCCCTCTTTGCCACCGGCGGGAGGTTTTTGGGGCGGAGTCTGAGGAGGGTGGGGTTTGGGGGAGGGACTTCAATGCTATAGATTCCAATTGCCAAAGAGGCCATTTTCTCCAGGTGAACTGATCTCTATCGGCTGGAGATCAGCTGTAATAGCAGATTTCCAGCTAGTACCTGGAGGTTGGCAACCCTAACTCTAAGCCTCTATTAAAGAGACAGGATGTTTCTCTCCAAGCTTGTTGGCAATCCTGCCTCTTGTTGCTAGCTTGCAACCTGTTCTGCTTTCTATTCCTGGTTTTTCTCCCCACCCCCACAACTCCACCTGAGCTCCCTTTCAGGCCCAATTTGCTGCAGCTTCCCTTTCAGCCTTGCTTCTGTCTCCCATCTATGTAAGGCATCGGTTCCTGACCTGTCCTGGCTCTTCTTTTGGTTTTCATCAGCATTCCCCCCATCCCCCACCCTCAACCATACGAGAAAGGAGTTGAGCAAACTCTGCAGCAGAACAGATGGACTGGCAGGGATGTAGGGGCTGGTAGAGGAAGGGCTGTGGCTCAGTGGTAGAGCATCTGCTTTGCACACAGAAGGTCCCAAGTCCCAATCCGTGGCATCTCCAGTTAAAAGGATCTGGCAGCAGGTGATTTGAGACACTGGAGAGCTGCTGCCAGTCTGAGTAGACAGCACTGGCGTTGATGGACCAATTGTCTGATTCAGTAGAAGGCAGCTTCATGTGTTCCAGTGACTTGTTCCGCCTCTGCCACCCAGAGATTGAAAGACCCAAGAAAAAATGTCGACATCTGTCCTTCGTAGCCTCCCTGATCTGAAGGTTGATTTTATAATCCAGTGGTCTCTATAGAGAAGTGCTTGTTTCTAGGAAAGAAGTAGGCAAAGACAGTGAGTAACAACAAGAAGAAGAGTTGGTTTTTATATGCTGACTTTCTCTGCCACTTAAGGCAGAATCAAACCGGCTTACAATCACCTTCCCTTCCCCTCCCCACATCAGACACCGTGTGAGGTAGGTGGAGCTGAGAGGGCTCTTAATAGAACAGTGACTAGCCCAAGGTCACCCAGCTGGCTTCAAGTGTAGGAGTGGGGAAACCAACCCGGTTCACCAGATTAGCATCTGCCGCTCATGTGGAGGAGTGGGGAATCGAACCTGGTTCTCCAGAGTCCACGAAATTCCAGGTAAGCAGTGGATAATCGAACAAATGGTTTGCAAATCCCACTACCCAAGTCAAGGGTGTGTGAATCGGCCACACATTCAAACCTGTCTCTCATGGATGTGAAATGCCATTACCTAAAGCAGGGCTCGAAAAGCTTCTATAACGACAGGGCCAAATAGTGTCAATGTTCACAGCGAGGGATCAGCAAAGCCAATGTAAGAAAGCACATTTGGACAACAGAAACTGTACAACTTATCAACATCACTGTTAAATAACCTATAATATTTCTGCACCCCAAACACGTGGTTTTGAGCCCTTTATTTGGAAACAGTGCACACAAGGTCTCAGAAAAATGCACGGGAGCAAACCAGATGATTATTTTAGTGCACGGGCATAAAGCTGCATAGGATTGGCACCGCGAACCACTCACTGCTATCATTTCTCTCTGCAAAACATCTCTGAGAAGCCCTTTCGTCTCATGAAGATCTTTGCCTGCCGTTCCCTGCATGCAATGGTTATTCTAGTATCCCACCTGTTCCTCCAATATACCTTTCATTTTACTTTTTTAAAAAGTCATATTTGGATCCGCACTAAGCCCCATTTGGCTCTGTAGGCCGGGGACCCGAAAGATCCTATACCTAACTTGGAAAATTCTATTGATGTGGGTCTGTTTTGCTGGCAGTAGCCATTACCCACCAGATGTTTTACAGAGAATAATCTTCCCATCCCGCACAGCTGTACAGGCAGCAAATCTCCTTTCCTGATCGTGTGTTGTTAGGGCTGCCAACCTCCAGGTGGTGGCTGGAGATCTCCAGGGATTACGACTGATCTCCAGGTGACGGAGATCAGTACGACTGATCTCCAGGTGACAGAGATCAGTTCACCTGGAAAAAATGGCAGCTTTGGAAAGTGGGTTCTATGGCAGTATGCCCCATTGAGGTCCCACTCCTCCCCCAAACCCATCCTCCCCAGGCTCCATCTCCAGAAATTTCCCAACCTGGAGCTGGCAACCCTATGTGGTGTAATGGTTAAAATGTCAGACTAGGAGCTGGGAGACCCAGGATCGAATCCACACGTGCCTTGGCAGCTTGGTGGGAGACCTTGCCCAAACCAAATACACTCAGCCTAACCTTCCTCACAGTGTAGTTGTGAAGGTATAATGAAGGAAAGGAAGAAGAAGAAGGTTGGTTTTTATATGCCAACTTTCTCTACCACTTAAGGCAGAATCAAACCGGCTTACAATCACCTTCCTTCCCCCTCCCCACAACAGACACCCTGCGAGGTAGGTGGGGCTGAGAGAGCTGTGACTAGCCCAAGGTCACCCAGCTGGCTTCATGTGTAGGAGTGGGGTAACAAATCCAGTTCACCAGATTAGAGTCCACCACGCATGTGGAGGAGTGGGGAATCAAACCCAGTTCTCCAGATCAGAGTCCACCGCTCCAAACCACCACTCTTAACCACTACACCACAGAGGAGAACAGTATAAGATGCTTTGGATCCCAACTGGGGAGAAAGGTAGGGCGTACATAAATAAATAAGCAAATTATAGGGCAATATAGTTGAGCAGGATGGGTACAAGGCCTTCCCATCTCTGGTACAGCATTATCTCATTAACTGGATATTTAATAGTTACACACCAAGAATGAAAACAATGAAAACTGAGAGCCAGCATATAGTAGTTAGTGTCGGACTAGGATCTGGGAGACTGAGGTTCGAATCCCCACTCTGCCATGGAAGCTTCCTGGGTGACCTTGGGCCAATCGGACTTTCTCAGCCTAACCTACCTCACAGTATTGTTGTGAGGATAAAGTGGAAGGGAGAGAACGATGTAAGCTGCCTTGGGCCCCCATTGGCGAGAAAGGATATAAATAAAGTAAAATAATAATAATATCTCTTTCTAAAAGAAAGCAGTAACGCCAGCATGGAGACACCCAGTCCCAGCAAAGCATTCAAAGCTTTGGAACAATGTCAAAATCAGCCAAATGACCTTGCCGGCTGGAAGACTGCCGAGGGTGGGTGGGTATGCAGCCTGTAGTACTGATTCCTGCATAGGTTGACCTGGCTGCAAGGAAACACACTGAACCGGATTGTGTAGCTGTAGAATATGCCATCTCCCCTATTATTTTCCTTTTTAAGGAACTTTAAGTGTTTTCTGTAATTGTCATGTTTGCGATCCAAGGGTGGTTTCTCAGAAGAAGAAACAATATCCCTCATGAAACTGGGGGACCTTACGGTATGATCTAACTAACTGATTAACCTTCGTGCAATATTCTTGCCAGCCCTTCCCCCCCAACGACTGTAGTGCTGCATCCCATAATATGAGCTTGCTGAGGTAAGCATAGCTGTATGGTTATTTTCCCTGCTGAAGAAATTTTGTCAACTACATGCTTCGGAAAGGGGTGCATAGTCCTCAGAAAACAAAATCTGAGCGTTGCTATGGGACAGCCAATCCACATCTATCTAAATATGGTTAGATATGTTAGGAGGAGCAGAGCCTCAAAATAGTAAAAAAATAATTAATATGCATGAGCCTTGGGGAAAATGCTTAGTATAGGGAGGGCTCTACCACCGCTGGACTTTTGAGCATTTGCTTAGGTCTGTGGGACAAACCACTGTGCTGTCTGAACATTGCCAATCCAAAGTTTAGCTATAGATGTATGTGCCATCAATTTGCAGCCGACTTATGGTGACCCCAACAAGGGGCTTGAAGGCAAGAGAGAAGCAGAGGTGGTTTGCCATTGCTGTGCTTGGCAGAATCTTCCTTTTGGGATGGGAGAGATCTCCCATCCAAGTACCGGCCCTGCTTAGCTTCCCAGATCTGATGAGATTGGGCTATACCATACCATTCGACATCCCCACAGTCTATCTAGCTTTAAAAACTAAAACATGTCAACTTTGGAAGAGAATGCGAAGAACTGCAGTATGTTATTGTGCTGGTTTGTATGCTGGTGGTTTCCAGCACTACTGGAGTCTTGGATGTTCAAGTGCTGATTTCCTAGTCCTGCAACCCAAATGGGGATATTCACACATCCCTCATTCCCCTTTTCTTTTTCAGCAATTTCAATTCCGTTACTTTTGCACCAGAAGATTTTTCACAATGTGTATTCTGAACTGGATCAATATTGGAATGTTACCAAAAGCAGAGACATGTTTATTCCAGAACAAATCACTACAGCTGAGGTCTTTCACATCACCTCCTTGCC
The DNA here is from genome assembly GCF_029931775.1 of Euleptes europaea. Taxonomy (NCBI): domain Eukaryota; kingdom Metazoa; phylum Chordata; class Lepidosauria; order Squamata; family Sphaerodactylidae; genus Euleptes; species Euleptes europaea. Next base: position 19,598,880 of record NC_079317.1, on the reverse strand, counting down.
TAGTCCCTTCAACTGGAGATGCTGGGGATTGAACCTGGGACCCTCTGCATGCAAGCAGATACTCTGCCACTGAGCCACAGCCTCTCCCCATGGGTCATTGGTAGAGTATCTGCTCAAAAAGAAGAGTTGGTTTTTATATGCCGACTTTCTCTGCCACTTAAGGGAGAATCAAACCGGCTTACAATCACCTTCCCTTCCCCTCCCCACAACAGACACCCTGTGAGGTGGGTGGGGCTGAGAGAGTGTGACTTGCCCAAGGTCACCCAGCTGGCTTCGTGTGTAGGAGTGGGGCAACAAATCCAGTTCACCAGATTAGCCTCCGCCACTCATGTGGAGGAGTGGGGAATCAAACCCGGTTCTCCAGATCAGACTCCACCACTCCAAACCACCGTTCTTAACCACTACACCACGCTGGCTCAACATGCAGAAGGTCCCAGGTTCATGTGAAAGACCTCTGCCTGAAACCCTGACGACCCACTGCCAATCTGAACAGACAGTACTGACCTCAATGGACCAAGGGTCTGATTTAGTAGAAGGCAGCTTCATGTGCATTTGTGTATGTGTAGTCTAATGCAGTATGCCCTGATTTGGATAGCCCAGGCTAGCCTGATCTTGTTGCATCTCTGAAGCTAAGTAGGGTCAACCCTGGTTAGTATTTGGATAGGAAAAGAAGTCCAGGGTCTCTACGCCGAGGCTTGCAATGGCAAACCACCTCTGAGCTTCTGTTGCCTTGAAAACACTTTGGAGTCATCATAAATCAGCTGCAGCTTGATGGGGAGGGGGTAGGGTTACCAACCTCCAGGTACTAGCTGGAGATCTCCTGCTATTAGAACTGATCTCCAGCCGACAGAGATCAGTTCACCTGGAGAAAATAGCCGTTTTGGCCATTGGACTCTATGGCATTGAAGACCTTCCCCCAACCCCGCCCTCCTCAGGCTCCGCCCCCAAAATCTCCCACGGATGGCGACGAGGGACCTGGCAACCCTAGGAAGGGGGGGGGAACCCAATCCAGACTTTTCAAAAAAAAAAAATTTATTTGAATTCAGATTTTTCTCTCTCATTGCAACAGTGGATGCGTGGCTGGGGGTGGGATTCTTCTCTGTAAATCTTCCAGTGGGTACTGTGAGTTCCTCCTCACCAGCCCTTCTTTCTGTGTCCTATAGAGACTGGGAGGATTCCTAGAGGCTAACAGGAAGTGATGATGTTAGTCTTCACCTGGAAATGACATCATTCTGTCCCATGATGCTCCCCTCCCCCATTCTTTGCCTCCAAAAGCTCTCTGGGATGCCAGGGGCAGGCCTCTTGGCCCTATCTACCACGCAGCTTGCTGGGTGACCTTGAGCGAGCCACTCTCTCCGCCTAAATCACCACACAGGGGTGTTGTGAGGAAAGGGAGAACACGATGCACGCAGCCTTGAGTTCCTTGGATATCCGGACTATTATCATCTCTGGTGGTTTAGCAATTCTTCCATTACTTGTGGCTTCATTGATTCTCCCCCGTTCTTCTCAGCGGGAACCCAAAGCAGCTCACGTCATTCTCCTCTCCTCTGTTTTATCCTCACAACAACCCTCTGAGGTAACAGTGGGCGCTTTCACACATGTTGAATAATGCACTTTCAATCCACTTTAACGATCATTTGCAAGTGGATCCTGTGGTTTCACATATGCCTTGGAATTGCTGCTCAACAGATGCCTATTTTCCCCACCCGAGTTCTCAGAACTCAACAATAAGCCCCCATGCAGAGTTTTGAGAATTCGGATGGGCTAGATGTGCATCCAGAGAGTGGCAAACCCAAGGCAAAACCTCCCAGGCATCAATGGCCACAGTAAAATCCAGCTGCAAAGTGCCCTGAAAGTGGATTGAAAGTGCCTTTATTAGGGATTCAATGCGAGTTCCATTTCTGTCAGGGCAGTTAAAGAGTTAACTTGTTTATATCAACAGTTTAGATCAGTGGTTCCCAACCTTTTTTTGACCAGGGACCACTAGGAACTTTTTGTTCGGTGCAGGGACCCCAAGGTTCAAAATAAAAATTCTGAGAATTTGAAAATAAACTTTAATCATAATTGTTAGGTAAACAAAAATATTTTCTGGTAGGGTATGAGCTTTCGTGAGCCACAGCTCACTACTTCAGATATCTTCAGGTATCTGAAGAAGTGAGCTGTGGCTCCCGAAAGCTCATACCCTACCAAAAATATTGTTGTTAGTCTTGAAGGTGCTACTGGACTCTTGCCCTTTTCTACTACTGCAGACAGGCTAACACGGCTACCCACTATCTTGTTAGGTAAACATTAAACTTAGAATAATATTTGAAAATATATTTTTATAATAGAGAACTTTTAATTGAAAATATTAATTTATTATGGGTTTATAACTTTGTTTCGCGGACCCCTGGTTTGGTTCTCGTGGACCCCTGGGGGTCCACGGACCCCTGGTTGGGAACCAGTGGTTTAGATAGTCTCAAGGTGATGAAATGGCAAGATGTAAGTATTGTATTGGCTAGGGAATCGCCATCGCAAACGTGCAGAAAGGCAGGGAGTCATAATTGTTTTATTACCCTATTCCTTCCTTAAAGGTGTGAAACTTTGGGGCAGGATGCGTTAGTTACTTTTGAATCTCAGGGAAGCAAGATGCCTGTTCTTAGCTCTCCTGAGCTGGGACACAGACAAAGGGGTTTAAGCCTTAGTACCTGCTAGCATTCCTAGCAAGGTTTATAGGGAACTGGATAGAAAGATTGTTATTTGTTTTTACTCCATGTAAAGGTAAAAGGTAAAGGTCCCCTGTGCAAGCACCGGGTCATTCCTGACCCATGGGGTGACGTCACATCCCGACGTTCCCAAGGCAGACTTTGTTTGCGGGGTGATTTGCCAGTGCCTTCCCCAGTCGTCTTCCCTTTACCCCCAGCAAGCTGGGTACTCATTTCACCGACCTAGGAAGGCTGAGTCCACCTTGAGCCGCCTACCTGAAACCAACTTCCGTCAGGATCGAACTCAGGTCGTGGGCAGAGCTTTGGACTGCAGTACTCTCCATGTAACCCTCCCTATTTTAGGAAAGTAAAGGATTTTTGTTTGATTAAGAGAAAAGCCTTATCGACTCTGTTTTATTGCGTGCTCGACCGGATCCTCTCGAGCCACGATCGCGATCCAACAGCCTTAAATCCGCGAGCGTGCGCCTGACCCAGCCAGCTCCCAGGGCGCATTCGAACCCGGCTCCCCCAGAGCCCGCCCTACTCTAACCACTACGCCACACCGGCTCTCGGCGGCACCGTCCAGGGCCCACCCGGGTCTCGGAGAGCCCAAGGCGTCCCCGCTTGCCGGGAGAGGGAAGACCCCCCCCCACCCCCCTGCAACCCGAGGACGGCTAAAGCGCAGCTCCAGCGCCGGAGCCGCCAAGGGCGCGCGCCCCTCGCCGTCGTGCGCGCGCTCGGCCGGGCCGTGGCGTGTAGGCTCCCCGCCCCTCCCCTCCCCTCCCCGCGCGTGCCTGCACGGGCTCGCCAGGTCCGCGGTGCCGTCGGGAGCCGCGACAGACAGACAGACAGGCCGGGCGGGCGGCGGTGCGTCTCAGCGGCCGCGCCCGGCGGGCTTTGTTGCGCGTCCCCCGGCTGCCCACCCGCGCCGCATCCCGGGACCCCCCCCGGCGGGGAGGATGGCCAGGCCCCTGCAGCCGCGGCCGGGCCCCGCGGGGCGGCCGCAGCGGCCCAGCTAGCTGGCCGGGGAGGATGCGCTTGCTGGCGGGCGAGCCCATGCAGCCGCGCCCGCGCTCGCCGCCGGGCTCCCTCCGCACCGAGGGCGCTCCGCCAGGGAGCCTCTGACGGGCGCCGCTGCCCCAGCCGCCGCCGAGGCCGGGCCCGGGGGGGGGGCTCCCCGCTGCGCAGGAGGGGAGACGCGGGCCGGGGGCGGCTGCGCACAGCCCGACTGCGGGGAAAATGAGGTGAGTCAGCCGAGCGGAGGCGCCTGCCTCCTCCTCCTCCTCCTCGGGCGCGCAAAGTCTAGCAGGCGGGGCGGGCTGCGGGGAGGACGGAGGGAAGGAGCCGGGACGGGACGGGATGGGGGGAGCGCTCTCACCTGGCAGCCCGGCCGGGAGAGCCCCTGCACGGGAGGGAGGCTCCGGCCAGGCTGTGCGCGCTCGGCCGGCCTCTCCGGCCCTCTGCCGCAGCGCGCGCGCGCGCGGGGGGCCGGCCGGCCGGCCGGCCTCGCGCCGGTTGCCAGCGCTCTTGTGCGGCCCCTGCGCCTCTGCTGGGGCCTGCGGGTGACACCCCCCCCCCCGTCCGAAAGCTTTTCCTGCTGGGGTCTTGGCAAGCCGCGGGATTGTTTTAAAGCACGGGCGCGGGCTGGGCCCTTCCCGCCCCCCCGGCCGGTCAGTTGGCCACCCCAGTGGTCATAAACCCGGGGGTGGTTTAGAGAATGGTCGTTAGGAGATTTTACCGTTTCATCCATTTTTAAGGCGGGGATTTTAACCAGGGGTTGTTTTTGTGGACCCGACACCTTTATTTGGATGGGCAGTCTGTGGTTCTGCGGTGTAAAACTATTGAGTCGAAATTTTGATGCGTTGGCGTGTGATTGGTCAGTTGACCGTAATAATACATTTGATTTGAACCCTGGGTTGTCTGAGCATTCGCAGAGTGTCTTGTCCTCTGAGCATGCCTCTTGCGGTGGGCGTCCCTTGCAGCAAAGACCTGTGTTTCCCCTTGGAAGGATACACTTGGCAACACGCCTGCCCTTGGGGGGGGGGAACTCCCCCGAAGTAACCCTAACCACAGCCCCTGTGGCAGCTGAGCTTTGTGGGGCGCACAAGATGAGGCTTTCAGGCCGGTTCCAGCCTCAGCCTCTTTCCCCTTTTCGAAATCTAAGCGCTGCCATTGGGATGGCGTGGGTGCCCTCCCTTCATTTTGTCTTTCTGCCTCTAATGCTCTCTCAGCTAGTAGCTGTATTTATTTTTCCCAGACTGCATCTCTGCAGAGGGAAACACTCGTGTGCAGCCATTCAAACATAGCCTCAATGTCCCTGCCGGAAAAAAAAGAGCAAATGGTGAAGAAGTCTTTGTTGCTAGTCTCCATGATGTATGCGCGCACATGTGTGACCGAAATAACCATTGTTACTCCCCTTGCATTTGGTGTGTGTTTCGAGATGCTGGTTTCCCCTCTCCGTCATTCTGCATGTGGGTTTTTGTTGTCCTTCACGCGGCATCTCTGTTGCCATGTGAAAAGCTGGATGGGTGTGCATGGGCGTTTCGCCAGCCGGCGCTTCCTATTTGTGCAGAGAGTGGAGGGGGAAATGGACACTTTATGTGCCAAACAAATGTGGAGGGTGCAGTGCACCATGTGGAGAGTGTGCATAGCAACAGAGCTGGAGGAAACGCGCAAGGCCTCTCTGTTGTCATGCGTGTGGGTGTGCGCACTCCCCCCCTCCCTACTGCCATGCATAAAATGTGTGTGCACACCCGTTTGCACAGGCCTTTTATTTCTGTTGCTATGCAGAAAATATGCTTCATATTTTCCTGTTTGTTACATACGTACGGTCATTTTTGTGTGATTTTGGCAGGAGAAAGGTCCTTTATGTCCCAGGCACTTCTTCTATAAAATGTGTCCGCGCAAATCTGCCTTGGTCCTCCCACCTCCATCAGGGGTATTTAATATACAGCAATTATTTCTCCCACCCCTCTGCGTTTTCTGGCTATGAACATATTTTCCCTCATTTTCCCTCTGCATGCACACCACAAATATGTGTGTATTTTCCTGGGGTACAGAGATGGAGGGCCTGAGCAGTCCCTTGCTCGCTTTGAAGATAACAACGGGTAACCGTGTTTGTCTGAAGCAGTAGAAAAGAGCAAGAGTCTAGTAGCACCTTGAAGACTAACAAAAGAGGCGAGCTGTGACTCGCAAAAGCTCATACCCTGCCAGAAATTTTGTTAGTCTTTAAGGTGCTACTAGACTCTTCCTCTTTTCAAGATAAGCAATAGTAGTGTGCACTAAATCTCCACTTTGTAGCATCTTGATGAAGTTAAGCTACTGCAGCGTGAATGGTGGTGTCTCTGTCATTTTCACCTCCTCCTCCACCCCCCCAGTGATTTATGAAATGGGTGGCTTTGTCCTGGGGTCGAGTTCCCAAGGCTTATAAGATGGCTGGGCAACTAGTAAAACTGCACTTCTATTTTACTATTTATGTGACATCAGTATGGGGGAAAGATCAGAATAATGGGGAGAGGAAAGTTTTGCCTCTAAGTTCTGTTTATTTATTTTATTTAATTCATTAGTACCCCACTTTTCTCTCCAACGGGAAACCACAGTGGCTTATATACTTCTCTCCTCCATTTTATCCTCGCTCCTCCATTTTATCCTCGCAACAACTGCCCTGTGAGGTAGGTTAGGCTGAGAGAGTGTTACTGGCCCAAGGTCACCCAGTGAGCTTCCATGGGACGAGTGGGGATTCAAACTCGGGTCTCCCATATTCTAGTTTAACAGTCTCAACCACTGCTTTTCACTGTTCTGATCCCCTAGGCCCACAATTAAAGAGTCATTCTCATTTTAACCAGTGAGGTAGCAATGGTTCTGGAACAGGTCAGGGTCATTTCTCAACGCTTGGGCTTGCATTGAACTTGAAAATACCAGGTTCGCTGCCTCCTGTTAAGGGTAGGATATTTTTTAGGGAGGAATTGGATATGCAGCAATAAAGAACAATGAAGCATCACTCTGTCTCCTTTTCTTCAGCAAGATAGATGTAATAGCTGCAGGTTTGGGTGCGTGTTTGTGTTTGCTTTTTGGTGCCTTTGGCTGTCATTAGAGACACCAATATGACCTATTAACTTATGGGTTATAAAAGGCTGTAAATATACTTATAAATAGCACACAACTAGAGTGTGCGCTTTCTCTCTCTCACACACAGACAATTCTAAACTCAAACAGCGGATGTTCAATTTGGACCACTTTTCCAAAGCTCTCTGAATATACTCGTTCCTCGTCAGATATAGTCAGTAGAACTCCATGTAACATCGTAAAAGAGCTGCTCAGGGGAGATGGGTGATAGAAATATTTGTCTCAACATCATCTGTCAGAAATAATATTTGGTCAGCCTGGTGCTCTGGATATCCCCAGATTTTATTTTTCTTATAGTTGGTCTGCCAGCTCTTCTGATGTAATAATGGTATGATCCCTTCCTTGTTTCTCTCCATGGACGATGAAGCCCTGTTCACCTTGTAGTATATATTCTTGCCTTAGCCAAGACCCACAAACTCAATAATTTTGGCTAGCTTCTTGGGACTTGCCACTCATGGAGGATTTGGGGAGGGGTCCTTATATCTTCTTTGGCATTGGAAAGCATGGAGTGGATAGAGACCAAGACCAAATCCCCAGGTTCAGGAGAAGGGTGACGGTGTCCTCTTAGACTTCCTGCTGTGTTTTTAAAGAAGAAGAGCTGGTTTTATATGCCGACTTTCTCTACCACTTAAGGAAGAATAAAACCAGCTTACAATCACCTTCCTGTCCCCTCCCCATAACAGACACCCTGTGAGGTAGGTGGGGCTGAGAGAGCTCTAACAGAGCTGTGACTTGCCCAAAGTCACCCAGCTGGCTTCATGTGTAGGAGTGGGGAAACCAATCCAGTTCACCAGATTAGCCTCCGCCGCTCATGTGGAGGAGTGGGGAATCAAACCCGGTTCTCCAGATCAGACTTCACCGCTCCAAACCACCGCTCTTAACCACTACACCACGCTGGCTCCCACGCTGGTGTTCTGAGCACGCTAGTCATGGTTGTGGAGATGAGTTGGGTAGGATCTCCCATTTTGTTTAAAGGAAAAGCTAAAAGTGGCTACACAGTGAAAAAACGTGCAATTAGGATTAGGATGGGGGTGAGGAGAAAGGGGGCATTGACTTCGTCTGTTACACCATTTCTCCAGTGTTGGTACCCTACCTGGAGCCGCTGTATGCCCAGTAGAGGTAAACATAAAGGTGTTACATGTATGTGTTCATGTGTGAGGCGGTTTGCTCTCCCTCCCTTCCCCCACCGTTTAAATAGCAGCTTCAGAACAGCAGTTTGCCTCCTTCCATGACTGCTTTTAACCTTAAAAAAAAAAAAAAACAGCTCTGAGAAATCCTCCTGAAGCAGCTGTGGCCTTGGAGATGCTTTGGGCTCTAAGTGCGTCTGAAGGGCAGCTTGAAGTCAGGGGCCTCCAACTAATTGTGGAACTCGGGCACGGGGGCAGGACTGGATCCCTGCTTTCACTCTGTGCTTTGCCAGAATTAGAAGTGCCTGGGATGGGTTCCTGGCCCAGGAAAAGGCAGAATCTTGTCTGACTTTGCAAACTGCCTTTTGGAGATTCTGAGGTCATTTATGCATGGGAGTTTTACCTGAGGTTCTTTGCTCGCTGAACACACACTTTCCTGTTGGGGATCTATGCACCAGAAGTCTCCAAGCTCAAATCAAGTCCCTGCCCCTTTAAATGCTGCTTTGTAATTGGCTTATTTTTAGGGCTTACTGTGAGAGAAAATCCCCCCAACCCAATTGCCACATAAAAAAGCATTTTAAGAACAACAGCAAAAAACAAACAAACCTGGAGCAATCTGAAAGGAAGTGGGGGGCGGGGGAGAAATCCAAACCCTTGATTTTAAAAAGCTTTTTGTCTGCTCAGAAAGAGCTCTGAGGAAGCAGAAAGTATTTCAGTCTCTGCCTCTGGACAGGCTGCTTTGTAATTGGCTGTGAGAGAAACCAAGCTTGCATGCCCCACACTTTGCCTTATGCATGGGGATTTCACCAGGGCTTTGCTCCAGGGGAGAGGGGGAGTCGGGTTAACAGAGGAATGGGAAGTTCCGAGATTTGTGAGGGCTGGCAGCGAGGTCATCTCTAATGGATGGGAAACTCATGCATAACTCCAAGGAACAACTTATTCAGACCAGGGGCTAACATGAGTGAAAGTACCTATGCATGGCCTGAGTGTCTTTGAAGGGCAGCGTGATGTCAGAGGACAGAAGCTAACCAGTGTGACCGAATTTATGAATTCTGGCTGTGACTTTAAGGCTACTTTCTTACATTAATTTTTTAGTAGAGCTTTCAGCTGATTTAAGAAATTTTAGTTAATTATAAGAGCTTTCATTGGTTGTTTAAAATTGTACATATTTGTGTGTGAATAAAAGAGTACAGGGTTGTCCACCATGGACACAGAGATTGTTCCTAGTTTTATGCATTCTCTTTGTTCCTCCACCATTCCCGACAGAAGGCTTCCAAGTTTGGGAAATCTTGAAACAAGCTTTAGATTCACCATGACTCTCCCCTCCCTAGAGGGAACATGCACTGTGGCTCAGTTATAGAGCATCAGCTTTGCATACAGAAGGTCCCAGGTTCATCTTCATCAGATAGTATGTAATACAAAGGACCTCTGCTTGAGACCCTGGAGAGCCGCTTCCAGTCTGAGTAGACAGAACTTACCTTGGTCTAGCAGTGGTTTGACTCAGTAGATGGCAGCTTCATTTACTTGTGTGACACCTGAGTTCAGACACCTGGGCAGGATGAAGCTTGCTTTCCAGATGAGCCAAGATTTTCAGCTCTAGTTAAACCAAGGTTTAGACTTCCAGTTTGTGGAGAGGAAGCAAACTTCGGCTTGCTTGGGTGCCTGAATGCAGATGTTACAGTTCCTGATTCAAGATGTGGAAGCTTTAAGTGGCGCCCAGCGTCTGAGGGGAGGGGGTGGGAGGAGAGAGGTCGGCTTGTACAAAAATAAGGTGCGTCCATGTCTTGTCATGGACCTTTTTTGGGTGTGCTGTCAAGTCACAGCTGGCTTATGGCAACCCCCTAGGGTTTTCAAGGCAAGAGACATTCGGAGGTAGTTTGCCATTGCCTCCTCAAAAGGTCCCTGGTGTTCCTTGCAGTTTACCCATCCAAATACTAACCAGGGCCGACCCTGCTTAGCTTCTGAGATCTGAGGAGATTAGGCTCGCCTGGGACTATCCAGGTCAGCTTCTGTTTATTTTGACACCTGAATTTAGCTAGTAGTTCAGAAGTGGGGGCAGGGGAGCATTCTTTATTTTTAGACAATTCATGGCTGTGTTCCAGCAGGCGTCATAGACTCAGTAATTGAGAATGGTCACTTCTTATCTTACATACTTTTGAGCGTTTGCATAGAACTGCACAGGTTCTAATCTTTGCAATCCGTGGCCTTTTAGCCTCACTTCTTACATTTCCTGCTTTTGTCTGTATATGCAGTTTATGCATCTGATGAAGTAGGCTCTAACCCACGAAGCTTCAAATAAACCTGTTAAGTCTTTAAGATGCTGTAAGACTTGTGTTTGTTTGCCTGCTTGCTTGCATCTGTTTCATTGCAGAGGAGTGCCTCTCCTAAGACATGATCAGCTGTCTGACCTGTTCTTTTTGTAAACGCTTTCATTTAAAAATAACAAACAATGATTGATTCCAACCTGTAGTCCCTTTCTGCCTACAATAGTTTTGAAGCGCAGTTGTTAATTTAAAAAAATCCTTATATGCAATGATCTGGAGCATTCAAATGATTCACACACAAGCTCATTCCAGTATGAGCATGTAATTCAAGGGAGGCAGGATTCACATGATTTATTTATTTTATTTACTTTTTGTGTGTGTTTTCTTTTTCTTGTGCAAAATTAGCACCAAGGATGGCTTTATCAAAGAGAACAATATGAAGAGGAGGGAGGGAGAACACACACACACATGCATAAACACAAACACATTGTTTCCTTATGCTGAATCAGACTGTCTCTCAAGATCAGTATTGTCTACCCTGACTGGCAGCTGCTCTCCAGGATTTCAGGCAGAGAGTCTTACACATCGCCTACTGCTTGGTCCCTTTAATGGGAGATGCTGGGGATTGAACCTGGGACCTTCTGCATGCCAAGCAGATGCTCTACCACTGTGCCATCCCTCCCAGGGAAACGTTAGCCTTTTCTCTCCCTGCTGTTTTCTTGCTGGAAGAAGCTGTCCCTGAGCTGCTTTCACCTCCACTGGGTGAAGAAAATACTGGTACTATATTTCCCCCCAGACAGTAGTTCAAGGGTGGGTTTTTCAGCAAGAAAATGGCAGGGAATGAAACAGTTAAAGTGCCTTCTTCTCTTCCTCCTTGCTGAGGCAATCCTGGCAGCCAGCTTTGCAAAAAAAAGAGGGGGGTCATTTAATGTCAAGATGAAATCCTGATGTGTATGATCCCTCAGTTTCTTAATTACAGTAACTTTCTTGTTTGTCCTGTTGGAAGACGGAAGCATGGGAAGACCGCAGGAGATGATCTTGTTCTTCTTGCACAAGCTGCAGAGAGCCAAAATTGTTCCCATACAAATACTACCTCTGGCCCTCCCTTTAAGCCACCCAGACTTAACCCCCAGTATCCTATGAAAACTAAGATTGTTTATGCATGGGAGTTTTACCTGAGGTTTCTTGCTCCCTGGACCCATGCTTTACCCCCAAACCCAATTGCTGCATAAAAAAGCATTTTAAGAACATAAAACAAATGGAGCAATCTAAAAAGAAGGGGGGTGGAATCCAAGCCTCGGTTTTAAAAAGCGTTTCTTCTGCTCAGAGAGAGCTCTGAAGAAGCAGGAAGTATTTGCACCCCCGGCTCTGGACATGCTGCTTTGTAATTGGCTGTGAGTGAAAATAACCTTGCGTGTCCCACACTTTGCATTATGCACAGGGATTTTGCCCTGTGTGAGCTCAGGGGAGAGGGAAGAATTGAGTTAACAGAGGAACGGGAAGGTCTGGGATTGTGTGGGCTGGCAGTGAGGTCATCTCTAATGGAGGGAAAACTCATGCATAACTCCAATGAACAACTGAGACAGACGGGGGGTGAGGGGGGGTGAACATGAGTGAAAGTACCCATGCATAAACAACCTGTATTACAAGACTTTCCTAGACTCTTGGAGTGACCAGGGTCCTTGGGGTTTTCTCCCCTACCCTCTTGGCTGCCCTGCCTCAGAACCAGGAGCATTCACAAATGACATAATAGCACAGGCCTGACAGGGCTGCAAGCAATGAGTATCTCGGGGGGGGGGGGGCTTACTCATGGTTAGCCTCCAAGAAAATTCTGGGAAAGGGAGGGCTTATCACCTAGGGTTGCCAACCTCCAGGTGGGGCCTGGAGATTTCCTGGAATTACAGCTGATCCTCAGGCTACAGAGATCAATTCCCCTGGAGAAAATGGCTGATTTGGAGGGTGGACTCTATGGAATTATACTCTGCTGAGGCCCTGCCATTCTCAGGGCCCCAAGCCTAAATCTCCAGGAATTTCCCAACCTGGGGAGGGGCCATGGCTCAGTGGTAGAGCATCTGCTTGGCATGCAGAAGGTCCCAGGTTCAATCCCCGGCATCTCCAGTTAAAGGGACCGGGCAAGTAGGTGATGTGAAAGACCCCTGCCTGAGACCCTGGAGAGCAGCTGCCGGTCTGAGTAGACAATACTGACTATGATGGACCCAGGGTCTGATTCAGTATAAGGTAGCTTCATGTGATCATGTGAGTTGACAACCCTGCATCTCTTCCAGGGAGCTAGCATGGTGTGGTGGTTTGGAGCGGTGGACTCTAATCTGGAGAACTGAGTTTGATTCCCCACTCGTCCACATAAGCGGCGGAGGCTAATCTGGTTGGGGTTGGCATGACCAAATGCCCCTCCTCTGTCTTCTGTTTCCCATGAACAGAAGATATTAATTGTAGCAGTGTGAAAGGGGATCAAAAAAACAAAAGCTGGTGTGAAAATTCCTTTAGTGACTTCCTTTGGATGAGGGAGTGGGTTTGTGGACAAGTCAGTGGAAGCTTGTAGGAGAGGGCATAAAGAGGAGAGCTTTGACTCAAGAAAGCTTATACCCTGGAAAAAATTGTTTGGCTTTCAGGTGCTCCTGGACTCGTGGTTTCTTCTACTACCACAGACTAACATGGCTGCCCACCTGAAACATGAGGATAAAGCAGGGACGACCATTTCCCCTGAAGAAATATTTGCAGTGCAGAAAATCCCAGCTTTATGCAGCGGCATCAACAGTTGGGATCTCTGGTAGGAAATCTCGGAAAGATCCCATTGATCTGGAGAAAAGCAAGATATATTTTTTAAAAAATGCCTGCTGGACATTCCAGAGACATTTGAACAGTCTGATTCGGTATAAGAAAAGAGCAAGAGTCCAGTAGCACCTTAAAGACTAAAAACATTTCTGGCAGGGTATGAGCTTTCATGAGCCACAGCTCACTTCTTCAGATACAGCTAAAATGTGATTCATGAAAGCTCATACCCTGCCAGAAATTTTTTTAGTCTTTAAGGTGCTACTAGACTCTTGCTCTTTTCTATTGCTACAGACAGATTAACACAGCTACACATCATGACTTGGTATAAGACAGATTCAGATGTTTGTATGATCAACATTAGATCAGGCCTGCAATCTTAGGATAGTTAACAGGACGCAAGTCCCATTAAATTCAGTGGGACTTGCTTTTGAACAAATATGAATGGAATTGTGCCATTAATTTTATTTTTCACCAAATTCAGCAGTAGGAAAACAGATGGTTGGGGGGCCGGCATGTACAAGTCCCCTCTCCCTCCCTGTTCAGTGAGTCAACACGTGGATAGGTTGTCTGCAGAGGACTGTAGTCTTATACCAACAGTCCCATGGGGAGCATACTCCAAGTTCAGATAACTATGAATTTTGTGTGAAGATCTGTGTGCCGTCGGTTCTACTGGGACTTTATTTCTGTCGTTATGATCACCAAGTGGCAGTGATTGACTTGATTCAAACCTGTGCAAAAGTGGAAGCTAAGCAGCAGCCACCCAAGCTGAAAACACCCATGAATCCTTGGCAAGCGGCTCTTCAAACGTTGTGTGGTTGACAAAAGAAGAAAAAGAAGAGTTGGTTTTTATATTCCGACTTTCTTTACCACTTAAGGAAGAATCAAACCAGCTTACAGTCACCTTCCTTTCCCCTCCCCACAATAGACACCCTGTGAGGTAGGTGAGGCTGAGAGAGCTCTGAGAGCTGTGACTAGCCCAAGGTCACCCAGCTGGCTTCATGTGTAGGAGTGGGGAAACCAACCCGGTTCACCAGATTAGTGTCCACCGCTCATGTGGAGGAGTGGGGAATCAATCCTGATATTCCAGATCAGAGTCCACCACTCTTAACCACTACACCACGCTGGCTCTCTGTTTGCTGGGGACACACGGTCAGCCTGAAAAACTGGAAATGGCAGCCTGAAAGTGCTTCTCAGGCATCGTAGCTGCTGTATCTCAGCCAAGCTGGCCTGTCTATTGCTGTCTGTATCTGTTCTGGTGCGATTGTGCACCCAGGAGGCATCTGGTTCGTGGGTTTTGTTGTTGCTTTACACTAATGAAGGTTTTTGCTCTGAGAGTTCCCTGTGAGGATCCTTTTTTGTTTTTGTTTTTGGCAGAGAGGTCCATGAGGCTAAAAAAACACACACACTAGAGAGGGCAATCTGCGATATAATGTTTCATCAAATAAGCACGTAACATCACGGGCACGATGTGGGAGGAAGACAAGATCTGGCAGACCAGGAAACTGCTGTGAGGGGTGGGGAGAAAAGGGCATGCCAAACAAACCCTGGGAAGAAACTTCTTGGCTCGGGAATCTACTCCCTGCTGTGTGTACACACACAGTCCGCTTATAATTTGGCCGGAAGATTAAGCGTCCCCGATCAGATAACAAAGATGGTGAAAATATGTGAACCAGTACTGGGCGAATTGGAGACGTAGCACGGGAGAACAGTAAGCTTTGAAGCCATTCTGTTTAAATAGAGTTCTTAGTCCTCCTCTCTGTCCACAATAAGTTGTGTGTATGGAGTATGGAATATTTTATGTCTGTTTTTTGTTTGTTACCAGCCCTGATCTTCATACATGGCTCTGCTTAGGAATCAGCTGGAATCAAAAGGTCTCTTGATCCACAATTTAAAGCACAAGTATAAAGAATGGGGAATAAGGGTGCCAGAAATATCAAAGATAAGCAACAAGACGAGGTACCCACCACACTGTATGTGAATTCCAATTTTTAATACAATTTCTATATGTATATACTTTGCTGCTAAAAGTAAGAACTATTTATTATTTGTAATGTATAACATAGTTTAAACTAATATAAATACAGAGTATATTTCTACAAATTTGTCATATTTCTACAAATTTGTCATACAGTCTTTAGTCAATTGTACATATAAACAAACAGATAACAGGTAGTAATTCATCAGGTAAATATTTCAAATTGCTTACAAGCTAGAGCTTTCTTAATGTTTTCTTATCAAGTTGAAATCTTCTAGGAATATCAGGTACAGAAATCATCAGGTGAAGTTTTCTTGTCTAGTTGAAATCTACTAGGTATATCAGGTAGAGAAATCATCAGGAGTAGACAAGTTCCCGGGTTGTTCTTGTTTTGTAAAGTAACTTCATCAGTGAATTCTTATCTATTTCCAGTAATAATATTATAAGTGAATTTATTCTATGGTTATTTTAAATAATTTTTTAACAAATATTGGCACACAATTTTTATTACCTTGTTGAAATCATGACTAAATAAACCCAATAGATGTGTGTGTGTAAAGTGCCTTCAAGTCGCAATCGACTTATGGCGACCCCTTTTTGGGGTTTTCATGGCAAGAGACTAACAGAGGTGGTTTGCCAGTGCCTTCCTCTGCACAGCAGCCCTGGTATTCCTTGGTGGTCAGGCTAGCCTGGGCCATCCAGGTCAGGGCTAAACCCAATAGATACTCTGTATTTATATCAGTTTAAACTATGTAATACATTGCTGGTAAAATTAACTGTTTGTTATTTGTGTGTGTGGATGTGCATTGTATTACAAAATTGGAATTCACATACAGTATGACGGGTGTCACATTTTGTTGCTTATCCACAATTTAAAGCAGCATTTGACATCAGCTGCGGCTTGATGCGCACCATCGATCCTAACTCATCAGCTGTGTGGTTTCATAAACAGGATCAAGTTGAGTCCTGCCTGGCTTCTGTACTTGCCCTGATTCCTAGGCCTTCTGTCTTCCTCTTGCTTCGTTGCTTCAAACTCATCTGACAAAGGAAGCTTTAACTCTCGAAAGCTTACACCGTGAAAACCTTGTTGGTCTGTAAAGTGCTACTGGACTCGAATCTAGCTGAAACCCGTTGTCATTTTCCTTGTCTGTCGTTCCCGAGTAGCAAAAACTTTCCACAACAGTGTTCAGAAGGGAAACTTCCTACCTGTCAAGTTCCACAGCAGAGGTACTGCTTTCTCTAAACTACTGCTCTAGGCAGCCATTTAGGATTACACAATTAGCTAATGTGCAATCAAATGATTGCGAAATTTAGGCAAGATTGTCTTCAACATGGTAAATTAAAAGAAGATACAGAAATTGAGGCTTTGGTTCACAAGGAATCGGAGCATATCTTGGGCAAAATATATGAACTCTTGCTCAAACATGAGACTGAACAAGAAATTAAAACCTGCATGATTAAGTGGATGCAGAACTTCAAGAGAGAGATTACGATGCAACAATGGGAAAAACTCTGGACCACTTCAATAAAGTTCACGGCTAGCAACAACCTGGGAGGAAACTGGTACAAGGATTATACAATGGCCCTTGAGCCTGCCTACAAAATGTTGGGACCTGAACAGCCAAGTGGTCTACTGGTGGTGCCTGGCCCACAGGTGGCTTGACTGTCCTCAGTGAGGGCAAGAACTTTTTCGATAGTGGCCCCTGCCTGCTCAATGCCAGATGACATCTGGGCCCTGCAAGATCTTTCTCGATTCTGTAGGGACTGTAAGAAGGAATTGTTCTGCCAGGCGTTCTGTTGAGGATGGCCCAGGCCAGTTTTCTTCCCTATTAGCAGTGCCGCCTGTTTTTGACAAAAGAAGAAGGGTTGGTTTTTATATGCCACCTTTCCTACCACTTAAGGAAGAATCAAACTGGCTTACAATCACCTTCCTTTCCCCTCCCCACAACAGACACCCTGTGAGATAGGTGGGGCTGAGAGAGCTCTAAGAGAGCTGGCTTCATGTGGAGGAGTGGGGAAATGATCATGTTTATGCTGATGCCTGAACTAGGGTTGTATTTTAAAATTTTGTACCTTTTATCTTTGTTGATTGTTTATTGAATGTTGTGAGCCGTCCTGAGCCCTGTGACCCAGGGGAGGGGTCGGGTATAAGTCTAAAATAGAGAAAAGTAAAAAGAGCATATGCAACATAGCTATAGTAATAGCGCTATGAAAAAATCTAATGCTTAAGCAAGTTTAACTAGGTAGTAATGTATTCTGCTCATTGTTGCTTCTTGTGAATGGGTTGACAGAAAGAAAATTAGCGATCTATAGAACTCAGGGTTTTGTTTTTACAGTTTTTCAATTTGCTATTCAAGAGAGGAAAATTTGCCAGGAAAATTCGAGCCAGCATTGTAGTTAAACTGGACAACATTTGTATTTGATTTAAATTTATTTTTTTACTTGATTTTAACAGTTTTCTTGTTGAATCTGATTTGATTTTGTCTACTTGATTGTAACGGCCTTTGGCTATATGCAATAAATCTGTACCTACCTATTCATGATGTCCATCACAGAACCATAATCCTAAAGATTATATGTCACACAGGTGTTCGTTCTTGTTGCTGAACTCCATAAGCTTACACTCTTGTATGGTAGCTCATAAGATCAGGCAATAGGCCTGATTATTCAGGATACATTCAGAGGTCACTTTAAACAACATTAAGCCTGAATGTGCACAAATGCAACTTCCTCCCGTGCATGTACACATGCCTTTCTCTTTCTTCTGTCCTAGGAGATTTTGGGGGTGGTGCCAAAGAAGGGCAGGGTTTGGGGAGGGGAGGTACTTCAATAGAGTATGATGCCTTAGAGTCCACCTTCCAAAGAGGCCATGCTCTCCAGGTGAACTGATTTATCACCTGGAGATCAGTTGTAATAGCGGAAGCTCTCCAGCCACCACCACCTGGAGTCTGGCATCCCTATTCTGCCCCTCTCCTAGGGTTGCCAACCTCCAGGTGGTAGCTGAGGATCTTCCACTGTTACAACTGATCTCCAGGTGATAAAGATCAGTCCCCCTGGCGAAAATGGCCACTTTAGCCATTGAACTCAATGGCATTGTAGTCCCTCCCCTCTCCAAACCCTGCCCTCCTCAGGCTCCACCCCCAAAATCTCCAGGTAATTCCCAACCCGGAGCTGGCTACCCTTCCCTCTCCTTCTTGCATGGAGAATTCTGTTAGGAATTTACTCTAGTCAATTATGGTATACAAATGCAGACACGCAGGTTTACTGGAGTTAATTCCTCCCATATGCAAACTGGATTATAAACCAGGATTTAATCCAAGTTTAGAATCCTGGTTCGTGGAGGTAACACTAACTCTGGTGAGTTTACGTGCCTGATTTGAACATTGTGGGTAACTGGGGTTCCCAGCTCTGGGTTGAGAAATTCCTGGAGATGAGGGGTGGAGCCTAGGAAGGGCAGAGTTTGTGGTGGGAAGGGAGCTCAGCAGGGACGTGCTGCCACAGAACCCACCCTTGGAAACTGCCATTTCTTGGGAAATGGATCTCTATAGTCTGGAGACCACTTGTAATTCTTGGAGAACTCCAGGCCCCACCTGGTGGTTGGCAACGGTAAGGGTATCTGGAGTTAGTTTCTAACAGATGTTTGCATGATACGGGAAGAGAGGAGGAGATATACAGGGCAACAAGCTGGGTTTGCGCGCATCTTGGCTTAATTATCGTTTCAGCGGACATCTGAAGGCTGCCTCAGTTGGCCTTGGGAATTGGAGAATAAGTTTTTTTCCGTAGCTTCTTCATGTTATCAGGGATTATAGATTACATTCTGTCTGGAGAAGTTTTGTGTGTGTCTTTGTTAGACCTACTTGATGTATGCAGTTATATTTCCTCCTATATGGCATTAATCCCAAATCTGTATTTTTTTAAAAATCACAGTTAGCTTTCAAAGAAACCTTCCCGAGGCTCAGTGTTAAAACTACCAATAGAGAAATAAAAGGGTGGTGCAGAGAGACGATGTTTCTGCTTGTGGCTAGGGCATAATGATAGTGGATAGCCCTATGTTCTATTTGTTACAGCCTGAAGTGACCCAGGGAGCTCTTTGCAGGCTAATTCGATTAGTTTGTTCCCAGTGCAGTCTTTCCAAAATATACTGAGACAAAGACAAAAAGGCTGCTCACCTGCTAAGAACATAAAACCCAGCAGTCATTTAAACCTGTTTCTAGCTAGGCGTTGTTTGACCCCAATCCAGCTAAAATTTGTTGCCAGTAAGTACCAGTGGAATCAGTTGAAAAATTATTAGTGCCTAAGAGCACATTCCTGAGCCCCCCCCCCTGAAGCTCCATAGGAGCTGTTGTGACCCCGTGCTGGTGTAAGTGCCTGTTTAACCTGGGTCAACAGGCACTTATGCCATTCCAGGTGGCACAAACGTCGGTGACTGGGCGCTCTGCAGTGTTGTGGACCTCCACGGCTGCAACAGGACCTAAATCCCAGAAGCTGCAGGCTGTGCTGGTGTCCGGGGGGGTGCATTCCAAGAGGCAGAGCTGACAGTCAGCTTCCTAACCCTGTTCGCCCCAGGAACACCCCCTTGAACACATGAAGCTGCCTTCTACTGAATCAGACCCTTGGGTCCATCAAAGTCAGTATTGTCTACTCAGACCGGCAGCGGCTCTCCCGGGTCTCAGGCAGGGGTCTTGCACATCACCTACTTGCCTAGTCCCTTTAACTGGAGATGCCGGGGATTGAACCTGGGACCTTCTGTATGCCAAGGGGAGGCTCTACCACTGAGCCACGGCCCCTCCCTTGAGCTCCCAGTTTGCAATGGGGCATTTCTTCCTTTCCCCCCTTCTTTAAAAAAAAAAAACCCTTTTGCCCCTCCACATCGGCCGGAAGCGGAGCAGCCTCAGAGGCTCCCTGGCCGGATCTCCCCCCCAACCCCAAGAATGGGCTGCCCTTCAGGTCCCATTTCTGTTAATGGGACTTAGCAGCAACTAACTTTAACTAAAGAGGAACCTAAGTTGCATTTTTTAATGCTTAAAAATATACAAACCCAAGTATTACATTTGGTTGGATTTTGTTTAAATCAAAGAGGGAAAAGGCACTGATAGATGTTCGGTAGCTGAGGCCTGCTTCATATGTTACTGTTGTGCTGCAGATATCACAAAAAAGTGCTTCCCCGTGACTGTTTAATGCCAGCATCAGCAGTCTTCATGAAGCAGGCATGTTGACCCAAGCACAATTTTTCATGTATTGCTGATATGGCACAGGAGCCATGCGCAGGGATGTGGCTTTGCCGCAGCATCTGTGACACATAAATATTGTATGAATTAGGCCTCAGAGAAAAAGCATGTCATTTTGACCTCTTCCTTGGATCTATGAGTGTGAGAAAATCAGTTATATGTTAGTTTCGCTGAAAGTAAGCCATAGTATGAAAGAGACATTTGAAAGCTTTTTTTTTGTCTTCCATCCACAGCCAATTTATGGCAACTCCATAGAGTTTGCAAGGCAAAAGACACTAAGAGGTGGTTTGCAGTTGCCTGCCTGTGCGTAATGACCCTGGACTTCCTGTGTGGTCTCCCATCCAAATATTAACCAGGGCCGACTCTGCTTAGCTTCCAAGATCTGACAAGATTGGGTTTGCCTGGGATATCCAAGTCAGGGCATTTAAAAGCTGGGTATAAACAAATCCTTCTGATTTTAAGGTGGTCCAAAAACTCATTCCTCCCTACAAGCATGCCCTATCATAGTTTGGTATCTGAAGACAGACAGGATCCCACAGTGTGGTATAACAAAAGGTTGTTATCTGATATTGGATCTCTTCCCACTTGTTTCAAGATCATTATGGCATGTGCTCAAAAGACAGGTTTTTTTCCCCCTGATTAGAATAACAGTTCTTCTTTTTATACTGAGACTCAAGGCAGATTGAATGGTTTAAACCAGTGGTTCTCAATCTTTTTTGCTCCATTCCCCCCTTTCACCATTGTTCAGAATATAATTCCCCCCTTCCCAAGATAGTCTAACTCAAAAAAGCAAACTACAATTTTACAGATTGTATATAATCTACAGGACATCACACTTTGTTGAAAAGTGGTCCCAATTCCCCCCCGGAACCCTAAAATCCCCCCCCCGGGGGAATTCCCCCCTTGTTGAGAACCCATGGCATAACCATGCAATCAAATAGCACAAGAGATGTAATGAGCAATGCGACAGGGCTAGGATTACTAAAATTAGAAATGGTACAGAGAAGGGAATTAACAAAGTAGAAAACAGTGCAGTAAGAGCAGGATAATAATATACAGCAGATAATTCCATGCAGGCAAATTCCATGCTTGCCATAATTAGATGAGGAATAGGGAATAAAACTGCTGCTATCATACTGCCCTTGTACAAATCTGTGGTGAGACCACACTTGGAATACTGTGTACAGTTCTGGTCACCGCACCTAAAAAAAGGATATTGCAGAGCTTGAGAAAGTGCAGAAAAGAGCAACCAAAATGATCATGGGACTAGAGCAACTGCCCTACGAGAACGGTTAAAACGCTTAGGGCTGTTTAGCTTGCAAAGAAGGTGGTTAAAGGGAGATATGATAGAGGTCTATAAAATTATGCATGGTATGGAGACAGTGAACAGGGAGAAGCCTTTCTCCCTCTCTCACAATACTAGAACATGGGGTCATCTGCTGAAGCTGGAGGGTGACAGATTTAAAACTGATAAAAGGAGGTATTTCGTCATACAACACATAGTTAAATTGTGGAACTCCCTGCCCCAGGATGTGTTGATGACTGACAACTTAGAAGGCTTTAAGAGGGGAGTGGACATGTTCATGGAGGAGATTCATGACTACTAGTAAAAATCGATACTAGTCATGATGCACACCTATTCTCTCCAGGATTAGAGGAGCATGCCTATTACGTTAGGTGCTGTGGAACACAGGCAGGATGCTGCTGCTGCAGTTGTCTTGCTTGTGGGCTTCCTGAAGGCACCTGGTTGGCCACTGTGAGAACAGACTGCTGGACTTGATGGGCCTTGGTCTGATCCATCATGGCCTTTCTTATGTTCTTATAATGCGTTCCATGCACAGTGGCATAAGAATGTTTTTCTGTCGATTCTTATTGGTTGTGGTTGTTCTCTGTTGCCTTATTATGCACACTGAAGTTAGCAGCGCTCAGTTTTGGGCCCTCGTTACATTTTCATACTTGCTGCTCTGCAGCTCGTGATGTTGAAAATTGATTCCACTATTATACAAGCTGCCATTGAGGGGCAGCAGCAAGCCTTCTTAGAAAGCAATTATTTCTTTGGCCATTGCTAGAAGCGTATAAGGGAAAGCGCGCCAACATCTCATATAGGCAAATAATTGAATTGGTATAAAAAGGTGGCCTTATTTGGGTTGCCAAGAGCTGTTTAGGGGGAAAATATTACGTAGTTGGTCCTGGAGACTTTGTAACTGGGAGCAGGATCTTCCCTTTTAGTCAGAACCGAGCTGCAGAACTAATGGCAGTAATGAAATCGACTAGTGCTCTGGCATTAATACGAGAGATTAAAACACCGGCTTGGCCTTAATGTACAAGAATTTAAGGAAAGCCAAGGAAATATTTTTTCCTGTGCTGTTGTTGATTAAACCTGAAGGAGGACAGGTTTCAGTGGAAGAAATTTTCTGCACTCAAAAGCCAAGTGGAGGACCCCCTTTATTGGTTGGAGTGCCCAGGTAGCCGGCCAAATACAAATTGGTTAAGAGAAGCTTCCAAATATGAGCAGGTCAGGGGGGAAATCTTGTACGATTATAGGGTTGCCAGCTCTGGGTTGAGGAATTCCAGAGATTTGAGAGTGGAGTTGGTGCGGGGGGGGGGGGAATCCCTGTAGTCTGGAGATCAGTCGTAATTCTGGGAGATCTCCAGGCCCCACCTGGGGGCTGGCAGGCATAAATCCCCTGCCTGGAGATTCTTACAATCTACATTTTGATGACAGGCAAGATCACATAGGGAGACACCAGAGAAAAACCAGAGTAAATATGAGCAAATATCCAAGGTCTACAACAGTAAGCGGTGTGGCTGCATTTTGAATGTAGTGCACAGTTTGAGACACCTATATCTCAGAAGAGGATATTAACGAGATGGAATTCACTGGGCAAGATATTATATTGGCTACTAGCTTAGATTACTTAAAAAAAAAGGATTACATAAATTCATGGAGGGTGTTACTTCAAAGTCTATCAGCCCTGTTCACTAAAAATATTCTGGAGTGGTATACCTTCACATATTTTTAGCAATGGAGAGGTTTCTAGAAAATAGCTGAGATGGACTGTTTGATCTGAAGAAAGACAGTTTTCATATTCTAATTTACCCTGTCTCGACCACATAGGAAGGAACATATGTGTTTTACTTTCTTTTTTGCCATGTATGTCGAATCACATTTGCTACGGATAATTAATAAAGATACTCAATACTGTCTGGTTTTCTGTTTGCAATTTAAAACAAACCAGGACTCAGGTATGATAATTGGGGAGCTGCAGGCTCAGGTTTTGACACTCTTTAATCAATTCATCTTTTTGTGAATTTGCTGGCAATATCTCAAGGAGTAACTAGTCTATGCTGTTATTCTGAATGTGTGCCCATGTAGGTATCAGGTTCCATAGCTCAGCCATTAATTGCAAAATGTTTGTTTCTCATTGAAATCAATATTTTAGTGAAAGGGAGGGATCTTTATGCTTTCCGATCTCTGTGAGTGTTAAGTGCCCTCAAGTCGCTTCCGACTCATGGCCACCCTATGAATCAATGTCCTCCAAAACATCATATCTTTAAAAGCCTTGCTCAGGTCTTGCAAATTGAGGGCTCTGGCTTCCTTTATTGAGTCAGTCCACCTCTTGTCGGGTCTTCCTCCTTTCCTGCTGCCTTCAACTTTTCCTAGCATGATTGTCTTTTCCAGTGTCTTCTCTCGCCTTCTCATAATGTGACCAAGGTATGACAGCCTCAGTTTAATCATTTTAGCTTCTAGGGACAGTTCAGGCTTGATTTGATCTAGAACCCACTTATTTGGTTTTTGGGGTTTTTTTGGGCAGTCCATGGTATCCGTAACACTCTCCTCCAAGACCACCTTTCAAAGGAATCTACTTTCTTCCTATCAGCTTTCACACCCATACATAGTAATAGGGAAAACTATGGCATGAATTAACTTGATCTTGATTGCCAGTGACACATCCTTACGCTTCAAAATCTTTTTTAGCTCCTTGCCCTTCCCAGTCTCAATCTCCTTCTGATTTCTTGGCTTCAGTTTCCCTTTCAGTTGATGATGGAGCCAAGGATCTCTACTTCCTGTTATCTTCTGAACATTAAGAAGGTGCTTCATTGATGGTATAGGCAAGTTAGGGCCCAAAAATGGGGAAAAATTAGGCACCCGCGTATAAGCCGAGGGTCGGCTTATAACCCCTCCCCCCCCGCAGACTTACCTGAAGGGCTCCCGGGAGCAAGCGGTGCGGCCCTGGTGGCGGCGGTGGTGCACCCGGCAGGGGCTGGGGCAGCCTCCCTGCAGTTGCAGGAGGCCGCCCCAGGCCCCAGGATGCGGCGGCGTGGCCGGGCGGGGGCCGGGGCAGCCTCTGCACAGCCGCAGGAGGCCGCTCCCGGCCCCAGGAAGCGGCGGCGCGGCTGGGCTGGGGCCGGGCAGCCTCTGTGCAGCCGCAGGAGGCCGCTCCCGGCCCCAGGAAGCGGCGGCGCGGCCGGGCGGGGGCCGGGGCAGCCTCTGCGCAGCCGCAGGAGGCCGCCCCAGGCCCCAGGAAGCGGCGGCGCGGCTGGGCGGGGGCCGGGGCAGCCTCTGCGCCGCCGCAGGAGGCCGCCCCAGGCCCCAGGAAGCGGCGGCGCGGCCGGGCGGGGGCCGGGGCAGCCTCTGCGCCGCCGCAGGAGGCCGCCCCCGGCCCCAGGAAGCGGCGGCGCGGCCGGGCGGGGGCCGGGGCAGCCTCTGCGCCGCCGCAGGAGGCCGCTCCCGGCCCCAGGAAGCGGCGGCGCGGCCGGGCGGGGGCCGGGGCAGCCTCTGCGCCGCCGCAGGAGGCCGCTCCCGGCCCCAGGAAGCGGCGGCGCGGCCGGGCGGGGGCCGGGGCAGCCTCTGCGCCGCCGCAGGAGGCCGCTCCCGGCCCCAGGAAGCGGCGGCGCGGCCGGGCGGGGGCCGGGGCAGCCTCTGCGCCGCCGTAGGAGGCCGCTCCCGGCCCCAAAAAGCGGCGGCGCGGCCGGGCGGGGGCCGGGGCAGCCTCTGCGCCGCCGCAGGAGGCCGCTCCCGGCCCCAGGAAGCGGCGGCGCGGCCGGGCGGGGGCCGGGGCAGCCTCTGCGCCGCCGTAGGAGGCCGCTCCCGGCCCCAAAAAGCGCCGGCGCGGCCGGGCGGGGGCCGGGGCAGCCTCTGCGCCGCCGCAGGAGGCCGCTCCCGGCCCCAGGAAGTGGCGGCTCGGCCTGGTGGGGGCCGGGGCAGCCTCCGCGCAGCTGCAGGAGGCCGCTCCCGGCGGCAGGAAACGACGCGGGCCCAGCGGCGGCGGCGGTGGTAAGTTCCCTCCTCCCTCCCTCCTCCTCCCTCCCTCCCCCCTCTACCGTATTGACCCGTGTATAAGCCGAGGCCGGCTTTTTCAGCCCTTTTTTTGGGCTGAAAAACTCGGCTTATACGCGAGTATATACGGTACATAATATGGTAGAGGCAGATCCAAATTGCGGCTGGTGTTTATACAGGTTGAGTATCCCATATCTGGACATCTGATATCCAGACTTATCTGAAAACCAGACCTTTTGAGCCAGCATGCAGGCATTACTCACAGGCCCTCCACAGTGCCATTGATGGTTCAACATACACAAAATTATTAAAAATATTGTTTAAAATTACATTCAGGCTATATGTACAAAGTATATAATAAAACATATATAAAACATAAATGAATTTCATGTTTAGACTTGGGTCCCATCCCCAAGATATCTCATTATGTATATGCAAAAATCCCAACATGTTCCAAAATATGGAAAGATCCGAAATACGGACCACTTCTGGTCCCAAGCAATCCGGATAAGGGATACTCAACCTGTACTTTCAAAAAGAGGACAGCCTTTCTTCGATTTTCTTTCCCAATAGCCATTGAAACAGTTAAAAGATAATATTCAATAGCGGTGAATTTGGAGAGTTTGTTTGGTACAGAATGCTGCAGCTCGGTTCTTATCAGGAGCTAGGTGGAGCATTCATAGTTCTGCCATTCTGCGATCGGCTGCCCATCAGTTACTGGGCTCTATTGAAGTTAATATCTGTCACATACACGGACTTGGTCCCTCATATCTGCAGGACTGCCTCTCTCCCTATGCTCTGCCACATCAGTTTCTCTTATTGGAGCAGGGCTTTCTGCAGGTGCCACCCTGCAAATGGGCAAAACCAGTAACCGTCTGTACACGTGCCTTCTCTGTTGTGGTTCCCACTATAAGGAATGGTCTGCCTGATGAGGTTAGGAAAGCTCCCACTCTCCTGGCTTTCCGAAAACTGTAGCAATGGAGTCCAGTCCAGATTTCATACAAGTGGTAAAGATGTCCCCCCCCCCCCCCCGGTTACTTCCCCTGACTGGACCTTCCTTACCTTGTGGGGCAAACCTAAGCAGCTCATTTTATTCGAGGGGCTTATTCCTGGGAAGCATTCTTAGGCTTTCAGCTTTGTTCTGCTACATCTGTGGAGAGGCCTCATGTGTAATCCAGGCCTCAGCAGAACAATACTATAACAGTTCCCCATAGCTAGGGTTGCTAGGTATATGGCAGGAGACCTCCAGGTAATCCCATCCATTGCTCACCATCAGCTCAAAGGTGTATGTGTGTGGGGGGAATGGGCTGGATGTTTGGTATTGCTTCAGAGCAGTATATCACTTCCCGCAAAAACTGGAACTGACATCATGACGTTAGAGCATTGCTCTCCCCACTCCCACCCCGGTTGTCATAATGTCATTTTTGGGTTTCACCGAAAGTGACTTCATGCACTGGTGTGATGCTTTCATGCTGTCCCCATCCCCAAATCCTCCTGGTGGGTGCCAAGTCATGGCCTGGCATCCCTATACATAGTGTAAGAAATTGATTTTGGAATGCCGTGATCATTGTTCGTTAATCTATTTTTGATGTTCGATTTCAGCCTTTACATTGTCTATCAAATGGAAATGAAAGATCTTTTCCTCTGCCATTTGGATAAATGAGATACAATTCCCAAGTAACACAAACTTGTGCCCTGTCTACAATACCTACCACTGCCAGGAAATAATTAAGAAGCAACAGAAAAAGGAACAGGAAAAT
This sequence comes from Euleptes europaea, assembly GCF_029931775.1. Classification (NCBI taxonomy): domain Eukaryota; kingdom Metazoa; phylum Chordata; class Lepidosauria; order Squamata; family Sphaerodactylidae; genus Euleptes; species Euleptes europaea. The sequence goes on along the minus strand of NC_079317.1, from coordinate 19,571,643 downwards.
ATTTGAACTTGCATGAAGGATGTAGACGTATAATCGTAGCTTTACCCTTCTCCTCTGATCTGAAGCAAAAGAAAGGAAGAAAGCCATTCAAAACACATTCTGGTGGCAAAAAGATCTCTGATTTGAATGATCTAAGATTGGAAATCTAGGTTAAACCTCAATTCCTTGCAGGAAGAGGACAGGAATGATTGAACTGGCACTAGCTCTACATATGTCACCTACAGAATTTGATTACTGATGCCCTAAATGTGACATAATGCATTTGTCTAGAAGGCTCCTGCATTTGCCGTTGAGTTTATTCATTCAAGAACATCTGCAGAAGGGGAAAAAAGATTCAGAGGATTAAAATAAATATGAAAAATGTACAGATGAGATTGCAGGAAGTGAGGCTTGGTTTTCAGCTCATTGGAGCCAAAATTAGCAGACCTGTTTGCTTACTGGTGAGACAGCTCATAAATTCTATAAATGAATTACTCAATATCAGTATAGGTGAATAGAAACTCACTAGTAAATTGTGATCAATATGGTGAATTGCTGAATGATACTAGATAATGGGTTGGATCCAGCACAAGGACCCTGAGATCCATACACGGACCACCAGTATTCCTTGCTTTCTCCCCTCCCAAACAGCCATTTCTTACCCCAGGAATGTTTATTCCTGAGATTGTGGGACCAGTGGGGAGTAATAGTGATGTGGTCTGGAAGTCTGCAGTGCGGAGAGGGAGTCCAATTGTTACCCATCTTTCTCTTCCATTAGTGGCTCTTTGCTTTTGCAAGAGGGAGCTATTTCACACTAACCCTCATCCCCTTCCCGGAATAAAATGGGGTCAAATTGATTGCTTGGGGTAAGGGAAAGCTAGAGGTTTAGCATTAGCTCTGCTTTCTATCCCCGCCCCCATAAGTTTCCCTCAAAACTCGAAAAAGCTTCTCTTTCTTTTATTTTAAAGGGTATAGTTAAAATATCTGTTAGTGATCGGATTTTCAGACACTAATTACATCCCCCTTCCCTTCCTTCATGGGACTTAGTGAGGCCTACTTGAACTGGAAATGATTAGAAATTGTTATTTAATTCAAAGCAGGGTTACTCTAGTGGTGGAGAATCTCTGAATCAAACATGTAGTCTTTCTCTCTCCATTTTGGGCCTTAGTCTGATCCAGCATGGTTTTTCTTACGTTCTTATGTCTTCCTCTTTTCCTGCTGCCTTCAACTTTTCCTAGCATTATTGTCTTTTCCAGTGACTCTTGTCTTCTCATAATGTGACCAAAGTACGATAGCCTCAGTTTAGCTTCTAGGGTCAGTTCAGGCTTGATTTGATCTAGAACCCACTGATTTGTCTTTTTGGTGGTCCACGGTATCTGTAAAACTCTCCTCCAATACCACATTTCAAAGGAATCTACTTTCTTCCTGTCAGCTTTTTTCATTGTCCAACTTTCACACCCTTACAGGGAATTCTATGGCATGAATAAACCTGATCTTAGTTGCCAATGACATATCCTTACACTTATGAATCTTTTCTAGCTCTTTCATGGCTGCCTTTCCCAGTCTCAATCTCTTTCTAATTTCTTCGTAGTAGTCAGTCTCCCTTTTGGTTGATGATAGAGCTAAGAAATAGAAAGGCTTGAACAGTACCCAATTCTATACCTTGCAGGATTCTCTCTGCTCTTTTTGAGCAAGCTTGAATTAAGCTTCTTAGTTTTCCTCCCATCATGTTCTTTAAAAAAAGAAAGAAGATCAGATATTTCTAAACAGTGAGATTTTTCCATGAGGTGATGACAATTTGTAAGGCTTTGAAGGTATGAGTTGTGTAAAATTATTTCCTTACATGGAAAGTTCTTCCAGACTTGGCTGTCGTCACTAGTGAATATTTTGGCTTCCAGAGAAGTGAGGGGGGGGGAGCCTCTCCGGTGATTTCTAAAGTTCTGGCTAAGGGATGATATAATTTCCTAGGACTCTTTTCTTCTTATGGCCTGGAGTGAAGAATCAAAGTAGAGAAAGGATTAAGCTGGAAAAAGAAATGAGATGCTAGATTCTCATCAGGAGCAGTGTGAGATGTCTGAACGTTGAAAGGAAAACACCGATTTACAGACTCCTTCAGCTCAGAGATTTATGTGATGTGGCCCCACAGAAAAGGTGGTTTTAGGATTAACAATAGGGCTTCCTTTACCATTCGTAGGTATAGCTCTAATACAAGGCACTGCTTGATTCCTCTTAAATCAGGTTGCATGACTTGGGACCATCAAGCTGAAGGCTGCCTACTGTAGACTTTCTACTTCTGCTTTGGCTGCCTCCCTGGGAATGCCAAAAATGGGGAAGTTTGTTGAGCACCAGACAGGGTGCCATGCATGTCTGCATTTGTCTTGTTGAGTCATAAATTGTGCGAGCCTGTCTTAAATCAACCCTGAAACCACCCTTTGCAGGTACTTGCAGTGGTGTCGTGGTTAAGAGCGGCGGACTCTAATCTGGTGAACTGGGTTTGTTTCCCCACTCCTCTACATGAAGCTTGCTGGGTGACCCTGGGCCAGTCACAGTTCTCTCAGAACTCTTTCAGCCCATGTGGAGGCTGGCAACTGCAAACTACCTCCGAACATTTATTGCCTTGAAAACCCTATGGGGTCACCATAAGTCAGCTGTGACGTGACAGGGCACACACACACACAGTAACCACAGCAAATGGTTATACCAGTTTCGTGATGTTTTCTTTGCCTGCTTGGTATCCGCAGTGCTTTTGTTGTTGCTGTTGTAGTTGTTAAAAAAAAAAGTGGTAGAACTCATATTAAGCCATGCCTATTTCCACCCATTCCCCCCTCAGGACTTGGGAGAACCTCCCCAAAAAGTGCTGTATTCAGTCCCAGCAAATACTACCACAGAAGAAGCCCTGGTAGTGCTAATATGTGGCACAGAGCGGATTGCAAGGGTGAATTTGGTGGTTGGGGTTTCATGCATAAATGCCATGTGAGCTTTTTGCTGAAGAATAGTGTTAGAGAGGCACAGGATATAAATGAAGCAAGTACGGTAAGTAAATAAATAATCGACATAGCCCTCCCTGTTTTCAAAGTTCACCATGAGAAAATTTATTGCAGCAGGTGATACTAGATGGCTTTCTTAAATAGTTTGTATTTGAATTCTGTGTTTTAATCTATGTTTTAATTATTGTATACATATGTTGTTGGAAGCTGCCCCAGCCCAGCTTTGGGTTAGGAAGGGGCAGGGTACAAATTGAATAAAATAAAAAAAAAAATTCTCACTCAGCCCAGCTGGTCTCTGCCAGCCTGATTTATCTCGCAGGCTTGTCCGTAGCTCCTTGAGTTCCTTGAATGCCATTTTCTAGAAGTTTATTCAGCAAGTTGATTGCTACTCCAGAACAAAGATGGTTACTTCGGAGTGTATTTTGAAGTTTCCCGGAGTTCTTAATGGCTAACGCTGTGCCTAATTGCCACATTAACTAAATCCACTAGTGGGCCGTTAAGGCAAAAAAAGAAAACCACACCCTTATTTCTACTTTTTGCTTTGCGATGAATAATACATTATTGCCTGAGATTTTGTAAATCACAGTTGTACCTCTTTCCTAGTAAATACTTAAATAATGTATTACATCTTTTTTAAACAGTCAGGGAGAAATCCAAACCTGGGCTTATTTTATTTATTCAGATGATTTCTTCCCTGCCTTTGCAGTAGGCTCAAGGTGGCTTCCAGAACATATCAATATTAAAACCAAGAATAATGCAAAAATAAAACCAGCATAAGCCAATAAACCACATAGACAGAAACACATTGTAAACCAGCTACTTGGAAATTAATTAGTTAATGCAATATATGCTCCCCTCTAGTCAACAGAGAGCCTGTTGAAATAAGGTGCATACATTTCTTTGCATTGTTTTATCTTTTTTTTTACTGCCTCCTTGCTCAAGGTTAGCATGTTCTCTAGGTGGAAACAAAAGCCAAGGGGTGGGGGCCCCTCCTTGGAACAGCGCTGCTTCGGGGAGAAAACATCTAAGCTTTTCAAACTTCTAAAAACATTTTTAAAGAATACTGATTTATTATTGCAGGTTAAGAACATAACATAAGAATAGTAGAAAGGCCATGCAGGATCAGACCAAGGTCCATCAAGTTCAGCAGTCTGTTCACATAGTGGCCAACCAGGTGCCTCTTGGAAGGCCACAAACAAGACGACTCAACAGCTTTGTCCTGCCTGTGTTCTAAATATAATAGGCATGCTCCTTTGATACTAGAGAGAATAGGTATGCAGCATGACTAGTGTCCATTTTAGTAGTAGCCATGAATACCCCTCTCTTCCATGAACATGTCCACTCCCCTCTTAAGGCCTTCCAAGTTGGCAGCCATCACCACATCCTGGGGCAGGGAGATCCACAATGTAACTATTCGTTGTGTGAAGAAATACTTCCTTTTGTCTGTTCTGAATCTTTCATCCTCCAGCTTCAGCAGATGACCCCGCGCTCTAGTATTATGAGAGAGGGAGAAAAGCCTCTCCCTGTCCACTGTCTCCGTACCATGCATAAGTTTATAGACCTCTATTACATCTCTCCTTAACCACCTTCTTTCCAAGCTAAACAGCCCTAAGCGTTTTATCGACACAATGGAGGGGAAATAACCATTGTGAATGAGAAGGAAGCACCCATCCCATTTTTTAAAAATTAGACGTACCCCCCCTTTTTTGCCATCAAGTCGCAGCCAACTTATGGCAACACACACGGGGTTTTCAAGGCAAGAAGTGTTTTAAGAGCTCCAGAAGGACCTCTACATACTGGAAGAATGGGCATTAAAATGGTAAATGAGATTCAATGTGAGTGTGTAAAGTGTTGCATATTGGGGCAAAAAATCCCAACTTCACATATACACTGATGGGATCTGTGCTGGCAGCGACAGACCAAGAAAGGGATCTTGGGGTGGTAGTGGATAGCTCAATGAAGATGTCAACCCAGTGTGTGGCTGCTGTAAAAAAGGCAAATTCCATGCTGGCCATAATTAGACAAGGAATAGAGAATAAAACTGCTGATATCATACTGCCCTATGGTGAGACCACACTTGGAATACTGTGTACAGTTCTGGTCACCACACCTAAAAAAGGATATTACAGAGCTTGAGAAGGTGCAGAAGCGAGCAACCAAAATGATTAGGGGACTAGAGCAACTGTCCTATGGGGAGCGGTTAAGACGCTTAGGGCTGTTTAGCTTGGAAAGAAGGCGGCTGAGGGGAGACATGATAGAGGTCTATAAAATTATGCATGGTTTGGAGAGAGTGGACAGGGAGAAGTTTTTCTCCCTCTCCCATAATACTAGAACACAGGGTCATCTGCTAAAGCTGGAGGGTGAGAGATTCAAAACAGATAAAAGGAAGTATTTTTCACACAACACATAGTTAAATTGTGGAACTCCCTGCCCCAGGATGTGGTGATGGCTTCCAGCTTGGAGGGCTTTAAGAGGGGAGTGGACATATTCATGGAGGAGAGGGGTATTCATGGCTGTTAGTTAGAATGGATACTAGTCATGCTGCATACCTGTTCTCTCTAGTATCAGAGGAGCATGCCTATTATTTTGGGTGCGGTGGAACACAGGCAGGATGGTGCTGCTGCACTCGTCTTGTTAGTGGCTTCCTAGAGGCACCTGGTTGGCCACTGTGTGAACAGACTGCTGGACTTGATGGGCCTTGGTCTGATCCAGCAGGGCCTTTCTTATGTTCTTATGTTTTAATCGTTCCTCGAAGGGCAGTTGCTCTAGTCCCCAAGTATGGTTTCACCACAGATTTGTACAAGGGCAGTATGATAGCAGTTTTATTCTCTATTCCTCGTCTAATTATGGCCAGTATGGAGTTTGTTTTTTTCACAGCAGCCGCATTATCTCAGTGCTGAAGTGCAAAAGGTATATTCCTGCCTTCTATCCAGTTTCCTGTGGTCAGAGGGAGGGCAAGAAGCAGCCGGGTACTCTGTTATGATTATTGGGTACTCTGCTATAATTATTGTCTGTCAGCTCTGAAATTCCTGGAGATTTGGTGCTGTGCTTGTGTGTGTGTGTGGGGGGGGATCACGAGGGGACATAGCTCAGCAGGGGCACAATTCCATAGAATCTACCCTCTGGAGATGCCATGTCATCTATGGAAAGTTTGGAGATCATGTGTCTTTCCAAGAGAACTCCAGGCCCCAGTTGGTGGTTGGTGATCCCTATTTTACAGCTGAGTTTGAAAATAAACTATAGAACTAGCTTTGGGGAGAGGGTGTGGCTCAGTGGTAGAGCATCTGCTTGGCATGCAGAAAGTCCCAGATTCAATCCCTGGCATCTGCAGCTAAAAGAAGAAGAAGAAAGGATCGGATCGCAGGTGATGTGAAAGACCTCTACTGGAGAGCTTCTGTCCGTCTGAGTAGACAGTATTGACCTTGGTGGACCAACAGACTGATTCATTATAGGGGAGTTTCATGTGTCCATGAGTACATGTTGTTTCTCTTCCATGTTTTCAGTAAGGTGCAATTATTTGCGGTTTGTTTCCTTCTGGCTGTGTTTTTTTTAAGCTGTGTTTTGCTTTGGCTGTAGAACTCCATGCCATCAAACCATTCTCTGGTCACCTTTCCTGAGTTCTGGTCAAGAGTAATTTGAAGTTGGTCACATGATGGTGGGCTGGGCATGAGGGAGAGGGCTGTAGTTCTGTGAAAGAGCGCAGACTTTGCATGCGGAAGGCACCAAGTTAAATTATTGAGAGACGTAGATTGCTACAGGATCTGAGATAGCAAGACCTTGAGCCCTGGTAAGTTTTTATCAGTTAAGCAGCACCATAGTTAATAGATAAGAGGAATTTTAAGACATAAGATCTAATTTTCCCGCTCTGAAGGAAGGTCATCTTGGAGCTTTGGGTGTTTCTCGTCCCATTGCTTGGAGAGGCAGGACTTAATCTAAAACTATTTCCTGTCTCGGGGCGAGGAACGCCCACACTTCCAGTTATTCTGCCTTTGCGGAGAGAGGACGTTCCAGCCTTAGCTGTGACTTAGAATTTTCTGGAAATAGCTCGAATTCCTCCGTTTTTTCTTCCCAACTGTTCCCTACCCTTCCCTTCCTCACGTCTTCTGTTTTGTATTTTGTGTGTGCCCCGGTCGGATTCTAGCGGCTCCGCCGACTTGATCCGCGGGAAGGAAGGCACAGAGAGAGGGAGACGAGCCAAGATGGCCGCCCCCACATTACCTCCGGAGGAGGTGGAACTCCTCTCGGATAACGACCTAGATCCAGCCCTGAGCAAGCAGACCAGGGCGATTCCCACTGTTAGCCGTCCCGACGGTCTTTCAGATCGGGAAACGGGAGAACCCGCTCCGCCCCCCCGCAAGCCTAAGAAGGACGCCGCGGCGAGCGGAGGCGCCATTAAGGAGGACAAAAAGAGTGGGAAACGGTCAGCGCGTAGGCGCCATGCAAAGCAGAGTGCCACCTCTGTCTCTAAGGCCCCTGCCAGCTCCTCTGCATCCCGCAAGCGACTGTTGAAGACTTCCAAGGGTAAAGTACCCCCACCCTCACCCGAGAGTGGGGCCCCCAAACCTTGCCCCTTAACTGAAGAGAGGGTAAACGACTTAATTCAGTCCACCTTTGAGAGCCACTTTCAGAAGCTGCAAGCTCTGGTGATTTCAGCCCAACAGGGAGGGAGAATGCAAGGGGAGTCCCATAGCTCTGAATCATCCTCCCAATCCTCTTCCTCACCCGAACCCTCCCTAGAGGAACCAGGGTGCAGCAACCCCACTAAGCAATGGCTCACTAAGGCTGCATTAAAGGTTAGTTCCACTAGGAATGTTAAGCCCACTGGCGAGGATGATGTGGTTTCTCTCGACCAGGGATCCGCAGCCGATGATCTTGAGGAGGGAGAATTCATATCCGATGAAGAGCTCCCTGTCACCCATGAACAGCAACCCAGGCTGTTTAATAATGAGGACTACCAGTCCCTTCTTGCCAAGGCCCTATTTGCACTAGACTTGTTGAGTGAACCCGAGCCTGCAGAGGAACCTCAATCCAAGATTAAGCGCAGGGGCTCTAAGGATTACTTTCCCCAGGGAGATTCCCACCTGCTCAAGGTGCCCCTCCCGGTTCATTTTGAGAATCTAATTAGGGCAGAGTGGGACAAGCCACTCCATAACAAGCAGTTTTCAGGAGCAGCCAAGAAATTATACGACATGGCACCCTATGCCATGAGCATGCTAGAACTCCCAGTAGTGGATGCTCCAGTCACCGCTCTCCAAACCTCGGATTTCTTTACCGAAGATGGAGGCGGGTTCATAAAGGACATGCTGGATAGAAAAATGGAATTTCTTTCAAGAAAGGTCCATGAGGCCTCGGCCTTGGCTATACAAGCTAACACAACCACAGCTCTCATAGACCGGGCCACTAATGCTTGGACAAAAAAGCTTATTAGGCTTCTTCCCACAGCTGACAAAAGAGTAGCAGAGGGTCTCTTGAGAGTTCTGCAGGCATCGTCCTTCATGGCAGATGCCTCTCTTGATGCACTTCTATTTGCATCTAGAGCTATAGCTTCTAATACAGCCATCCGCCGCGCCCTTTGGTTGAGACCATGGCAGGTAGAATATAGGTCCAAAGCCATCCTACTAGCCCATCCATTTAAAGGTGGCAAGTTATTTGGTGAGAGGTTGGACAAGATGCTGGCTGACACCAAAGATAAAAATAAATACATGCTCAGAAACCAAAAGAAGGATTCTAGACAGAACCAGTTCTTTCATACCTTCCGTTCATCCCACACACTGCCAAGATTCAGACAGGATCAAAGGCGCTCCTCATGGCCATCTCAGCGGGGTTCCTTTCGTAGATTCAACAAATTTGGCCGTCCACCCCCAATTCAGTCCTTTAAAGGGGACAGATTCGACAAATTTGACAAGTTCCCCAAAGGAACCAAACAGTAAACCAACTAATTGCATAGTGGGGGGAAGACTCCAACACTTCCTCCCACAGTGGATTCATTCTCAAACGGATGCTTGGGTGCTCCAATCCATTCAATCAGGTTATCAAATAGAATTTCGCACAACCCCCCCAAACCGATTCCTTTTGTCGCCTTTCTACCGCACACCAGCAAAACACAAAAGAACCTTGAAGGCCATTTCACATCTCTCTGAAATTGGAGCCATAGAGGAGGTACCTACCATGGAGAGATTCACGGGAGTTTACTCCATATTCTTTACTGTTCCCAAATCTAATGGAGACTGGCGAGCGATCTTAGACCTTAAGTTTTTGAACCGCTTCGTTATCAAAAAACGTTTTCGTATGGAGACCCTCAGATCCATCCTTGAAGCTCTCAGTCCTGATACACACATGACATCAATTGACCTCACTGAGGCATACCTACATGTACCCATCCATATTACACACAGACGCTTCCTCAGGTTCTGTTACATGGGCTTACACATGCAGTTCAAAGCATTACCCTTCGGTCTTGCTTCCGCCCCACGAGTTTTTTCTAAGATCCTCGTTAGCGTAGTAGCCTCACTCAGAAAGGAGGGGATTAAATTACACCCCTACCTTGATGATTTGCTGATTTGTGCCCCCTCCGCTGACTTAGCAGTTAAGCATACAGACCGAGTGGTTCAGTCTCTAGAAAGCCATGGATATCTTATCAACAGAACTAAGAGTTCGCTACAGCCAACACAGCGCATTCGTCATTTGGGAGCCATCATAGATTCCAAGCTAAATCGAGTATCTCTCCCTCAGGACAAGGCAACCAAGTTAGCCACCTCAGCCTCAAAGACAGCGAAGAGCCAGCGGCACCGTCTCATGTCTCTGGCACAACTTCTTGGTTCGATGATTTCTTGCATCGGCTTGGGTCCCTGGATTCGATTCCATTCCAGGCCCCTCCAAAACGCCTTGCAACCATTCCAACTTCTGATCTCCCACAAGATCGACAAGACTCTCTCTCTCAGCGCAGAAGTCAGATCCAGCCTGTCTTGGTGGACCAATGTTTCAAATCTCACAAAAGGACAGCTTTACATACACGAAGCACCCATTCAGGTGTTCACCGACTCCAGCCTCGAAGGATGGGGAGCCACAGTTCTGGACTCCTTCACCCAGGGAACGTGGTCAGTCTTGGAATCCAAGATGCATATCAACCTCCTGGAACTGAGAGCCATCCGCCTGGCTCTCCTCAAATTCCAACAGATATTGAAGAATCATCATGTGCTCATTCGCACAGACAACGTGGCCTCCAAGGCCTATATCAACAAACAGGGCGGATCAAGGTCAAACAACCTGAACGAAGAGGCCACCATCATCCTATCGTGGGCGGAACAGCACCTCCTCTCCTTGCGAGCGGAACACATTCGAGGCATCCTCAACTTGGAAGCGGATTGGTTGAGCCGCCAATCAATTCAGGAGGCGGAGTGGTCCCTGGAGCCTCAGATCTTCCAAGCAATAACCGGCTTGTTTGGGAACCCGGATGTCAACCTCTTTGCCACCGCCCAGAACCGACAAGTTCGCAGGTTTTTCTCCAGGTTCTTTCACCCAGAGGCGGAAAAAGTGGATGCCCTTCTTGCTCCATGGCCACCAGGCCTCATGTACGCATTTCCACCTCTTCCCACCTTACCGAAGGTAATACGCAAGATCAGTTCGGAACAGGCAGACATCATCCTGATAGCCCCATACTGGCCCCGCCGTCCGTGGTTTCCAGCCCTGCTGCAGATGTCTATCCATCCACCATGGAACCTACCAACAATTCCGAACCTACTGAAACAGGGACCAGTGTTTCACCCGGACCCAGGTTGGTTTCAGCTGACCGCCTGGAGATTGAAAGGACTAGGCTTCTAGATCTCGGACTCTCTCGGGACGTGACTTCCACCATCCTACAAGCCAGACGTCCCTCCACCAAAAGAATATATAATTATACTTGGAAGACGTATGTTAGATGGTGCAATCGGAAATCCACCGATCCCACTTCTCTCACCCTTCCAAATTTTCTAGAGTTCCTTCAGGATGGAGTACGACAAAACCTAAGGGCGTCTACCCTCAGAAAACAAGTTGCGGCTATAGCATCAGTATGTCCCACCCTAGACGGGATTCCTCTAGCCTCACATCCTCAGGTGAAAGCCTTCCTAAAAGGAGTGGATCAATCCACACCACCCATTCTGCACCGTTTTCCCACCTGGAGACTCAACACAGTTCTGACAGCATTGACCAAGACACCTTTTGAACCTTTGAGGGAGGTCTCACTGCGACTGCTCAGGATGAAAACTCTGTTTTTGACGGCCATTACGTCAGCCAGACGGGTATCAGAATTAGCGGCCCTTTCCATTCGCAAAGATCTATGCGTATTCCATAAGGACAGAGTGGTCCTACGAACGGACCCATCTTTCAATCCCAAAGTCCGCTCGCGCTTCCACCAGACACAGGAGATTAATTTACCTTCCTTCTGCCCGAACCCAACCAATCCCAAAGAACGTGCCTGGCACACCCTGGACCTACGCAGGGCTCTGAGTATCTACATTTCAAGAACAGCATCCATCAGGAAGACGGAGTTCCTCTTCATTTCAATAACAGCACCCAACAAAGGGATGCCATTGTCCCGACAGACGATCAGTTCAATCATCCGAGGTTGCATTAGGGAAGCCTACATATCCAGTGGCATTACACCACCTTCAGGCATCACAGCACATTCCTTAAGAAGTGCTGCTGCCTCTGCAGCATTTTTTAAACAAGCATCCACAGAGGAAATATGCAGGGCGGCCACTTGGTCCAACCCTTCCACCTTTATTAGGCATTACCACATCACCACCTTAGCCTCTGCAGAAGCAGCTTTTGGTAGGCGTGTTTTACAACACGTGGTGGAAGATGAGGTTTCAGATTCCCACCCAAAGTGACAGCTCTTGGACATCCCAAAGCTCCAAGATGACCTTCCTTCAGAGCGGGAAAGGTACATTGTTTACTCACCGAGAAGGTCCTTTCCGCTCTGAAGTAGAAGGTCATCTTGCCCATCCGGAGATGTAACTCATCTTCAATGGGTGGCTGTACATTCCTTAGCCACTTACATTAGGTTAAACACGACATTGTTTACATTCCTACATTCACAGGGTTTACACAATCTAGTTGTTTCATTACAGTTATTGTTGGATAGTTTTTTAAGGCTACGTTTACCTGTTTATCTGTTACCTGTCTCTCCTGAGCTCTTAGTAGAAAACTGGAAGTGTGGGCGTTCCTCGCCCCGAGACAGGAAATAGTTTTAGATTAAGTCCTGCCTCTCCAAGCAATGGGACGAGAAACACCCAAAGCTCCAAGATGACCTTCTACTTCAGAGCGGAAAGGACCTTCTCGGTGAGTAAACAATGTACCTATATCCAAAGAAAACAGAGCATATTAGAAAAGTAGAGGTTTATCCAGAGGGTTGCAAACTCTGGCTTGGGAAATTCCTGGAGATTTGGGGGTTTAGCTTGGGGGGGGGAGCTATTTTTACCAGAGGAACTGATCTCTGAAGATCAGTGCTAATTCTAGGCCCCATTTGAAGGTTGGCAACCCTATTTGTCCCCCGCTGTTCTCTCAGCTTCGTGGGGTTGGGCTCTTTCAGCCCCTTTTAAGCACTAAAGGGAGAATTTGTACTCTGTGTCCCCATCCACAGAAACTTTCCACACTTCGTTTCCCAACACTCAATAATGCTGTTCCAAAATTAAAGAATTCCCTGCAGCAGAAGCCTATGAAAGCAGTGGAAGCCCAGAAAAATATAGGGAAATCATGGTGGGGGGGGAAGAGGTTTCTGATGATTGACCCCTACAGTGGAAGAACTGGAAATTTTGTGGGCATTGGGGAAAAAATCCAATGAAATATATATTTTTTCCTTTGGAATGAAATAATTTAATAAGACCAGATTTTGCTCACTTAAAATTCTTCTAAAGAACTGTGTGGTGTGTCTTGCATTAAAAAAAATCTTCTATCTGTAGATTTTGATAATGACAAGAAAGGGCTGGTGCGGGCTCATGGAGGGAGAGAAACCTCCTTCCCCTTCTACTTGTCTTTTGCAGCTTCATAGGCTCATATCACAAGTCATAAGCAGAAATTATGTACTATAGTAAAGTAAACAAATGTACCACTCGCTGACTTGCCAAAAATACTGAAATGATGGAAATGTTAAAAAATCAAGCTGGTGCTGCACTGGGGGTGGGGGTTAGGGAAGGAATATATTTATGGTGCATCTTCCTGAGTTTCAGTCTTTTTAAAGAGGCCCATTTAGTTAGTGAACCCCCACAGCTATTTCAACACATATTGTTGATACCAGCTGGTACGTAAACAAAGTCTTGATATAAAATCATGGATATTGATCAAAACTTTGCTGCTGAGTGATTTAAATCAAGCTTAAAGAATCTTGAGCTCTTTTTATTGAACTCGTTTAATTTAGTTCTCCTTAATAAATAGAGGCTAACCTTATCAAATGGGGGAAGTATTTGTCCCCCTCTTGAGGCACAGATGTAAATTTTAACTCTGTGCCAAAGCAGTATGCCCGCTTTGAATTGGGTATGTTTCTCAAAGTTGTATCAATGCTATGTTCTTCTTCCAAGATAACCAACTGGTGTCAGATCATGTGCCATGCGTTTAGCATGGACTGCCCAGAGACTGCTACTGCCCTGTTTTTATTGTATTCTGTTTTTGTTTTATTTTTTGCCGTCAAAGTCTCAGCCAATTTATGGCGACCCAGTAGGGTTTTCAAGGCAAGAGACTTTCAGAGGTGGTTTGCCATTGCCTGCCACTGCGTCGTGACCCTGGACTTCCTTGGTGGTCTCCCATCCAAGTGCTAACCAGGGTTGACCCTGCTTATCTGCTAAGATTCGTTTGCTATTAAATATTTATGATCAATGTCACATTGGACCCCCATTACTGATTTTTAATCTTGCTGCTTCTGCAGTTTTCAGAAATTAGGAAATTACTGATCTTGAGACTGGGCAGTGGTTGACTTATTTATTAATATAGATATTTATACCCTTCCTAATGGGGCCTCCAAGCAGCCTGCAACATCATTCTCCCCTACTCAATTTTATCCTCACAACAGGTAAACAGGTGAATTAGGTAATGCTGAGAGTGAATAAGCGGCCTATGATCACCCAGACAGCATCCATGGTGGAGTGGGGATTGGAATGTAGGTCTCTCCTGGTCTAACCACTGTGCTATGTTGGCTCTCAATGACCACTGCACAGACTTAGTTTTGCGCAAAGAATCCATAAGCTGCTTCTCAGTCATAGAATCCCATTTCATAGGTATGAAAATATGACCCTGTGGGCATGTATTCAAATAAGTTTTTCACCCTTCTTCCTGCTATAGTCCCTTCCACTTGCCAGAAAGTGGTAAGTCACGGCTGGTTCCGAAGTGTTTTCGTCACCTGAAGCAGGTGTGTCACCTGTTGCCTCTGGCAGGAGCGAGCTAAGCCACAGTGTTGCTAGTTCAATCAATCAATCAACCAGCCAACCTTTATTGGTATATACTCAGAGACGTAGCATAAGCAGTTTACAAAATTCTCTGTCTATACATTTTCAATTTAAATATAGTTTAAACTTTGGTCCTAGTTTTGACAACTTCCAGTGTTGCTAGTTGTGCCGCAGAAACTCTGCTTGGACCTGGTTGAGCTCAGGCCAGAGGTGACAATAGACATAGGCTACAACTGCCCACTCCTCCCACAATGCCATTATCCTCCTCCTTGAAATGACCTAAGTGGCAGCTTGACAGTGCAGTCCTAAGCAGAGTTATACCCTTCTAAGTCAGTTGTGGGAGGAAAACAGGCATGGTATAGCCCAGCCTCATCAGATCTTGGAAGCTAAGTGGAATCTGTACTTAGATGGGAGACCACCAAGGAAGACTTTGCACTTGCCTTGAAAGTTCCATGATGAGGTTGCCTTAAGTCGGTTGCAACTGACCTGGCTGGCCTAGGCTAGCCCGATCACATCAGGGTGTTTATGCATAGTTAGTATGTCCCTGGTTTGTCCCTCTCTTGTCTCACACGCTTATATCCCAAGATTGGAAAAACTTATGCATGGTGTTGCTTGTAGTTAAGAAAGTCCTGGACAGTCTCTTGAGCACAGCATAATCACAAGGAGAAATCAGGAAGTGCCTGAGTCCCCGCCCTTTTAAATGCTGCATTGTCATTGGCAGTAGTGCTGACTCTGACAAAAATGTCACCCCGCCTCCTCGTTTTCCCCTCCCCCCCATGAGTGGCCATTTCACAACCCAAAATGGAGTATAGAGTTGCATCTACAAAAGTAAAATGGGGGAGATTCTCCTTTGTACACACACTGCTGAAACTGACCAGAATCCCTGTGAATCGCATAAAAGGAAAGTATGTGTGTGTGTGTGGGGGGGGGGGAGAAATCTCTGCAGTTGAACACACAATGACTTGAAAGACAGGCAAGTTCGCCATTTGTCCCTGTGAATCGCACAAAAGGAAAGGGGGGAATCTCCACAGTTGGACACACACTGCTGAAAATCACTAAAAGAGAAGCCTCTTTCTCTGTGTCCCCTTGCCGTGTTTTTAATTTTTTTTCTGCTGCTCCGATGGAATACCGATATATCGACATATCATCCAAAATTCTATTAAAAGTTGCAGAGAGAGCCAGCAGAGCCTAGGATTGTACACTTGCTCACACCCACACACCCACACCGTGAGTAAGTCATCACCCAAATGCAGGGGGGAGAGCGAACGTATGATCCTAGCCTCCGCTAGCTCTCTCATGCAGCAGGGGGGAAAACGCGGCGAGGGGGCACAGAGAAGGAACTGACCATGGCTGTCTCCATCTCCGTCTCCGATATGGGGCATTGCGGAGGGGATGGCTGAAGGCTGGCTAAAGGAGGAGTTGGATGATGGCGTGTCGTGACGTGGGAAGATCGACCCACAGCTGAACTATGCACCTACTCACATCCGAGATAAGCTCGGAAGTAAATTTATTTTTGGGATAAAATGGATTGGAAAACTTGGGGAAATTGCAGAACAGAAGCGAGCTGAGCCCCGAGGGAGGGGAACGTCATGCATAATCCCCACAGCGATTAGTGGGACATTCACGGGAGAATCACAAGACGAACCAACCATGCATAACCAACCCAGATCTCAGAAACTAAGCAGAGTCAGCCCTGGTTAGTACTTGGATGGAGACCACCAAGGAAGTTCAGGGTTCCTACACAGAAGCAGACAATGGCAAACCACCCCTGTTTATCTCTTGCCTTGAAAAAACTATGGGGCCTCCATAAGTCGGCTGAGTCTTTGATGGCACTTTCCACCAGCACCACCAAGTCAGTTGTAGTCAGTGGCTTAAAAGAGTATAGCTCTGTTTATGATTGCACACTGGGTGGTTTGGTCAGAGTAAGAACTGGACCAGGAGTAAAAGAACCCTCCAGAATTGTGTGTTGTAAAGGAAACTTAGGGATGCTAACTCTGGGTTGGGAAATTCCTGGAGATTCGGAGACCGAGCTAGGGAGAACGGAGTTTGCTTAGGAAGCTCAGCAGGGGATGTGATGTGAAAGACTTCTATCTGAGACCCTGGAGAGCTGCTGCCAATCTGAGTAGACAATACTGACTTTGATGGATTAGTGGTCTGATTCAGCATAAGGCAGCTTCATGTGTTCATGTTATGTCATAGAGTCCACCATCTTAAATAGCTAATTTCTCCAGAGGAAATGATCTCTGTAGTTTGGAGAAGAGTTGTAATTCCAGGAGAACTCCAGGCCAAACCTAGAGGATGGCAACCCTAAGGAAGCTGTAGTTTGCCAGTGCTGAGAGTGGGGGAGTTGTCACTGAAAATCCCTTGTAAAAGGATCAGGTTTGTGCTAGGGCTCTGTAGAGATCAATGGTCTGTTTTGTTTCATGACAGAAATCTGAGACACAGTGACCAAAAACAGCTTATTAACTGATCTTGAGGAATCTGACTGATTTATTTAGAAACCTTGGGGGGGTTACTCAATTATTTCTACATTCATCATTATCTTCAAAGAATAGTAGCAGATGTATGATAATATTTTCAGTTTTCATCTTATGCGTTGATTAAACCCAAAGGTCATACTGATTCTGCTGGGAAATGATTCTGCTGATCTCTATTCATGTAGTATTATACTCTTGTCCATTTTTGTGAGGCCTTTTAATAATAATTAATACTAAGAAATGAGAGTATTAATCTCCAGTAGGTTGGAAACAATGGATGTAACTCAATGCAAGGGTGCTCTTGATCCTTCTATGAAAACAGGGGTCAGAATTAAAAATTAAAATGTTCTTTTGATTGGAATTTTTCACACCATGGACCTCATTCTGTATGGAGGGTCCGCACCGCTTGTAGTGTTCGACAGATTGCAAATGAGTTAATATAAGTGCTGGGGCTAAGTTAATTCCTCTAATCGGTGCCCCCCCCCCCAAAAAAAAACATTCTACAGGTAAAAACAACAACCAGGCACAACGGTTCTTGTATTAGATCCAAAATAAAGTTGCCCCTCCCTCCCCCATTCTCCTTCACAAATATTGATGTCAAGATTCTTAGGCTGTGTGGTGGAGATGCTGCAAAATGGCTACTGAAAAGGGCATGATGCTATTAGGGCCAAGGACCTCTAACAAAGAATCCATGTCAGTCTCCTCAGGCTATGGCTGCAATCTTAAGGACACTTTCCTGGGAGTAAGCCCCATTGAATCACATGGGTCTGTCTTCTGAGTGAATGTGCTTATGATTGATCCCTACAATTCTGAAAACTCTTTGAGGAATAATAGTCAAGCTAGTTTAAATTGATAGTACTGTGGCATCAAAGGATATACATAGAACAAAAGTAGAACTTCACTTAAGTGTCTGGAAACATGCAGGCATTTTTCACTTCCAACACATTTGTTCATGTACACATGTTTTGTAATGGGTTAGAATTAATCATTCCATGTGAGCAGAACTGGGGAACAACTAATCGTTCGTCTCTAGCTCTGGGGCATGAAATTCTGGACTTAAATAATGCTGAACTATAAGCATAATGAATTAAAATCTACACGATCTTGATGCAAAGCAGTTGCTTCGCGCTCTGGTTTACAGCCCAGTTCCATACTGCCTACACCCATACAATAAGCTTTCCACTGTTTTTTTTTTTTTTTTTAGTTTCTCATATGCCCTGAAAATCCATATCTGAAACTGAATAGGAATAATTTCCTTGGAAAGCCAAACATTCTTTTTAAAGTCATGCTGGAACAGTATTCCTTTGAAATGGAATGAAGCCATATATACCTTTGTTCGTTTGTTTTCAATCATTTTGTCTTCATAGGACTCCAGTTCCCAGGATTCCTTGCTTGGGAACTGTAAAAATGAATCTGGTTTAAATGTACACTGTGGACATACTTGTAGAACAATTTAAGGCTGGGGTCCCTATACTTATTGCGCATGCGGTCACCTTTGGAATTTGGAGAGAGGGTGGTGAGTGCCACCCCAAAATGGAAACCATACTTCTCTCCTCACACCTCCTGGGAAGGAAATCCTGAATGGGGAGGGGAACCACACACTGGGCGAAAATGCATTGTCTCTTTAGCCTCCTTTATTCCCTGTTTCAGCCAGGGTTCAGCCAGGATCAAACGCACTCATTTTCGCCGAACTGCGATCCTGGCTGAATCCTGGCTGAAACAGGGAATAAAGGAGGCTAAAGAGACGATGCATTTTCGCCCACTGACTAAGGAAAGCCCAGGTGCTTACCAGTCCTCCTGATCCTCCAGAGGAAAACCCTTTCATTTGAAACCAGGCAGCCAATAACAAACCCTCCTTTACAATGGCTCCACCCACTTTTTTGAAAAGTTTGGTGGGGGTGCCTCTTAGCATAACCATCTCAAGGTGGCCCCCAACCAATGTTAAAATAAACAGAACAATAATAAACAGGTAATGCCTAATGTAAACGGACTGAATATGTGAAACTATGTTATACTGAGTCAGGCCACTGGTCTACCAAAATCAGTATTGTCTCCTCTGATTGGCAGCGGCTTTCCAGGGTTTGACGCAGAGGTCTTTCGTATCACTGTTCATCCACGAATTCTAGGGATTGTACCTGAGACCTGCATGTAAAGCAGATGATCTACCACTGAGCCATTTGAATCCCCTTGCAGAGGAAAAACAGGATATATATATATATATATATATATATATATATATATATATATATATATATATATATATATATATATATATATATATATATATATATATATATATATATATATATATATATATATATAAAAATTGGATTAAAACCAGTAACCCCTTCCCCCCCATATGATAATATCATAACACCATTAAAATCTAACAGACGGGCAGGGCAAGAAAGAATAAACAGAAACCCAATTCGGTAATCATGCAGTTCAGCAAAACAAACAAACAAACAAAAAAAACACCAGGACGGGGGGATGTTCTCACCTTGGAGCTGGGTGAACCAATGCATGGAAGAAGAAGAGTTGGTTTTTTTACCCCGATTTTCTCTATCTTTGAAGAGCCTCAAAGCGGCTTGCAACTGCCTTCCCTTCTCCCCACAACAGATACCTTGTGAGGTAGGTGGGGCTGAGAGAGTTCAGAGAGAACTGTGACTGGCCCAAGGTCACCCAGCAGGATTGGGAGCAGGGAAACAAACCCGGTTCAACAGATTAGAGTCCGCTGCTCTTAACCACTATGCCACGCCTGGTCCTGATACAACCAAAGAGGCAGCTCTGCTTTTGGTATCTACCTACCTTGCTTCAGTCAGTGGTGGGTCATGTAAGCCCTCTGTAGCTAATCTCAACTGACTGCCAGGTCACATGGGAGCAAGTGGTCATTTGAACCAGTTTAGGGTTGAGTATGAGCTGTCATTCTGTGAACAGCCAAGCATCCTTAAAACCTTTCAGGATTTTTTGGGAGCAGCTGGTGCCTCTGACTGAAAATATTCCAGGAATGTTGCTCCTGGAATGCATCCTAGTCACCATGCTCTTATCTCCATATTATAATGTGTTGACCACTCTTTAAAAAAAAACAAAAAAACCCATTTTATTAAACATGACTTCTGTTTACCAGCCCACATGTGTTTTTAGTTCTTTCTGATCTGTTATTTCATGGCTTTAATAGTGAGTCTTGAAAAGAAACATGGCATGTTCATGTTTAGTGGCGCTTCCCATTTGTTCACATGACCCCATGGTGTCTTCTGACCTAGAATGTTCCGCATTGCTCCTCGCGCTGTTGCTAGGCTGCACAAGCCGCTCCGGTCGCAGGCTTCAATCCCTGACACCTTCAACTTTTCTCAGCTTCATTGCACTCCTTGCTACTTTGAAATGGGGGCTTCGCTGTTCAGCCTTATTCAACATGGTCTGAATTGCTCCGCTGCGATTCCACCCCACATTAACCATTAATGTTCAACGATAATCGGATGCTATGGCAAAATACTTTTTTTGGGGGGGGGGGAGGGAAGGCGAATTTATGTGGTTGGACTTGTGCGTGGTAAGGACAGCCTTCTGGAACATCAGATGTTTTTCATTGGTGGTTGTGGCTTCTTTGGAAGGTGTGGTTTGTAGCTGTCGTTCTATGCTGTATGAATGGGGGTATCCAAATATCAGTAATAAATCAGGACGCTCAAGTTCAGTTAGTTGAACACAGGCTAGATTGTGGCTTTGATTTTCAGGGCCCTAATAAATTTATCCAGAGGGTGTTTGTTTTTAAGTGCCAGAACGCATTTACAAGGTTGTACTGATTTCCACCAATTCTCCCCTCAGGACTTGAAAGAGCCCCTCCTCGCAAAGGGTCAGGTACTCAGTACTGGTGAATAGACACCACCACCCAAAAAAAGTCTTGAATTCATCCTGTTGAAACATCAGCATCATCCTGTCTTTGAGCCCGTTTTCTTTCTTGTTTTATGAAAAGATGTATTTGTTCACATTTTTAACTCTCCCACCCCCACCCCACCCCAGCTGCCAAATCAAGAATCAGTGGTGTTAACTGCGTGTCGGGTTCTTATATGTGCGGCCCTGATTTGGCTGGAATAATAAAGATATCAGCCTGTATTCTCGGAGTCTGCTGCATTAATCAGACTTGCTGGAATGATCACATGGTATTCTATCGCCTTTCCCTGCGAGCTGCTGCTTGTCAGCAGCTGGCTGAGAGCTGCAGGGCTGCAGGCCAGTTATCTGCAGACCCTGTTTCCCCCCCCCCTCCCAGAATCTTTCCAACCTACTGCTGTCTGTTGATGCCTGCGGTTGCGACCAACTAAATGTTTCTCCTGCGTCTTAGGAAGGGTATTTTTGCAGACCTCAGGGCCTCTCCATCTTATCTCCTAGGCCATGTATGCATTTGAAGAATTCAGGTAGGTTCCGTGTTTCAGACATCAGCCTGCTTTTTTTTTTTCTTCCTTTGCATGAATTTTGCTGTGTAACGTCAGGCGGTTGCAAGAAGGTTTTCATGATGCAAAAAAAGGGGAGCTTTCCCCCATCGTTCCCAAAAATTCTCAGCCCTTCTGTGGTGTTTGGGAAGTGGGTGTGTCAGGGATGAACTGCAGGTAAACAATAGCTACAGATGTGTAAGAGCTTCTTATGCCTTTCTGGGATTTTTTAAAAATAAAATTGCTGAAGCTGCAAGCACTGTCTAGAGTTATAAATATAAAAACCTGCTGTTCTGTCGGGAAAACGAAAAGTATATTTTTGCTATTTTTGGGTGCATGGCAGATGCTTCTCCTCTGGAAGAAATGCAGATTATGATAGTTAAGGGGCAAAATATTGATGTTCCGATCATACATGAGATTAGGTTGGGGAGGTTTGTGGCACAGACAGTGTACACGTCGGCTGCTTGGCGTTTCAAGCTGCAGGATTTCATCGAAACCACCCTGTAAAGATAGAATGCTCTCGATGTTAGTGCAGGTATTTTATTTGTGGGCAAATTTTTTAAAGTGCCGTAGAGGCTGCTGTTCAGGAAGGCTATCTTTTAAATTAAATATTCTGCTCCGAATTCTTACTTTGGAGGGAGTGTTGTGTCTGGCAGTTGTTTTATAACTCTTCCCCCCACCCCATGTAGTCTTGAAGATGGCTAAATATAAATAAATCACAGTAAAGGCAATATTGAACAGCCTCAAAAGATTACATAGATTTGTTAAAATGCAGTGGTCTTTCATCTTTTAATTTGTTTTACCCGTTTAATATTAAAATTGTGAAGATATCACAACCACCTCTCCAGGTTTAATGCCTACATTTTATATTGTTTCAGTGATGATAATCTGCAAAAAAACAAACTTGGAGATTATGTGTATATTTGAGAAAAGGGGATTGTTTAACAGAGCGGGCAACCCGATTGAGAGGAAGTACTGGATTTGCTCACAGGCATTTGGTTAATAACGTTTCCCCTTCTGTTAAGTATCTGTAAAATTATCAGATGTCAAGATTGGTAGCGTCTTTGTGTTGATGCTGGCTGGGCTGGGCTGATCCTGAAGGGAAGACTCCTAATAAGCAGTTCCTTATTCTTGGGAATTAAGCGATTCGTTTATGGAAAATGCAGGGCTGAAACATAGAAAGAACTTGAGCTTGCTCGTGAAATGCCTGTAGGAGGAGGAGGATTTTTTTTACCAGAAGCCGGTTCAGGGTTGCAACTGCAGTTGTTGTAGCATTGTCAGGAGAATGCCATGAAGTAGCCAATTACCATGTCACCAAGTTCAGCTGCAAATGTGGTCGATGCAACGTACCCTGCTGTCCTTTTTTTGCGTAAATCGTCACCCTGCCCAGTTGCAGACCAAGCGATGCACAAGTGTTTTTTTTTTTTTTTTTTAATTCTCAGTGGTATTCTGATCAGGTTGTCACTAAAAATAAAATTCATTCGACAGGCCAACTCGGAGAAAGGCAAGTTTCCCATTAACAAAATCCATACAGTACTTAAAAAAAAAATCAAACCAACCAAAATAACACAACCAATTGTGCAAGCTTTTGAGTTCTCCAGAACTGTTCATCAGGCAAAACACATACAACACACACACAAAAGTGGGGGGAAAGCAAAACACATCTTTCAGGCCATGGTATTGGCAGTTCCCTTTCATGTCAAGACCCCCTCAGTCAAAGTAAGCCCTTGAGCAAGATATATTTTGGGGCTGAAGCTTCTAGATTCCTTGCATATTTGCCATTCCAATATTAGGGAGGTTTATTTTGGAAACAGTAACTGCTACCTGCTTCCTAAGCTTGTCACATACACCTGTGCTGCCATGATGGTCTCAGAAAATAGGAGATGCCAAAGAATCAAAGTAAGGTTTTATGACTGGGCTCTGTAACAATATGAAAGTTTTTAAGCTACACAGTATTCTTCATCAGCCATAATGGAAGGGTACAGAATACTTGAACAAATGGTCACATAAGCATAGTTTTAAAATACATTTCAAATAAATTACAGCCATAAACATATAAACCCATAAGGAACAGCTGCACCTATAGAGATTTTTTAACAACTCATTAAGGAACGGGGAACTTCTGAAGCATTAACCTTTATTTTAGCTGACTCTAAACTCCACAGCTGGGTTGGTAACAGACCCAAGTTACATTTCTGAGGATCCTGGAGCAAACAGCCACATAAACCTTCTGACTGACTTACTCTGCTTTCCTCACAAGCTAAACTGGCTTGGTTGTACTATAAACTGTCCTGAACACCATTGGGTGTGTGTGTGCCATCAAGTCACAGCTGATTTATGGTGACCTGTAGGGTTCTCAAGGCAACAGATGTTCAGAGGTGGTTTGCCATTGCTTCCCTTTATGAACCAACCCTAGATGTCTTCTTGGTCTCCCATGCAAGTACTAACCAGGGCTGACTGCTTAGCTTCCAAGACCTGACAGAAGACTGGGCTAACCTAGACTATCCAGGTCAGGGGCCTGAACAGCAGTGCCCTTAGATAAATAATAGTAACTAATTTGATTCCAGTTAAGATAGTACAATCTCCTTTATCTTATGCTACTTTGCGGGTTTGCTTTTTCTTTTTCTTTAAATCTGAGGGTGAGGTTTTTTAATGCAAATAGATTATCTGAGCAGCTTCAGGGAAGCCCATTCAGAGATTTGACCATATTATTTCCAAGCACTGATATAATCTTACACAAGGGGATGAGCACAATTTAGATAAAAAGAATTTGCAACTGATAAGGCTATTACTAATGAAGATAGGACAGCTATTATAGAGCAAAGGCAGGAATTGCCACCACTAAAGAAGGAAGTACCATTTGTAGGGGAATTGAAGCCTTTTATGCAGGAACCCACGGTCACCCCCGCCAACTGCTTCAGCGCTTCCTTTTTATTATGCATGCCTTTCCCACCCATCAGAGGTTGCCTCCATCTCCACGTGTGTTTTGCCCATGTTTTCTAGATGCTGTTTTAGCCAGAATCTGGAAAATGCGGGCAAAACACATGGGGAGAGTGAGGAGACCTCTGACAGGTGGAAAAGGCATGCATAATCAAAGGAAGCCCCGAAGCAGTCGGCGGGGGTGACCATGGGGAAGCAACCCTGCATAAAAGGCCATGTATATATAGGCAGGTAAGGGATGAATGCTGATTTTCAGTTTTGCCTCATTTTCTTCTCCGCTGCCTCTGAAGCCCAACTGGAGAGGGAAAAGCCATGGGGTAGGGATTTCATGGGAGGGCTGGCAGGCAGGGCCAAGAACCCATCCCTCCACTCTCTTATTGATTGTCTCTTTCATGTGCCCCCCTTTGCTTTTAAGTAACAAGTTCTCTCTCTAGAGAAACCTGTCGCTCTACCATTAGGAACTAGATGTGCATGTTCGTAGTTGCATAAAACCGAAATGTGTAAATCCTAGCTTTGTCAGACCTTAGGATTCAGTGGTTTGTGGAGTGCTTTTTTTTTTGTACAGTCCTAAATTCTGTCATTTAAATAATGATGCTCTCTGACATTGAAAGCCACTGTTGTCTAAACAAACAGAAACTTGGAAGAACCAGATTCAAGTCCCGCCCTTGTTTTTGGGCTTGCTGCATCTGTGAACTGGGAACAGCTTTACAGGAGTATTGCAGCGATCGATGCCATAAAGGGAGTAAGACATTGCAGAGCTGTTGAAATTATTAGATAATAAAAGCTTAGACCAGCTGTTGCTGCAGTGTGACTTTATAACTGTTCGACTGGTGAGAAGGCTCCTTTGATTCTCCAATGTAAGGATGCTTAACTACCATTGTGTCTTGGGCCCCTTCCAAATGAGGTCATCGTGGTCTGTCTGCCCAGCAGCTTCATTTGACGCAGCACGCTTCATTTTCTGGTTTATATTGTTGTGCTGAATAGTTGTGTGTGCTCAACAGCTAATGGATTTCTTCCTAAAAGATAGCTCGTTCCCTTGTCGGATGTAGTACTCTCCCAGCATGCTGTTCATGAAGCACCTGTGTATTAAATACTTCAACAAATAAGAGGATTTTTTCCCTTAACGAGCTCTTTACTGAATGTAACCATTATGGATTGTTTGAAGTGGGGGAGGGACTTTTAATAATACCTGTAATGGTCGCAACATCTTTTTAAAGCTTACAGTGGACCTGTGATTTCTTTGTTCAGCCACCTTAAAACTTGTGAAGCCAACTTAAGTTGACTTTTCCAAGGAAAATCAGTACAGCCATTTATACATGGGAGGTTTTGCCTTAGATTTGCCGGTCTCTAGATGCAATTCTGTCTGAATTCTCAAAACTCTGCATGGGGGCTTATTGTTGAGTTTTGAGAATTTGGATGGGGAAAATGTTCATCTAAAGAGTGGCAAATCCAAGGCAAAATCTCCCATGCATAAATGGCCTATGTCTATAGTACTTTCAGTGAAATGGAGGAAATATACCCCTTCTTAAGACCACAGAGATCTGATACCAGTTAGAAGAAGAGTTGGTTTTTATATGTCGACTTTCTCTACCACTTAAGGGAGAATCAAACTGGTTTACAATCACTTCCCCTTCCCCTCCCCACAACAGACACCCTGTGAGGTAGGTGGGGCTGAGAGAGCTCTAACAGAGCTGTAACTAGCCCAAGGTTACCCATCTGGCTTTGTGTGTATGAGTGGGGAAACAAATCCAGTTCACCAGGTTAGCCTCCGCTGCTCATGTGGAGGAGTGGGGAATCAAACCCGGTTCTCCAGATCAGAGTCCACCGCTCCAAACCACCACTCTTAACCACTACACCATGCTGGCGAGAGGAACTGGGCGAGAATACTGGGTGAGAGGAACCAACAGCCTGATTCTTTGAAAGCCAGCATCTTGTGTTCTTGGAGCTCATGATGGTTAATCATATTGGGGTGTTCCCCTCCCCCTCAGTGTGAGTAGGTAACCTTTGGGCCTCTCTTATCTAAACGGAAAGTGAATACAAACCTAGGTAAACATTTGGATACATGAAATCCAACTGGAAATGGGACTCTGCTGATGAAATTGATGTTTTTCATCTCTCTCTGCAGACCCCTACAAAGCCACTCCTGAATGTCAGTGGCCCATTGGGATTAATATAGATTTTGGCCTTTGGGCTCTGTAGTGGGAAGGGGGAATCCAGAAATTGCTCCCCTGCCTATACACAAGAAGAAGGCTCTTCCACAAATGGAAGCGAATGCAAACTGGCCTTCTTTCAAAAAGTGGTGCAGCACTAGCTGTCCATTGCGATGCAGGGGCCAGGGAAGAGGTGAGAACCTCATTCACATCATTCATGCCCTGACAAACTATCAACATGATGGGAATAATTTAGATTGAAAGGCTTCCTTTCAAGAGCCATTGTGGTGTAGTGGTTTGGAGCGGTGGTTTGGAGAGGTGGACTCTGTTCTGGAGAAGCAGGTTTAATTCCCCACTCCTCCACATGAGCAGGGGAGGCTAATCTGGTGAACCAGATTGCTTTCCCCACCCCTACACATAAAGCCAGCTGGGTGATCTTGGGCTAGTCACTGCTCTCTTAGAGCTCTCTCAGCCCCACCTACCTCACAGGGTGTCTGTTATGGGGAGGGGAAGGTGATTGTAAGCCAGTTTGATTCTTCCTAAAGTGGTAGAGAAAGTCGGCATATAAAAACCAACTCTTCTTCCTGTTAAACAAAGCATCTTCCTGAAATGTTACAGCTTTACTATCAGTTATATATAACCTCACTCCCTGATATTTCGTGATTGGCTTCTCCTCTTGTAGCAGCTGTTTTGTGATCCACCTCCTGCCGGAGCCATTTTGTGACTGTGTCCATTGCCTTGTGTCAGAATTCCAAAGGTGTTCGCAGGCTCGAAAAGGTTGGGGACCCCTGATCTACAGCCATTAAACTATGAGCCTGTCAGCAGCTAACACCAAAGGTTGATGAGACAGGGTCTTAATATCCTGACCTGGAAAACCAGCTTTGGTCCCTCTCCTTCATTTAAAAAAAATGTAACGTGGCCTGCTGTTGAGTTTAAAATCTTGCATCATTTTGGTTGGCCCTAGTAAAAGGTGTTTCTTAAACTGTGCAGAAGCATGAAGTTTTTCTCCCTTGCCATTCTGGGGTATAAACCCATCTAGTGTGCAGAAGATCTATAAAATTATGCATGGTATGGAGACAGGGGGACTCTTTTCTCCCTCTTTCCTAATACTAGAACGGGGGCAGGGTCGCCAGGTCTCTCTTCACCATTAACGGGAGGCGTTTGGGGTGGAGCCTAAGGAGGGCGAGGTTTGGGGAGGGGAGGGACTTCAATGCCATAGAGTCCAATTGCCAAAGCAGCCATATTCTCCAGGTGAACTGATATCTATCGGCTGGAGATCAGTTGTAATAGCAGGAGATCTCCAGCCACT
The DNA here is from genome assembly GCF_029931775.1 of Euleptes europaea. NCBI lineage: Eukaryota > Metazoa > Chordata > Lepidosauria > Squamata > Sphaerodactylidae > Euleptes > Euleptes europaea. Next base: position 19,543,963 of record NC_079317.1, on the reverse strand, counting down.
ACCTGGAGGTTGTCAACCATAACGTGGGGTCATCTGCTGAAGCTGGAGGGTGAGAGATTCAAAACAGATAAAAGGAAGTATTTCCTCACATAACACATAGTTAAATTGTGGAACTCCCTGCCCCAGGATGTGGAAGGCTTTAAGAGGGGACATGTTAATTGAGGATAGGGCTATCCATGGCTACTAGTCAAAATGAAGACTAGTCATGATGCATACCTATTCTCTCCAGTACCAGAGGAGCATGCCCATTACATTAGGTCCTGTGGAACACAGGCAGGATGGTGCTGCTGCAGCCGCCTTGTTTGGGGGCTTCCTAGAGGCACCTGGTTGGCCACTGTGTGAACAGACTGCTGGACCTGATGGGTCTTGGTCTGATCCAGCATGGCTTTTCTTATGTTCTTATGTTCACAGAACAAGAGAGGTGCATATACATTCAGCTTGAATAGGTACAGTTTGATTTGTCAGTGCATGAAAAATGACAGTCCTCATGTGTTCCCTGGTTATGCCATGGCAGTGGCAATTAGAATGCCACGTTACAGTCTCTCCTGCAAGCATTGCACATGACAGACACATTGTAAAAGAAAAGCATTGGATTTCTTTATACGCAAAGTTGCTCACTTGGTTTGCCTGTGTGCTTGCGGCTTCATCCTTGTAGCATCTGTCCAGCATGTAAATAGATTCTTGAAAGGAGCCACAAGTGTTTGGTGTCCTGTTTTTCCAAAGTACTTAACCATGTAAGAAATCTGTAACCGTTGGAATGTCCCTTCAGGATTCATATGACGAGAGACTTAGAATCATAGAATCATAGAGTTGGAAGGGACCACCAGGGTCATCTAGTCCAACCCCCTGTGCAATGCAGGAAACAACTACCTCCCCCACACACCCCCAGTGACCCCTACTCCATGCCCAGAAGATGGCCAAGATGCCCTCCCTCTCATGATCTGCCTAAGGTCATAGAATCAGCATTGCTGACAGATGGCCATCTCCAGGGAAGGAGAGCTCACCACCTCCCGAGGAAGCCTGTTCCACTGAAGAACCGCTCTGTTAGAAAATTCTTCCTAATGTCTAGACCACTGGTTCCCAACCTGGGGTCCTTGGACCCCCAGGGGTCCGCGAGAACTAAATTAAGGTCCGCGAAACAAAGTTATAAATCCATAATAAATTAATCTTTTCAATTAAAAGTTCTCTATTATAACAAAAACATATTCAAATATTATTCTAAGTTTAATGTTTAACTAACAGTTATGATTAACGTTTATTTTCAAATTCTCGGAATTTTTATTTTGAACCTTGGGGTCCCTGCACCGAACAAAAAAGTCCTAGTGGTCCCTGGTCAAAAAAAGGTTGGGAACCACTGGTCTAGACGGACATAAATTGGAAAATTCTTCCTAATGTCTAGACGGACATAAATTAGGCAATAAAATCAGCGAGCCCAGGGAGGTAAGGAATTAAGTTGGCTGTTGCTGAATGGTGTTAATGCAGGAGAGATAGCCAAGAATGTTTTTAAAACAAAGAGCATCTAGGGCTTTGAGATGTGGATGCTATTTTTGAACATTGTTTGCTAGACAATGTGATAGTAGATGGTGCCAGTATGTAGCTAGTGGTGTAGCACATAAGAGGTAACTTCAGAGAATAGCAACACATTAAAGCATTCTACGGTTTGGTAGTCAAGAACGTTGTGAGACTGATTAGGGCTGCTGTAGACAAAATCAGAAGATGGTGCTATCCTTTCAAGTACTCAGCTGATCGACTGTTTCTCTCCAAAGGTTCCTGTTGTTTGAATCCTTTTTTGGAAACATTCCAGCAGCATCTTCTGTTTTTAGGTATCTTTCGGCAAGCGAGGGAATGTCATGGCTGACCGGCTTTTTTGTCACATTAAAGAACCCTGTTATGATTTTCACAGCTCAGCCTAATTAAGCATCTTCTTTGCTGGGAAAAGAAAACTGGCTGTTTGCAGAGAGGACATTTCTTATTTCTGAAAGAGGGGGGGATATTACACTTTCTGATTTAGGACCTGAGTGAAGTATGATCCTGTTGCGGTTGTTTGGTTGAATGCTGGTGTGGTAATTGTGGGCCCTCGTTGGGTATAGCGTTGGATCGAGACTAGATTTTCTGTGAGTGGGAGCTCAACAGGAGCTCTGACTCTCAAAAGCGTATACCCCCAAATTCTTGTTGATCTCCAAGGTGCTGCTGGACTCCAGTCTAGCTGTTCTACTTCAGACCGACACGGCTGTGCTCTGAACCTGTGTTCAGAGGTTCTGTTTGCATTTCTGGGCTTCCGCTGTCTCTGAAATCACTTCCCCTTACCCAAGTGCCCAACGCTGTGGATTCCGATCTTGGGCTGAGGTGGGTCTTTGTGCCCAGCTGCTTGGAAAGTGGCAAGGAGTACAGGAGGTAGTGAAAAGAGAAGTTGGATGCAAGGCCTCAGAGTACTTCTGAAAGAGGCATGGCCTTGATTAGCAGTCATGAAAAGACTCAGGGTGCTTTCACACATGATGAATAATGCACTTTCCACTTTCAATGCACTTTAATTATGGTTTGCAAGTGGGTTTTGCCATTCCACACAGTAAAATTCAGCTGTAAAATGCATTGAAAGTGGATTGCCAGTGCATTATTTGGCATGTGCGAAAGTGTCCTTAGACTGGATTGCACTGTTGGTAAAAGAATAAGAAGATCTGGTTTTTATATGCCGACTTTCTCTACCACTTAAGGGAGACTCAAACCGGCTTACAATCCCCTTCCTCTCCCCACAACAGACACCCTGTGAGGTGAGTGGGGCTGAGAGAGTTCTTACAGAGCTGTGACTTGCCCAAGGTCACCCAGCTGGCTTCGTGTGTGGGAGTAGGGAAACAAATCCAGTTCACCAGATTAGCCTCATGTGGAGGAGCAGAGAATCAAACCCGGTTCTCCAGAACAGAGTCCATCGCTCTAAACCATCGCTCTTAGCCACTACACCACACTGGCTCTCCAGCGTGCTATTCAGGCACTGAATATGGCCTCTTGCTTAGTTAGCTCTATGGACAACTCTGTGCCTCTTGCTGGACAGCTCCACGTGATGACCCCCGCCCCAAAACCCGGTGCCTTCATTTTTGTTCCCAAGGCCTTCCAAGCTCTTTTTTGCTCTCTCCTCACTCCAGTGGCTTTTACCTCCAGTGGGCAAGCCAACACTTCCCAGAGCCATCATCTCTGTTTCATTTCACCACCTGATCTAGTTGGACCAAGACAGGCTATTTTAGTGACCAAATGATCTTTTTTAAAGAAAAGTTAAAGCTGCTATTTAGGTTTGCTTGTGGCCGGGGTGAGTTTGATTGAAATCGAATTGAGTTGGCAGCAGAGGATAGGACTTGCAATAATGGGTTTAAAGTGCAGACAGAAATATACCAGCTGGGTATTAGAAAAAAAACTGTTTACAGTAAGAGTTGTTTGACAGTGGAATTGGCTGCCTAGGGAGGTAGTGAGCTCCCCCTCCCTGGCAGTCTTTAAGCAGAGGCTGGACAAGCACTTGTCAGGGATGCTCTAGGCTGATCCTGCATTAAGCAGGGGGTTGGACTAGATGGCCTGTATGGCCCCTTCAACTCTATGATTCTATGATTTAAATCATGTTTTAAATCATTAGTCAGTAAGGCTAGATTTTCATGATTTCAGTCACTAAATAAGACTATATTTAAATCATGGTTTTCTACATAAACAGCACTTCTCATGATGTTGTTAAATTCAGGCTACCAGGCCTTGCATTTCTTTGTTGCAGTGTTTGCATTTTGCACACATGCCTTCCTTTCCCATAGGTAGAGGAACTTCATTAAAGTATTCCCAAACTGGGTCTCTTTTACAACCTGCTACCATTATAGGTTTTCTCCTCAAGGGAGAGAATAATATGATAAACCTCAGGCTATACACACAAAGATCCCAGGACTTATGGAGAATTCTGCTCAAAAGGTTTCACTGTCATTTTTACTGCTTGCCCCTTCCTCCTCACACCTAGCTCCTTGTGCAGATCTATTCCACTCCAATCAATCTTCTATTCATTAAACTTCTTGAAACTTATCACTTAATAGGTAAGGGATTGATTTTGTGCACATAGATTTGCAAAGGAACAATGGGATTAAGATCTTTTTCTCAACTCTGTATGTTTATTTTTATAACATTTTTGCAATGAAGAAGAGGCAGACAAAAATATCTCTGCAGACAAAAATTCACAGTTTTGAGAACTGCAAAACCAATCATCTGTGATGATATCTTCTAGATAGAAAAATTGTCCAAAATAATCTTATGGAAACCTCTGGAAGAGCATGACATTGTGAATGGATTAATAGAATTCATGTACCAAAATAATTAAACATTGCATCAATATACAGTCTCATGCTAAAAATTAAAAACTAATCCTTATTTTATGGTGAATAACCTTTGGGTTATAATATATCTTAAATAGAAAACTATCTTTAGATAGATTTTTCCTCAAAAAGCATTTTATTAAAAAAAATCCCATGTAATTTTTTAAAAAATCCCATGTAAATTGCCAGGATGGGGAGAGAGCAAAATGATCTGGCAGCACGTTGTAGACTATGGAATGGGTTGTGGTGAACATCACAAGTTGACATACAAAGCAACCTTATACTAATTGAGACTATTGGTCCATCTAGCTGACAGCTGTCTCTTCAGAGAAAGGTTTTTCTCAGCACTGTCTTTTTGAGAACCTGCTAGCTGGAGATGCCAGGTGATGAACCTGGGACCTTTCTGCATGCAAAACATGAGCTTCCCACAGAGTTTTCCCATATTATCAGCAGTGAATCCTTTCAAAGTGTTTGCTAGAGGACAGTTTTAAAACTCTGCCTCCAGTGAGGTGGGGTGGGAGTGAGTCATTTTGGAGTTTTTCTTACCCCTATGATCTTAAAATAATTTCTAACACAGTAGCTATGCTGAATATTGTAATTTGCTGCAGTCCTGTTAAATGTGTGTGTGAACTCCACTCAACAGACCTATGGCAAGTCTGTGCACTTAATTTAGCTCATAGGTTTAGATGACAGCCTGTACATGTGCTCTGGACAATCTTTTTCTTTAGAGCTCAGTAGTTCGTCTATTTAAAAAGTGTCTGTTGCATTCTGCTTGTATAATCATTAAACTCTGTAGGCAAAGAGATGCTGAAGAATCTGTAGACTTTGCAACTCAAGTGCTGCTGCATGCTTGACTATTTCACCATCAGTTGGTGATTGAGAAAGAAAGCAAAACTGAGATAGTTTCAGGAGGGTAGCCATGTTGGTCTGCAGTAGAAGAGCTGGATTCAAGTACAGTACACATGAAGCTGCCTTATACTGAATCAGACCCTTGGCCCATCAAAGTCAGTATTGTTTACTCAGATAGGCAGCGGCTCTCCAGGCAGAGGTCTTTTACATCACCTACTTGCCTAGTCCCTTTAACTGGAGATGACAGGGACTGAACCTGGGACCCTCTACATGCCCAGCAGATTCTCTGCCACGGAGCCACAGCCCCTCTCCTCCCTTTCTGATGCAGGGCTTTGACTCTCAAAATCATATATCCCAAAAATCCTGTTAGTCTCTAAGCACTTCAAGGCCAAGTGCACATGCAGAAGTCACAAGTTCTTTTCACTGTTTTTACCATTGTGTCTGCAAATAAGCAATATGGTTTTGCTTTAGTATCGAGAACCACTTGCCCCTCTTCATTTCTGCACCTTTCTGGAACAGAGGACATGATGATAGAGGTGTTCAAAAAGGGAATGCCTTTGCATTTTAAACAAGCCACAGCCACTGCTTGTGTCAAGAAGAGCCCATTTAGCACCCTAATTTCAGCAGAGTGACACGTGCAACTGCTCTGTGTGACCTTGCAACCAGGAATGGCTTAGGGCAATAACATCTGTGTATGCAAACAAAGGATGCAGAATCTCCTGGGAGTAAATGCATGCATGTCCCGATTATGCCAAAACGACTACAGCATCACTTGCTCGTGCTTGGAAAAGGAAGGCTGCAGTCACGAGCCCTGTTGTAGCCTCGGTACCAGCAAAGCACAACCTCTGAGCCTAACCAAGCACAATTTTTTGCAAGACCAGGAATGGGCAAAGGGCAACAAACAGCCTTGGCAGCAGAAATCCAATCAGCAGGTAGTCTGAGTACCCAATAGCAAAGGGTTAGATGGGAAGGAAATGATATCCGTCCAAGCAGCAACAGCAATTTGAAGAATATATTTGCATTAATCGAGTCAAATCTCAGCTGTCTTAAAGCTGCTAAGAGAACTGTTTGGGGGGAGCAGCTGTGGTTCTGTGGAAGAGCCTCTGTAGAAGGCCTCAAGGGTTCGAGCCCTGGCATCTCCAGTTAAAAAGGGTCAAGCAGTAGGTAAAGTGAAAGACCTTTGCCTGACACTTTGGAGAGCAGCTGCCAGTCAGAGCAGACAATACCGATCTTGAGAGGCAAATAGTCTGATTCAGCATAAGCTTATTAAACTTCATCAGTTTTGGCACAGTGAAACTTATGAGGATGGAACTGGTTTTTTTGTTTTGTTTTGTTTTAATTCAGTCTTGGCTTTTAATTTAAACAGGAAGCTGTTTGTGTGCCAGACAGTCTCTGCCGTAGAGTGTGCTTTCCCTTCCTCTAAAATTTTCGTTGGCGCAAAACCAATGCTTTTCAGTAAGCCCTGGCTTAAATGAAAGTTTTAGAGGAAGAAGTGAGTTCTGTGGCAGAGATTATCTAGCGTGCATGGAACACATTCATAGGATCCAAGCCTTTGAGTTTCTTTGGGTTCTGTGGCAAAAAAACCCAACCCTTATGTATAAGCAGAATCCTTAGACATTTGCTTGGAAAATTTCATTTTACTTATTTTGTGCCCTGGGATGGGGGTGTTAATTTGCTGGAAAGTAGCAAGTTTGACTGGTTTACTATGGAACATAGTACATTTGGAAGAGATCTGGATTTGTTTCGTTCTGCAAAAAAGGAGCATGGTGCACTGGTTATCTTTAAAATCTGGGTTACTTTGTTTGAGAAATCATTAGTTGAAGGCATTCCTACATGAACCTTCTTTGCCTCTTTTCACTGATTGCTGCAGTGTATTTGTATGGATTATGTTCACTTTTGATTCCATCCTTTTAAGGAAAAATATTGAATGAGATAACTGATTTCCTAGAAAGCTTATGTGTGATTTGTCTGATTCTTGGAGAGGAGCCAAAGGCATGTAGTTAGGTCGGTCTGGTGTTTCCCCCAGTTCAAAACTGCTGTCTATGCAGCAAGCCCAGTTTGGTTCCTAGCCTAGAATCAGTGCCATTAGGCTTGGCATCAACTCGAAGACCGCTTGAATTACTGAAATGTCAATCTTTGTGTTTCATGATCCACTTCTTGCATTGCTTCGCTACTGGCAGAATGGAGGCTTATAAATAATATCGTAGAAAAAGTTGTATGACCATTTTGATCCCTGCAAAATCCAATGCCAAGAGCTAAATCCATGTAATAACTTTTATTGGGACCAAACAAATTGACAGGTTGGTCCAAATAAAAGGTTATCACACAGCTTTAGTTTCTATTTATAAATATTGTGCCATGTTCCAACAGACAGAATTATTTATTTTGTTAACTCTATAGCACTTCTTGCAATGCTTGAGCCAGTTTACAAAATTTATAGATATGCAATGATAATAAATTCATGAAACATCAAAATGCTATTTATTTATTTGTTTGTTTCTTATTTCGACTTACTACCCCGCTCTCCTTGGCTGAGACTGGGCTCAGAGCAGCTATTGCTTGGAAACCAACATTCAGCCATAGCATGTGAATGAAACTATTTGTACTCAAGACATATCAGTATCGTCTAAAACATTGGTGGTTTTATGAGACAACTACAAAGCACGGAGAAGAAGTGATAATTGGAATGGGATCTCTCCATTGATTAGGCTAACCATAGTTTGTTGCACAAACGACGGTTTAATCGTAGCATCTGAAATCAACTTTACTGTTTGGGGAGGGGCCATGGCTCAGTGGAAGAACATGTACTTTGCATGCTGAAGGTTCTGGATTCAATTTGCCTGAGACCCTGGAGAGTTGCTTGCAAATCAGAGTAAACAGTACTGACCTTGATAGACGAATGGATCTCACTCAGTGTAAGGCAGCTTCATGTGTTCATATGTGTTTCTTACTTTCTCAAACCACTAAAACAAAATGAAAGCAGAGTATTTGTGTTGGAAATGGGACAAAGAGTATGTCATTGCTGCAAGCTGAGTTTGTGTGGCCCTAATCATGACAGAGGAAGGGAGAGTATGATGAGCTAGTTATCATGCAAATGGAAGGAGGAGGGCTACTTGCTGTTCTGCATCTGAAAATTAAAGCATGCATGAACCTTTCTGATTGTACGAGCGAAGTGCCTGAATGCCTCCAACTTCAATTTTGTAAAACAACAACAACAACCCAACTCTGATGCAAATATCTTCAGTTTTTCTCTCTCTTCTAGAACATTAGAACTCAGGGCACCCAATGGAGTTGATGGAAAGTAGATAAAAGGTGAATAAAAGGTACTTTTTCCATGCAGCAGGTAATTAAAATGTGGAATTCAGTGCCAATAGATGCAGTGATGGCCACTAGCAGGAACAGCTGGGGGTTAGACAGATACATAGAGGGGAGGTCCATCAATGCCTACTAGCCATAGTAACTAAATAGAACCTCCACATCCAGAAACAGTAAAGTGTGAAGACCACTGCAAGGATGCAATATGGGGGCTTGTCCTCTGTAGCCTGTTTGTTTGCCCTCCAGGGCAGCTGGTTGGCCACTACGTGGAAACAGGATGCTGGACTAGATGGACCTTAGTTGTGTTGCCATCCTCCAGGTACTCCTGCTAGTATCGCTGATCTCCAGCCGAAAGAGATCAGTTGACCTGGAGAAAATGACTGTTTTGGCAATTGGACTCTGTGGCATTGAAGTCCCTCCCCTCCCCAAACCCCACCCTCCTCAGGCTCCTCCCAAAAAACCTCCCACCGGTGGTGAAGAGGCACTTGGCAACCCTAACCACTAGTCTCATCCAGGAGGCCACTTCTCACGTTCTTTGACGAAACACTGAGGTCACAGAGGAAGAAATCTTCTCTTAGCACATTATCTTGATACTTACAGGACAATGGTTAGCACATTACCTTTGTTACTTTTTGCAGGACAATGATTCAGCTCAAACCCAACCCCTTTCTGACTATATATTACTCTTCCTACACAGAGACACCGTCCTTCAGTGTTACTCCTCTAAAGATGCCGGCCACAGCTGCTGGCGAAACGTCAGGAAAGAAAATACCAAGACCACGGTTACACAGCCTGGATAACCTACGAGAACCAATCTTCTCTTAGGTTCACGGGTTGTTTTCCGCTCCAATTGACTTGGTTACCCATAGTATAAATACAACATGACCTATATGAAATGACGTTTGTATAACTGCATATTTCATTAAACGACATTATAACCCTTGCAGGCATGCATAAGTCATTGATGGTTTCTGCGGCTGACTGTATAGTAGTGTGTTTGTTCCTCCACACAGACAGCCTCGGCACTGTTAAATATTAATCATAGGTATGTAAATCACTCCCTTTAATGGTGTTGAACTAAGATTTGTGTGGCGTTTGTAAACTGCACCCCAGCCTTCAAATTTGGAGTGTATTAAAGAGAGTGGCCTTTTCATTAGTAGGATGTGTAACAGAATTCACTGCAGAAGAACATTTTAGCTCACAGGAAAAAAACCACTGAGTGTCATAACTCATTTTAAAGATGCTGCTAGTTTTCAAATATCTGGTTCTTGAAAAAGATCTCTTCACTGATGACAGTGGTGGGGGAGATAAATCTCGAATTACAAACAGCAAAATGAATTTGAATGTAATGGTATCATTCTAAATTACCTGGGATGCTGCCCTGCTGAAATATGTCTGCTCTGCCCTACTTTACAGGGGATCTATGTAGGTGTAAGTCCTTATATGCAGAGAAGTGAACTGAAGGTAATATACATGAGGGCTAGTCCAGTATAATGGTCCAGAGACAGCTGTGATCCTGGACACCCCTAGGTCAGAGCTCGAATCTGCCATAAACTCTGAGGGCAGCATTGCAGTGAGGTCCATGAGAGCCAGCATGGTGTAGTGGTTAAGAGCAGTGGTTTGGAGCGGATGACTCTAATCTGGTGAACCAGGTTTGATTTCCAACTCCTCCACATGAGCTGCAGACTCTAATTTAGTGAACCGGGTTTGATTCTCTACTCCTCCTCATGAGTGGTAGACATTAATCTGGTGAACTGGGTTGGTTTCCCCACTCCTACACATGAAGCCAGCTGGGTGACCTTAGGCTAGGTGCAGTTCTCTTAGAGCTCTCTCAGCCCTACCCACCTCGCAGGGTGTTTGTTGTGGGTAGGGGAAAGGAAGGTGATTGTAAGCTGGTTTGTTTCTTCCTTAAGTGGTAGAGAAAGTCAGCGTATAAAAACCAACTCTTTTTCCTCTTCCCCCTCTGTGTAGTTACACCTTTCTTATTTGATTTAAGTCAATGCACCTAGGAGCGTGTAACTCTGCTCAGGATTGTCCTATTAGGCACTTTTCTCACACTCAGCCTGCCGGCAGTTATTTGGGGATAACAATACTGAGCAGCCATACAAGGATACTATTGTCACGACGAATTAAATAAAATATCCGGGGTGCACAAAAAGCACTATGTTTATTATTATTCAGATAAAAAAATATTTAACTAAAAGCAGTAGCGGAAGACCTATGTGTTAGAACTGGGTCACACAACACAGTACCGGGGAGTGGGGGAAGAGGTGCTGAAGTTCTTCTTAGAAGGGGATTGGGTAGGTTTATTATGGCTGTTAGCTGTGGTAGTTGAAATGGATGTCTCAGGTTCAGAGACAGAACGCCTCTGTTGGATGCCAGGAAGCAGAAAGCAGATGAGGTGTTTCCTGTGGGCCCTGCTAGTAGGCTTCCTGGTAACTGTTGGAAACAAGATGTTAGGCTAGATGAACTAATATGGCTACCACAGGGCAGAGTTACCAACCTCCAACCTCCAGATGGGGCCCGGAGTTCTCCTGGAATTACAACTGAGCTCAGACTACAGGGATCCGTTTCCCTGGAGGAAATTACAGCTTCGGAAGGTGGACCCTCCCCAAACTCTACCCTCTCCAAATACCACCCCCAATCCTCCGGGAATTTCCCAAGCCAGGGTTGGCCACCTTATAACAAGATGGATGTGCTATCATGCTGTATAGGCATGTAGTGTATATGATTACCTATCTCATTGAAGTATCTTCAAACTTATATGCGGAGTTGGAGAGGCACCCCACTCCCGTTTCAGATCTTGAGCTTCATTTAAACCTGTTCATATCTTCATCAAAGCCAAATGAATCTCCCAATTCTGTCTCTTTAAAATGCTACCGAGAAGTATAAGCAAACTGCTGGCAACTAAACTACTACTAGTCCCTAATCCTGTCATCTATTTTTGTCTTTCTGGGGCCTTTAAAGAACTAATGTAGAAGACTAACCTTTGGTGCCCTCTGACCCATGACCTTAATTAACAAACTATTTGCCTTAGCTCTGCCTTTGCAGTATGCAAGTCATGTCTCCACCCTCAGTAGCTATTTTGATTTCCCCACCTCTTTCCGTCCCTGACTCTGGAGCTGCTGGCACTAAAGCGTTTTGCTGAATCAGAGACTTATCCCCTGCATGTATAAATCTGGCCAAGTAAATGCTTTACTAATCGGGGCCCTGACAGCTTAAATCAGGCTTCAATAGGGCTTGATTTTTGATTACCTACAGAGAAGCTGGAGAATGCTTGCCTGATTTGTGCCGCTGTCTGTAACCATAAGGGGAGGAGATCGCCATGTATTTATGTGCTTGCTTGGGTAGGCATAATTAAATATAAGCAGAATGATGCAGGGCCTCAAGTGCTTTGGTTTTACTTCAGCATCACAAGAGGTCTCTTGTTTCGAAAGAATTGGTCCTTGTTTCCGAATATCAGAGTTTCGTAGAGATTAAAAAGGCACTCTTAAAACATGTGTACTTAATACAGCAGCGTGGCTTCAGTTTGGCTTTCTGCATTGTTTCGGCTATTTTACACATTTGATCACGTTCAGAACCAATTTGAACAGGGAAATTGTGTTGTAAAATAAGAGGTTGCCAGAAGCTGGTTGGCCTTAAGCAGAATGTAAAAACAGAGGCTGGGTAATCAGCCAAAATGACCCCAAAACAGTGTGCAAGCTTTTGTGTTCTCAAGAACTTTTTATCAGGCTAGACAATACTAACCAATGGTCTGGCTCAGTATAAGGCAGCTTCATGTGTTCATCATGGGTCCAACCTGTGATTTAGTATGTCTCAATCTCCTTCCCTTCCTTTCCCCACAACAGACTCCTTGTGAGGTAGGTGGGGCTGAGAGAGTTTAGAGAGAACTGTGACTAGCCCAAGGTCACCCAGTAGGCTTCATGTGGAGGAGTGGGGAAACCAACCCGGGTCACCAGATTAAGGTCCACCCCTCTTAACCACTACACCACACTGACTCCTAATTCCCTTGCTAAAAGAATCCAGGCTGGCAAAAAGAGAGAGAATAATCATCCAGCAAAGGACCCAACCAGCACTAATTGGATGTAATGTTGAGATATTGCAAAGCTATTTCTTTGCAGCAGGGCCTCTGGGACTTTGGTCAACCTCTGGGACTTGGGTCAAATTGAAACTACTAAGGTTTTCCCAAGTGTGAGTCAAGACAAGTTCTGAGAGTATGCGCCCTCCGGTCTTAAAAGCAACCCTTCTAAGGCCATGGTGGTTAATGTATAGGTTAAGATTGCACCATTAGTTACCAGCGTAGAGGAAAGCAATAGAGCCAGGGAAAAGGAGAGAGAAGCACCACATAAGTTGCTTGTGGGTGGGGGGGCATAGAAAAACATGGCCAAGGGTTTCCCCACCGACTCCCAGCGATAGTGGACAAAGGACAAAACATTGTGGTATGGACTTAGTCTGCTGCACAGCAGGCAGACTGGCTCACTTCCTGAGATCTAGTTCTATTCTGAATCAGCAGAAAGAGCCAGTGTGGTGTAGTGGTTAAGAGCGGTGGTTTGGAGCGGTGGACTCTGATCTGGAGAACCAGGTTTGATTCCCCACTTCTCCATGTGAGCAGTGGAGGCTAATCTGGTGAACTGGATTTGTTTCCCCACTCCTACACACGAAGCCTGCTGGGTGACCTTGGGCAAGTTACAGCTCTGTTAGAGCTCTCTCAGCCCCACCTACCTCACAGGGTGTCTGTTGTGGGGAGGGGAAGGGAAGGTTATTGTAAGCTAGTTTGCGTCTCCCTTAAGCGATAGAGAAAGTCGGCATATAAAAACCAACTCTTCTTCTTCTCAGCTGATAACTGTGTCACAGCAGGTCCCCAGATAAAATATTTTTTGTGTTACTCTAGCATAGGCGTCCCCAGTCTTGTTGAGCCTGAGGGAACTTTTAGAATTTTGAGAATATGGGCAACCACAAAATGGTGCCAAAATGGTGTCAGGGCCTATCAGAAAACGTTTGCCCTGGGATACAGGAACCAATCACAAAATGTTGGAAAGTTACAAGCCAAGCATCCTCCTACTATGAAGTCCATTGCTTCTTGGTTCTCCTGTTCCAGTGAAGTGAAAGAAAGCCGGGGCCGGCTGTTTGTTGGGGGAAGATGTGCTTTGGAGAAGAAGCAAATGGGCACCAAGAAACCCACTGGCAGGCACCATGTTGCTCAAGGGCACCATGTTGGGGATCACTGCTCTAGCAGTGTGTTGTTAGTTCAGCTAAAAGTTTATCTATTACTGGCCTCTAGTTTGTTTTTTAAACACAGCAACTTGCTGTTTTGTGGTCCAGGTATAGCACTGGGTTATCTTGCCTAGTTAAGACTGGAAATTACCCTCCCCCAAGTGAAACCTGCTTCTTTCTTTGAAAACCACTGTTTTGTGAACATTAGAATACACCATGGATTCTCGCATTGAACATGAAGTAGAATATAACACCTGCATTTGCCTAACGGGCTACAAAGCAGCCCGTCTAATGCAATTTTAGTTGTCCTCCTGCCTTATCAGCTGCCACTTTTACTGTCTTTGCCAAATGCATTTGATTGATTAACAGCTACTAATAACTGTTGTTTTATCCTTTCTCTCTGTGCAAGCTTTAATGCAATGCACAAAAATGGTTTGTGTACAGGAAGTTAGGTGTGCCCCAGAGCCGCTAGTTGACTAGCTAAAGAACAAAATACTGTTTGGGGAAAAAAATGCATGTTACTCTGTGATTTGATGGCAAGTCGGACCCCCACCCCCCCGCGCATGAACGGGTTTCACCTTTTAGTCTCTTTCCTTTTAAAAATCATGCAGGCACTGATACTTGTTTAACTTGCCTCCATCTCTTTGCCACTCTTTAAAAACCAAGATGCAGCTGCCTTTTAGATTATATTCCAGAGATAGCTTCTGCTAGGATAAGCATGTACAGAAATGGTCTTTTCACGCTTCGAATCCTGCTCTTCAGAAAAGCACACAAAACCGTGAGTGAGTCACAATGTCTCCAAACGAAATCTGGCACTAAGGAAACTGTTTCCTTTGCAGCAGCAACAGAAAATTGCTTTGGTCCTGAAAACTGTCATTCTTCTGGGTTACTGATGTTTTCCCCCCTCCCCTTAGAGGTTTAAAACCACGAACGCATGATGTGAAAATGAAAGAGGTTTTTCTCTAGAGAAAATTATAGTGATCTCTAACCCAAATGTAAAATGTGGACAGCCTTAGTGATACAAGCAAAGGGATAACAGTACAAATGGCAATCCTAGAGAATCGCAGGCTAGAACAGCTGGGGGAGGGGGGTGAAGTATTATATTCCAATGTAGTGGTGTCCCCCCCGCCCCAGGCTCTGAATGTATCAGCTCCCTGATTTTGTTAATTTAACACATTAGTTTTAATTGCTGGTGAACAATTCATTGCATGTCACTCTGTGCTGAAGTCAGAGCTTTGCCGTGGATTTAATTTTCAGGAATGTGGGGGGGGGGATGTTATCATTAAGGTTACATTCCTGAAATGTTGTTACAGCTTGTTGTAGGATGCTTGCAGATTAATATTTCATAGCTTATAATGCTCTCACAGATCAGGGGAAAGGTTCTCTAGTCGTTTTCTGGTTCACAGCTGCGGCAGCTTGTGATACTGTGAATTGAAAGGGGAAACAGAAGCATGAGAGCCCAGTGGCTCAGATAAGTGTGAATTACAGAAACGAGATTTATCTTATCAGGACTCATTCTGAAACTGAGTTTCAGAAGCAACGAGGGGGGGATACAAGCCTATGCACATACTCTGCATGAATGACTGGCTATATATAATCTTCATAGTGGTACTGGGAAGGTACTGTAAATGAATTTCAACTTGGGGGTTAACCAAGCCTGGCAAAATAAAATGAGGTGACTTTGCCCTGTAGTTTCCCCTCATATCAACTTAGCATATTTTACACACAAGCATCATTTAAGGAATCCCTTCTCCCATATGAACTTATCTATCCACTCTGGTAATCTTTGGAGGCCCTTTGGTTCTTGTAGGTTATCCGGGCTGTGTAACCGTGGTCTTGGAATTTTCTTTCCTGACGTTTCGCCAGCAACTGTGGCAGGCATCTTCAGAGTAGTAACACTGAAGGACAGTGTCTCTCAGTGTTACTCCTCTGAAGATGCCTGCCACAGTTGCTGGCGAAACGTCAGGAAAGAAAATTCCAAGACCACGGTTACACAGCCCGGATAACCTACAAGAACCAATGAACTCTGACCGTGAAAGCCTTCGACAATATTTTGGAGGCCCTGTTTTGGGTACCTTCACCATCTGAATCTAGACAGGAGGCCCTGTTTTGGGTACCTTCACCTGCTTCTCTGTCATGGTGCCAAATTTTTGGACCTCCCTCCTGAGGGATATTCATCTGTCTCCCTCTATTGTTGTCTTCTGCCACTGGGTGAAGGCTTTTTTTTTCTGTTTTGGCATATCCCCAATAATGGTTATTGTGTAGGGTTGCCAGCTCTGCATAAAGAAATACCTGGAGATTTTGGGGGTGGATCCTGAGGAGGGCAGGGTTTGGGGAGAAGAGGCACTTCAGTGGGGTATCGTGCTATCGAGTCCACCTTCCGAAGCGGCCATTTTGTCCAGGTGAACTGATGTCTGTCACCTGGAGATCAGTTGTAATCCAAGAAGATTGCCCACTACCACCTGGAGGTTGGCAACCCTAACAGAAGGTCCTAGGTCCAATCCCCAGTTAAAAGGACTAGGTGATGTGAAAGACTTCCCCCTAAGCTGCTGCTGGTAATAGCTGACTGTCCGTACTCAATTCAAAGCTAATTGATGGGAACAAGTCATTTTGGCCTAAATGACTCTTCATCGCTACAGTTTTCTTTTCTTCCCATACCTCTGGAAGAAAGGCACAAGAATAAACCATGTAAAAGTCAGGACTATGTATGTATGTGTGGTCAAGTTGCAACCGATTCATGGTGATCCCAGCAAGGGGCTTTCAAGGCGTTTGAGAAGCAGAGGTGGTTTGCCATTGCCTTCTCCTGCAGACTCTTCCTTGGTAGCCTGCCTTCCAACTACCGACCCTGGTTAGCTTCTGAAATCTGACAAGAGTGAGCTATGCCATGCCCCCTTCCCAAACCCAAGCAGCTAAGAGTGGTGATTTTGAGTGGTGGACTCTGATCTGAAGAACCGGGTTTGATTCCTCATTCCTCCACATGAGCGGGGGAGGCTAATCTGGTGAACTGGATTTGTTTCCCCACTCCTACACATGAAGCCAGCTTAGTGACCTTGGGTTAATCACAGCTCTCTCAGCCCCACCTACCTCACAGGGTGTCTGTTGTGGGAGGGAAGGTGATTGTAAGCCGGTTTGATTCTCCTTTAAGAGGCAGAGAAAGTCAGCATATAAAAACCAACTCTTCTTCTCCCCAAAGACTGGACTTCTACTTTCAAATGTGTTGCAAAGTCAGAACTGTGGTTGAGTGGGTGTGATATTAGGGTGTGTGTGTGTGTGTGTGTGTGTGTGTGTAAAAGATAATTATAGTTATCTGCCTATGAAAGGATATGGTGTTAAGCAGAAGATAAGTGTGCTTCGACTTTCTTTTACCTCTGCAGAGAAGCTCCCCTGCTACTCTTTTCAATGCGAAAATTTTCAAGTCAGTGCTCCAAATAAGGATTCAGAGATGCACTAAAGGTCATCTCCATCACAGCATTTCTCCTTCTGTCCTTTAGCCAGACTGTGTTAGAACTAAACTGTCAGAATGTGCAACAGTCTAAAGAAATGGTGGGGGGGAGGGAAAGAGCTGTAAACTCAGGTACTGAAACATGGTTTTGGCTTTATGGTAACCTCAGCTGTACAAGCCTAAAGGGAGTTGCGTATTGTCAGATGAAATAATACATGATGAGTCCCTTCCTTGGTTTCTACCCCCTGCCTACCCAGTGGTTGTTAATAGCCCTTGGTGTGTTGTTTTGAAATATGTGCCCTGATCTAAGACTTGGGTGGGGGGGTGAGCAGGAGGCAAAAATGTCACAAAGCTTCAGGAGCCCCCTGAAAACTCACCGATGCGTGCAAGAAACTGGGGGAGCCCCTCCCAGTTGGACAGCACGGTTTAACTTTGCGTGGCCAGGCCAAAATGAGATGGATTCTTAGTAATAGCGAATGACGTTTGGAGGACCTGCAAAGGATTGCGAGGAAGAGGAAGATATAAACAGTTGGGCATTTCCTCCCTCCTGTCGCATAATAGGTGTGCTATTGCTGAGCTTCAGGTGAGTAGCTTCCTGCTCACCTAGCAGCCTCTGAGTAACCTCTGCAAAAGTTGTAGAGATGGAGCATGTTAGCCCTGTAGCTCTGACAGGTGAAGTTTGAAGTTGTCCCTCTAGTTTTGAGCATGAGCACTGTGCCTTCCCTACACACCTCACATCACACCTCACTTCAGCCTGATTTTCACTGCTTCTCCCATTCCAGGGATTGCAAAGAATTTCTGGTATTTGTAATCAAGTTTTAATACACTGCATCTTGTACGGATTATACTATATTGTTTTGTTTTAAAATGTGATAATCTGCCTTGAGTCTCAGTGGGAAAGACAAACTATAAATAAAATGAATAAATATTTCCCTCCCCTCTTTTTAGTTAAAGGTGTCATTGTGTGTGTAAAGTGCCATCAAGTCTCAGCCGACATATGGTGACCCCAGCACCGTATTTCATTTCAAGGAAAATGAGAAGCAGAGGTTGGCCATTGCCTTCCTCTGCAGAGTCTTCCTTGGTGGTCTCCCAAGTACTGACCCTGATTATCTTCCGAGGTCTGACGAGATCAGGCTATACCGTGCCGCCTTACCCTCGGCAGGTGTCATTGGAAAAGGGTAATTAAGCTGGAGTATTTGTTTTCCTCCTCTCTTGATAAATCTTTCTTGATACTCTTGTAGCTTGAAAGCCATTAAAAGATTATTGTACTTTAGACCAGAGAGGGGAATTGGGGTTGGAAGATGTGCTTGTTACTTCACAATCACCCCCAGCCTTGATTTTCACTGAGCATGCTGTAAATGGTTTGGATTTGTTCAGGAGAATGTCTTCCCTCCCAATTCCTCCCCCCACCCCAAACGGATGTCTCTAGATCCCAGAGTATGCTCAGCCCTCATTGTGCTGTTTTCAGGGTGTTCCCCTCCCCCTTTTCTCTTTTTAAAATGCATAATTGTGGAGTCCCACAAGTATGCAAAAAAAAAAAAAACCACCCTCTTTTAACTGTTGGTGGCCCAGTTTCGTTTCCCTGTTGATAGACATGGGTTCATCAAGTTTACTATTAGAAGCTGCAATATTTCTTTATCCGGGCATCGTTGGCTTGAAGATGCTGCTTAAATGTGAATCAACATTTTTAGATATCTGGTGATTACTTAGCTGCTTGACATCTGCTGCTTGCTTGTGTTGGGGCTTAGAGAAATAGTATTGTCATGGGAATGTAGTCAGTGATGGGGGAAAATAAGTGTGGGTTTTGAAGATGTCTGCACAAGAGGAATCTTGGAGGGTGCTGCTGTCTTTTGAAGGAAACCGACATTGCTTTAAAGACTGTCCATCTGTGACTGTGCTCAGTGGTATATTCATAGATAGATATTAGAAAAGCAGTATAAAATTCCTGAACATCTTCCCTGTAAGGGACTGGACAAAGAAAAGTACCTCTTTGTTTTTACAGAGGGACCATAACTCAGTTTCAAGCTTGTGCACAACAAACCCCAAATTAAATCCCTGTCATTTCCAGCGGAAAAGAGAGCAACTGCTAGTCTGAACAGACAGATCTGGGCTATGTGGATTTATGGTCTGATTCTGCAGAAGAGCAGCGTTGTATGTTCGAAATACAAAGTGAGCATATAATTTACGAAAGTTTATTCTGAGCTCTGAGTTGTTTTTCTTGATGTGGAATTTTCTCTGTGGAAACGGGCATCTGCGTGCCTTCTATCCTCTTATGAAATGTATATTGCCTATAAGCTATACTTTACTGGTATTTATCTCTTAACATCTGGAACATTCTACATTGGTATCAATGCCTATTTTGCAAATTGCTTTAATGTTGGCGTAAAAAAAAGAGCCTAACTATGTTCAAAAATGCACAATTATGGGAAAAAATGACAGTGTGTAATGTTGTCTTAGTTTGTACTGTGCAGTAGGCAGAATACCCTTCATCTGGAGCCATTGGTTTAGTTGCTGTGCATAACACTGCCAAGTCTGGCTTGGGAAATTCCCAGAGATTTAGGGGTAGAGCCTGGGGAGTGCAGTTTGAAGAGGGGAGGGATTTTGGCAGGAATGTGAAACCATAGAGTCCCCTCTCCAAAGTTGCCATTTTCTCTAAGAAAACTGATCTCTGTAGGCTGGAGATCAGTTGTAATTCCAAGAGATCTCCAGGTCCCTCCTGGAGGTTGGCAACCTTTGCTATGCAGCATCATGAATTGTGTCAAGCATTCTGTTTAGCTGGTCCTGGAGTTTTATCCTTACAGCTAGAATGTTAACATCTGCCCTCAAGCATTTCCCTTCTGCTCTAATTGTACCTCTGCATCCTGAGTTCCTTCTTTTCAATACCCCTCCCAATTTCTGACTGGGATATAAGGACTCAGATCTCCATTCCAACTCATATCTGACAAAGGGAAGTTCAACTCTCAAAAGCTTGCTCCCTGCACCCCAAAATCTGGTTGGTCTCTCAGGTGCTATGGGACTCAAATCTAGCTATTCTATAATGAAAGTAACAACAGAAAAATCAGCTTAGGTTGCATGTGTAGGCAGGGATCCATTTCTTTATTTTACATTTTTATCCCATCTATTTTTCCAGCTCAGCGCAGCATGCACAGTTCTACCATCTCTTATTGTATCCTCGTAACAACACTGTGAAGTGGGTTAGGATAAGCATGGCTGACTGGTTCAAGATCAGCCCATTGATTTCAATAGCATTTGGGGTTGCCCGCTCTGAGTTGTGAAATTCCTGGAATTTGGGAGTGGAGCTTGGGAAGGGTGGGGTTTGAGGAGGGGAAGGACCTTGGCAGGTTTAATGCCACCCTCCAAAGCAGCCATCTTCTCCAGGGAAACTGATCTCTGTCACCTGGGGATCAGTTGTGATTCCAGGAGGTGTCCAGGCCCCACCTGGAGGCTGGCAACGCTGAGAATGGAGTGAGTTTGCAGGGGATTGGACTGCTACTGACAGCCTAAGTGTTGTGATACTTGGGAGTTCTGTGTACCTTCAGGGTTATATAGTGATTTCAACCTGTATTTCCCAAATCCTACCCCAGTCCTTCAAGGACTATAGTGTAAAGATCCTTAAAATGAAGGTTTAGAAACCTGGGGAGACTAGCGGAGGAGACCAGATTGAAGGATAGTCAGAAAAAATAGGTGAAAATGTAATGCCCAGATATAAGGGCTGGTATAAAATACTATGTACTCATATGCACACACTTGGAAGCTTTGGGGAAGTTGGCATCTGGGAGCCATGAACCAACAAATCATGCTCTCTGGGCCTGGTACTGCCTCACACCAGTAGAGAAAAAGCTCTAAATTACCTTCATCCTCAGGAATGTGGTTTCTAGTTACAAGCTCACAAGATCAAGCACTCGCTCAGTGAACGCCTTTGGGCATTATCTATAGGCTATGCTAATTAGAGTGGAGTAGACACCTAACGTGTATTGGTGCTTTTGTGTATTAACCTGCTTGTCAGCAGCTATGGGCCTGCCCCATACGAATGCATAAATGATACTGACTTTCCTTTGTTCTCTGGTGAGTAACCTTGCATCTTATCTTTGGTTATTTCACCCCAGGTCTGTGTTTAGCTAAATAAAGAACTGTTGCTTTAACTTAACCTCCTCCTTGTTGTCTATCATTGGACTCTATAAGACAACCAGGCATTTCAAAAAGGCAGAGTTGGGTTAGCGAATGATGGTTAGAGAGGGCCTAGAGCTGAGGGGATGAAAAACAATTGAGAAAGCCTTCAGGGTAAATCTCAGGCCTGGTCGAATAGGAGAGGCTGTATGCTACTGACAGGAAGGGAGTAGGCCTATTGAAGGGTGTCTAAGTGCTTCCTGTTGATCTGCTGTGGGCCTATATGCAGGGTAGATACGTTCAGGGAAAGAGAAAGAAAGTTCATTCTAAGGTTGCCTATGGGCCACATATTCTCGGCGGAGGTGCCCCAAATTAAAGTTGTGTAAATATCTCTAGAACCCTTCATCATGCTGCATCTTGGGCTACTCGTTCTCAGCTTAACCTTCTTCACAGGGATTGTGTCAGGAGGACAAAATGGGATGAAGAATGATGCTTTGGGTTCCCCTGTGGGGTAAAAAGCAGGGTATAAACAAACAAACAAAAGGGAGTAGAAAGTCAGTAGTTTCATGGCATCAATACAAAATCTAGAGAGTATGTAATTTTTGTCTAAAGAGTATTAGTTTAAATGGGGGCAAAACAGGTTTCAAGTTGCTAAGAAAGAAGAGCCCATCCATACAAGAAGAAAAAAATCTAGACTTTTTGGGGGGTATGTAGTTAAGGTTGCCAACTTGTAGTTGGGGAATTCCTGGAGGTTTTGGGGGGTGGAGCCTGGAGAGGGCGGGGTTTGGGAGGGAGGGACCTTAGCAGGGTATGAGGCCATAGAGATCACCCTCCAAAGCGTAGCCTCTGTTGTCTGGAGATTCATTGAAATACCAGAGATCTCCAGGCCCCACCTGGAGGTTGGCAAATCTATATGTAGTGTAGCTATAGGTAGAATTCAGTTATTAACGCTTACGAGCATTTTTTCCCCTGCTAGCCAAGCGAGAAATGCTTCCTGAAAACTGAGCTCCCTTGTTTTGTGGCATACCCAGAACAGTGATTTATGCCAGATTAAATGGGCTATAAAATTCTATTTAATTAGGGTAGAAGCATTTTAACAATCTCCATGCTGTGGGGCAAATGATAAGGCAAGGTCTGCAAGAGAGTGATCTTAACCTATAGATGTCCTTTCTTCCCAGGCAATTAGATGTTTATGTCAACCTGAATAGCATGGCCTTTAAACTTCGCTTTCCTGTTCCTAGAATTTCTTCCTTGTGTATTTAAATGTCTGTCGTATCCTCTTCCAAAGCATAAGTCAATTAACATTCTTTAAAAGCTACATCTAATCTGGCAAACATTTTTGCTGATATTTTCTTTGACCCCCCCCCCCAGCTCTTTGTCTGAAGATGCCTTCAGTTGGTTTTTGCCTCTAGCAGGGAGGTCATTGGTGGGGAAAGTGAGCAGACGTGATCAAGGTAGGGAGATATTGGTATAAGGTTCATTGTGACTATAGAATTACCAAACCATGGCCCATAAGCTCTATTTTTTTAAATAGTATGACTATAATATTTGAGAATGCTACTAACTGTGGCCCTCAGTTTGCAAAACCTGAGCAAGGCTGTTAACGACAAGACGTTTTGGAAGACATTGATTCATAGGGTCGCCATGAGTTAGAAACAACTTGGTGGCATTTCACACACACACACGCACGCACACACACTGTAAAGGGAGCTGGGGAAGTCCTTAAATTGTCAAAGGTTTATCATAATCGCCCTCAGCTTTCTAATGTCAAATGACTGCAGTTGTTTCTAAGTTTCAAAAATGCATTGCTTTTAAATAGCGGGAAACGGAGAGACAACGTCAGGGGAAGTCTGAAACATTGTAATTTGTAGAACATGCATCTTGCATAACAAGCCATCTGCGCTATATTTTCCTGATTGTACAAAAATAAAGATGGATTCAGCGAGCAACTTGGATGTTTTAAGGCCGCCGCCTGTGATGCCAGCAAGTCTGTGATTGTTCGACACCATGACAGCCTCCCCTCCAGCCATTAACATTGTCTACTTTCAACAACATAAATGTCAAAATGTCTGCGACTCTAATTAGAGCAGTAGGTCAGCTTGCGCTTCCTCTTTAGCAATGCTGAAGGGGACCGCCTTTGCGTAATCTGTGTTTTCTGCCTGTTCTGGTCTAGAAGGCCAATGGGATTGTTTCTCCATGTCATTGATTATCTCTCTCATACACACTCACACACACCCACGTTTATAGTGGATTGCTCTGCAAAAGGCCATTCTCTTGGGCTGTAAACTACCCGCAAATAAGACATGTTCTTGGCTGCGAGAATGAAAGGGGTTTGTGCAGCCCCGGAGTATGACCTAAATGAAGACGGAGCATCGGTTTGTTTTGTTATCTTCTCCATAGCAAAATGCTCGATTCAAAATAGAAGCTTAAGCACCAGCAGCGTTGCAGGTATATTGAAACCTGGCCATACCCTGCCAACTGCACAGGGCTGCAAGGAAAAACCATGAATCATAAAAATGCATGGCTTGCAATGCGATGACTTTTTAAAGGCTTTCAAACCATTCTGAATAAACACAAACCTGATTTCCTCTGAAAGCTCCGAGGAGGGAAATTTCTCGTTTTCTGTAGGTCGCTCGTCTCACTGCCTTAAATAACGGGAATAGCTTTTCTGATAAAAACAAGCCCAAATCTGCTTTGAACCCATGGCTGCTTGTCCAATTTGCAGTACCCAATGTTGTCTGTCTTATTTTACGAGCCTTTTCCATGTTGATAACGGCTCTCACACGACCCCTTTCACCTTCTCTGTGGACGCAAAAATGATACATTTGCCTGCCCCCGCCCAAAGTATACTTTTTATTGACTTTTAGCTATAGAGCAAGAAGGAGGGAGAAGAAGGAAAGGATTTATACCATGAATAACAGTTACAACAATTCCAATAATAGCTATAACAATTCCATATGCAAAGATATAAAATGCACTTCGAAGTGTCAGTTTACATAGTAATTGAATCCAACCAGAATGATGCGTGTAGTGGAGAAGAACCAGAGAGAGTTGATTCTTCATTCATCTAAGCAATAAATGAATACTATTTGTTGTGAAAAGTCTACTTTGATGAGGCCCTTAGGTAGTTTCAATCAGAGCATAAGCTTTTCCCTAAGGGCTATTTCCCAAATAGGTCAGGTTTTTTTCATGTGCCATAAACCTGATGTGGTAATATAATGATGAGAATGTTGCATCAGGAAACAGCGTTCAACTTCCACTCCAGGTAGATACTGCTGCATGTTAGCCCTCACCCCAAATGTAACCAACACGTTCTATACATTTCAAAAACAAATGCATTTATTTATTTAGTTGATTTATACCCCACCTTTCTCCCCCCAAGGGGACCCAAAGTGGCTTATGTTGTTTTTCTGTCCTTCATTTTATCCCCACAACAACCCGGTGAGGGTAGGTTGGGCTGAGCCAGCGTGGTGTAGTGGTTAGGAGCAGTGGACTCTAATCTGGAGAACCAGGTTTGATTCCCACTCATCCGCATGAAACCTGCTGGGTGACCTTGGGCAAGTCACAGTTCTCTCAGAATTCTCTCAGCCCCACCTACCTCACAGGGTGCCTGTTGTGGGGAGGGGGAAGGAATGGGATTGTAAAGCCCCCTTGAGACTCCTTACGGTAGAGGAAATCAGGGTATAAAAACCAACTCTTCTTCTTTTACAACCAATCATAGCTTTTCATGATCCACACTGTCAAAAGCTTTGCTGTAATCTATGAAACACAAGCTGAGTTTCTTCTGAAATTCTCGCATATGCTCCAGTCACCAACATAAATTTTCAAAATGATCTCTAATGCCTCTTCCTTTTCTGAATCCAGCTTGAATAAGAGGATAGTGATATTGAAAACTCCTTCCTGAGCCAAGAGATAATTTGGATGGCTGAGGTGAGTTGGTTGGAGATAGCAGAGATATCACTTGGGCATCATTCACTACCATTTTTAGTCAGAAATGTTCCAGCTATAAAAACATTTTTGAAGGGGAAGCTGCCAAGTCACAAATTATAAATACTTTTAAAAAATATCCTTAGGGGGGCAAAACATTTATCTGGGTGGGGCAGTGCAGTTATTAGCTCCACCCTGTCTGTGGCCACAGTCCTAAGAACACTTTCTTGGAAGTAAATCCAATTGAATAAAATGGAACTTACTTCTGGCTTAGTTTCACTGTCTTAGGTATAGGAATCATGTAGTGTTTAAATGGGGACAGTGGAGAAAAATGAAAGAATGGCAAGGCTTTGCTCAGCTCTGAACGCACTAGTCTAACTTGGGCAAGTCAGTATTTTAACTGTCTCGACTTCTTCCACAAAGCCCTTGGGATTATAGTTTGTTGTGGGATGCTGAGAATTTATTGTGGAGGATACTGGCCCTTTTCATGGAACTACAGTTCCCAGGGTTCCCTGGGGGAAAATAATAACTTTTGAACTGCTGTAATATAGATTTGCCCTCCAATTTGGTGTCAGTTCCTCATCTATAAAAGAAAAAGCGAAATGACAGTGATTTACCTCACAGAACTTTTGTGAGGACAAAAGAAACTGAGGACTGGAATTTCCTATTTGTAGACATGTAGAGATGCCGCTACAGATTATAATTATATAGGAATGTCACTGGAGTAGTTTGGGAGATAGAAGTTATGGAAGGAGAAAATATACTTCTGTCCTTTCATGAAGATAATTTCACAGGTACCGTGTTGGTCTGCAATAGAATAGCTTGATTTGAGCCCAGTAGTGCCTTAGAGACCAAGATTTTTGGGGTATAAGCTTTTGAGAGTCAAAGCTCATATCTGACAAAGGAAGTTTTCACTGTCAAAAGCTTATTACCCCCCCCCAAAAAAAAATCTTGTTGGTCTTTAAGGTATTATTGGACTCGAATCTAGCTAATCCCCCCTTCCACAATGTGATGTGTGAAATGACTTGTCAGTGGAAAGGAGCAACTTCATAGGAAGTTAATTTTTTTTTGGGGGGATGGCCTTTAAAAATAGCATAGAGTGTAGGAATGCAGTTATTGCTGATGGCTAGAGCCTTCTCTTTCCTGTGAGGCAAGCTGATTCTCTTTGTAGATATCATTGCTAGTGTTCCTAAACATGATTGTTTTGAGCTTCAGATGCGTTAAGTAAATAAAGGCTGTAATTAGGGTATTTTAAGCTAGTGAACCTTGAAACAGAAAGGGCTGAATCAGGCTGTGAGTAGAAACATCAAAGACTAAAAGATGATAGCAAAAAAATAACGCTGACATGTTAGAAAAACTACGTTTAAATTCTCTCATACTCAGTACCCCAGGTCTGTTACCTATCATGGGACCGAGAGCTGGATTTGAAAGGAGTCTCAGAGGTCAGTGTGTTATCTATAAAGCTGTTAACTGTCTAAATGTAGTATACCGCATATGACAGGCGGAGAAGGCCTTGGCTTGATACTTATTCTGTGTGTACATCCTTCTTTTAAAAAAACCCAGCCCAAAGAGCACAAGAATGTCTCTCTGATGATAACAAACCAATTATTTTTAAAAGTTCACCGAACGGAGCTGTGCAGCGAGTTAATTAATTAAGGTTTTGCACAACCTCTTTGGGTTGCGTTGAATCTTGGGGAGTTGCTTAGTGAATCGAATTTCAATTTCCGTCAGATGGCAACAAGGATATCTTAACGCCGCAATGATTCCTCGTCAGTCTTCTGGAAGTCTGCGACTGCATTAGCATGATAATAAAAGTTTGCTGTTGGATGGCTGCCTTCCGGTTGGGCCGTCGTGATGCCAGCGGTTGGTATTGGAAAGAGGAATGTTTGGCATGATATCTGATATGTTCTCCTCCTGTTCCCGCTCTGAGGGAAGGCCATCTTGCAGCTTGGGTTATTCATGCTCATTGCTAGGGGAGGCAGGACTATTTTTTTCTATTTCCTGTCTCCTGGGCGTGGATAGCCCAGGGTTCCACTTTTTCTCCTGCCTTGCTGGGGAGAGCACGTAGTCAGCAGAGCTCTGCTCTCCTGTACCTTTAGGCTAGCTTTAGGATCAGAATCTACCTTCTATTCTATATTTCCTACTACGCTATTTCCTATTCTTACTACAAAAAAACAAAAAAACCCTCTATACTTCTCTGTCCTCTGGAGCCTCTATTTTCAGTTATGCAGGCCCTGGAGGCACTAGGGCCAGCCGCCTTAAGCGGCCGGGAGGAAGACAGCTATTTGTCCGAGGCTGATCACGATCGCGCTCTGTGATCGCATTCGGCCCCAATATCCAATCCATTCTCGGTTGGCCGCCTTGGCGTTCCTTTGGAGTGGCAAGAGGCGACTGCTGCCCAGCCCGACGATCGGCCTCTCCACAAGAAAGCCTCAAAGAAGAGGCAAAATGGCGGGTGCACCAAAAAGGGTGCCAAAAAGCCGCGGCCCCTGAAGAGCGATTCTGGCGCCGCGGCAACAGTCTTTAGCGGTCTCCCCACCTCTGGGGGTATGGAGGGAGAACCGCAAGCCTGCAGCTCTTGTTCCGGCTCCAGGACGGTCTTGGGTAAGGTAACTCTTTCTCTGGGCGAGCCAGCAGGAGGGCAGACTGCAACATTAGATCAAGTGGCGGCAGTGATCGCACAGGCTCTTGCTGCCCAGAAACAACCCGTACCACCTGGTTCTCCCTCCCTCTCCGATAGCTCCCCAAGGCATTTGGCCATGAGGGAGCCTTGCTGCAGCCACGCAGAAGGCATAGGTCCCTGGCTAACTAAGGCAGCAATGAAAAGTAATTATGCCCAGACCTCCATTCATACTATACAGGATCGCGCCTCGGTGTATTCATCTGAAGGCAGTATCAGAGAGGAGGGAGAGTGTGACTCTGACACAGAAATTACCATGGTTGAGGGAAACATTCCTCGTTTATTTGCCACGGAGGATTATCAGCCTCTTCTCTCCAAAGCCCTCTCTGCTCTTGAGCTTAATGATGAGGCTGAAACTGTGGAGGAGTCCAAACCTTGCGTTTGGCCCATAGGCACTAAGTCCTACTTTCCCAGAGTAAACCACCAAATCAAAACAGTTCCCTTGCCAGAATATTTTCAGCAAGTGATCAAAACTGAGTGGGATAAACCCACCATTGATAGGCAGTTCCCTGCTGTGACAAAGAAGTTGTACCACATGTCATTAGCAGCCATGGAACTCCTTAAGTTACCGGTGGTTGATGCTCCTGTGGCCGCTCTGCAGTCACCGGAACTCCCAGCTGAGGATGGGATGGGCTGCATAAAGGATCCATTAGACCAGAAAATGGATTTTTTTTATCCAGAAAGGTCCATGAGGCTGCTGCATTAACACTATAGCTGCATAACCACTGCAGCAATAATTGCAAGGGCATCACATGCTTGGGCAAAGAAATTATCCCAGCTACTTCTGGGGGCCGATCAGAGGGTGGCAGAGGGAGTGGACAGGGTCCTCGAGGCCTCTGCTTTTCTGGCCGATGCCTCCCTGGATGCACTTTCCTTTTCAGCCAGGGCAGCCGCCTCTAACGCAGCCATTCGCAGGGCTCTCTGGTTAAGAGCCTGGCCATTTGACATTAAAGCCAAAACACCCCTGCTTGCCTACCCACTGCAAGGAGGCAAGCTATTCGGAGAAAAGCTAGATAATATGTTAATAGAGACAAAAGATAAAAAGCGCATCATGCCCAAGCCCCAGAGGAAGGAATACAAACCTTTCCAGCAGTCTTTTCGATCCAGTCATGCCTTGCCAAGATTCAGACAGGACCAAAGACGTACCCCTTGGTCGGGCAATCACCAGTCTTTTCGGCGCCCAGGCAGATTCTTACGTCCTTTCCAAAACCAACAATTCAGGGGGGACAAAGGGGATAAATTCCCCAAGTCATGCAAGCAGCAGT
The DNA here is from genome assembly GCF_029931775.1 of Euleptes europaea. NCBI lineage: Eukaryota > Metazoa > Chordata > Lepidosauria > Squamata > Sphaerodactylidae > Euleptes > Euleptes europaea. The sequence continues at coordinate 19,514,833 of NC_079317.1, read as the reverse complement.
GACGCCACTACTGCATCTGTGGGAGGAAGATTGCAGCTCTTCCTTTCACAATGGAGACTCTCCCAGCCAGATGCCTGGGTGCTGCAAGTGATAGAACAAGGGTACCAAATAGAATTAAAAGCCACACCAAGGGATCGCTTTGACCCATCACCAGCGTGCCACTCAACTGCCAAACACACATGGACCATGCAGGCCATTGCCCACTTGCTACAAATTGGAGCCATAGAGGGGGTTCCCTCATCAGAGGGAAATCACATTGCTCAAAATCACATCACACGCAAAAGTGACAGATCAGTGGCGGTGCCAACTCTGGTCTGAAGAAGTCTCCTCTGCTGGGCTCAGCCTTCCAACCTCCGGAAAGGGCTATTGTTCATCTTACCACAGCCCGTTCAGGTGCGTTGGGCTATACGGACCTACATCAACCACACGGCCCCATTTAGAAATTCAGAATCCCTATTCATTTCCACATCAGCCCCTAATCGAGGTCGCAAGATGTCACGGCCGTCGATAAGTAGGGCAGTAAAGCAATGCATCATAGAAGCATACACTGCAGGTAAACTTCCTGTACCAGAGGGCATCACTGCCCATTCCATACAAAGCGCTGCCGCCACAGCGGCTTATAATAATAAAACATCCATAGATGAAATCTGCAAAGCAGCCACCTGGTCCTCGATCTCCACTTTCGTACAGCATTACAACATTAATACACTGGCATCGGCTGATGCGGTCTTTGGGAGACGAGTTCTCCAACATGCCTTCAAAGTGGAAGATCAAATCCCACCTGGGAACTAGCTCTTGGATGTCCCAAGCTGCAAGATGGCCTTCCCTCAGAGTGGGAACAGAGCCTTGTTCACTCACCGAGAAGGTTCCTTCCGCTTGGAGGTAGAAGGCCATCTTGCCCACCCGAAATGAACAAGGGTGGCATGCTTATCAGGGACTTTTAAAAGTCCAACTCAGTAAAGTTATCACAGTTCTCCAAGTGAAGGAGTTAATTAACTCAGTTCAGTATTCTTGTTATTACTGTTATCTGTTATCTGTGTTGCTTGTTTTTTATACCTCCTGTCTCAAGTAGCTTGCTAGTAGTCAAGTGGAACCCTGGTCTATCCATGCCCAGGAGACAGGAAATAGAAAAAATTAGTCCTGCCTCCCCCAGCAATGGGCGTGAATAACCCAAGCTGCAAGATGGCCTTCTACCGCAGAGTGGAAGGAACCTTCTCGGTGAGTAAATAAGGCTCCGTTCTGGTTGTGGCTCTCAGTTTGGCCTAGGGAGCAGATGAGCCACTTTAAGCTTCATCTTCAAAAGCTGCATCAAAAGCAGCATCAGTTACTGACAGGGAGCAGACAACCTGCATCGACACCTGATTGTCTTTAGAGCATTCCTCCGTGTCAGTCATCGCAGATTAACGCTTCTGGCTCATTTTCCTAAGGAAAAGTGAAACTTTGAAGAAAGTAGGACAGCCCAGGAGGAGGATGCTTTCAAGAATAGCTCCTCAGCCCCGTTTGCTATGCTCAGCTGAGGCCATGAGTTCCTTTGAAACCTAACTCCAGGTAGCATGTACAAAAGGAAGCGCCCGTCTAGTGGCCAATCAGTGGCTCATGTTGAAAGCTTTTTGTCTGTGTGAAGCAGAGAAGGAGGGGCTGTGGCTCAGTGGTACAGCATATGCTTGACATTCAGAAGATCCCAGGTTCAATCCCGGCATCTCTAGTTAAAAGGAACAGGAAGTAGGGGATTTGAAAGAACTTGACCTGAGACACTGGAGAGCTTCTGTCAGTCTAAGTAGACGATACTGACCTTGATGGACCAGTGGTATGATGCAGTGTAAGGCAGATTTGTGTATTCATATGTTCTATTTTGTCACATCTCCTCTTTTCCCTACCTTATCTCTTCAGTTTAGGCTTTTCTTGTCGAGCCCATTGACTGCCTTGAATTCTGCCTGTTTTGAGCTGTCCTGGTCTTAATCCTGCCCAGTTATGATGTCCCTATCTCAGGTCTTTTATGCATGGCTGTTCCACTGGCCATCACCCCTCTGACGACTTTCGGTCTTTGTTTTAATTATGCATGCCATTTCCGACTGTAAGAAGTCACCTCGCTCTCCCCCTGCATTTTGCCCGTGTTTTCAGGGACCTGTTTTATCTCGAATTTGAAAATGCGGGCAAAACACAGGGAAACATAGGGGGAGAGCGAGGCGATCTCTGATGGTTGGAAACGGCATGTATAACCAAAACAAGTTGTCGGAGGGGTGACGAGGGAAACAGCCATGCATAAAAGGCCTCAGTTTGCCTCCTCTCTGGGAAACAGAGGGTTAGGCAGGCATATTGAAAGCCCATAGAACCAGCCATCTTGATACTTATTACAGCTGATCCCCCAAAGTTCTCAAAAGATGACAGCCTCAAGTCATTGGATGCTGTACATATTGGAACGGACTTCACATGGTGGGTCTTTGCTTCTTAATCCTGCCACAGCAATCCACTGAACCCCCCCCCCCAATTTTGTCCCTAGGGCCCGGTCAGCAGACCCTCAGGAACAGCATCAGAGGCAGAGTGGGCCATCGTTAAATGGAGGGAGGAATCAATGGAAATTGCTATCCCCTTTCTAAGTCATGGTTGGATGCATGAATGTATTGAAGTTTTGTTAATTTATCTCATGTAACCATGAAGTATTCATTCTGTTATTAGTTTTTTTGTCAACCTTCTTGGTTACCGGGCTGAGATCTGAGCCAACTGTCCCAAGTAGTCTCAGAGCTGATGATACAGGGAAGCTGTCTTCCTCCAACTGCTCTCTTGAGTTCCATTGGGAAACATGTGCAGCCATCTGAGTTAAGTGATTTCACAAATTGAGTCAGTAGAGGTTCCATGAGGTGGTTTGAGGAAATAAAAATGGCAGAGAGGCAGACAGGGAGGGAGAAAGGATTATAGGAGGCACAAAATTCCCATTGAATGTCTGAGGTATAGATCAAGAAACACAAGAACTTTGTAAGATGCAAGGTAGCCCCAAGGAAGCACAACAGGTAGTACATTTCTCACTTTTTGGGCTGGATCGGGGTCTCTGTCCTTCTTGAGCCTGTGGGCACCTTTGGAATTCTGACACAGCATGGTGGGTGCAGCCACAAAATGGCTGCTGCAGCTTACCTTCAGTCACAAAGTAAAGATCCTTGTGTTGTGGTGGTAGCTGCTGTCCAAGCAACATTTTTTTAAAATCTGCATAGCCAATTAAATCTCCAGCAGTCAGTCAGAAGCCTTGCTGGGCAAAAGCTCCACCTGGCCCTAGCCACTTTCTAAAGATATTTGACGGGCACCAGGAAAAGTGTCTGTGAGTACCATGGCACCTGTGGGCACCATGTCTGGGACCACTGGGCTAGATGATACACACATCTGGCTCACCAAATGTCTATATGGAAGTTCTCTCAAGGCAAACGGATGCCTGCATTTCTCTAATACAGCTGACGTCACTGTATCCCTTCCTTGTGAGTTTGGAAACCAGGCTGAGTTGTTTCTTGAACCACTGCTGTCTTTTTTCCATACAGCCAGCTTCAGATGAAGAAATGTTTATCTTGTGTGCGTTGCCAAATGTCTCCGGCACTTGGGGCCCCAGATCCTTTAATGTTTAAATTGAATATTTTAGCAATTTGGGGGGGAAAGGCTAAATGCATTTCTGCATAATGGTATGACTTGAAACTTGGCAGTTCTGTGTTGGCTAATCAGTAGATGTGCGGGTAATTGACTCTGGTGTAAGTAGTGTTCTGCAGACTCCTTTGCGTGTGTGAAGTGGCAGATTATTGCTCTCCATATGTTCCATAACCTCTTTCATTGCTGCTCTGTGTGGGGTCCCTGTTCATTATCCACACCACAGTTTATTGAGAGAAAAATGTCAAGTTACCTACAGAGTTAAGTGTAATAATAATATGTATTTCCTAATACAATATCTGACTCATTACTGGCTTCTTCTTTCAAGGGGGGTAGGCAGCTCCCTGTCTTGAAACAAAAGCCTGTGAACTTTCTATTGCTGTACTAGAAAGTGCTATTAAGTCACAGCTGACTTACAGTGACCCTGTAGGGTTTTCAAGGCAAGAGACAAACAGTGGTGGTTTCCATTGCCTGCCTCTGCATAGCAGCCCTAGGCTTCCTTGGTGAACTCCCATCCAAGTACTCACCAGGGCCAATCATTTCTAATTTCTGAGATCTGACAAGCTTGTGCCATCCAGGTCAGGGCTTCTAGTTCGAAATGGAGAATGGCCCTCAAGCTTTGTGTGAACCCTTCCTTGAAAAGGATGGCAACTTGGCTGTTTTTCCTCTTTGTGTGTGAAGCGCTGTCAAGTCGCTTCCGACTTATGGCGACCCTATGAATTAATGTCCTCCAAAACATCCTACCATTAACAGCCTTGCTCAGATCTTGCAAATTGAGGCCCGTGGCGTCCTTTATAGAGTCAATCCATCTCGTGTTGGGTCTTCCTCTTTTTCTGCTGCCTTCAACTTTTCCTGGAATTATTGTCTATTCCAGTGACTCTTGTCTTCTCATAATGTGGCCAAAGTATGAGCTATATATAGTAAGTGAATGTTAGTTGTTAGCATATTGGTCTCTCCTACTAGCCTGATTATAGACTTTAAGCCAACTAGCTGAAGTTAAAACTTTTTCCCTGGCCCAAGGCAATTTTATTGCAGGGTTTCCACCTTTTCTTATCTCTTACTGAGCTCTGACTACATGGGAGCTCACCTACTTGACATTTCTGTAGGAGTGTGGAAAGTGTGATTCGAGGTTCTTGTTCCTCTGAGTCAACTTTACTGTAGATTAATTACCCACATCTGCTGATATCATACCTTGCTAGTTAAGGATTGGAATGTGTTTTGAATACCTACTTGAATAATAACAGGCTGCAAATAGCTATATTGGTCCAAAGCAAAATCCAGTGATGCCTCCAAGATACCTTGTTAAGTATCTGAAACTCCCAATTGTCATATAATTGCACTTTTGATGGGTGCTGGTGATAAATTTAACAATAGTTTTAGGACTCCAAGATTTGCAAGCAAACCAGAATATGGGCACCAAAAGTATGACTTATTCATCTCCTGTACAGCTCAGTACAACACCGGTTTTATTTTTAATTTTTTTAGTATCTCAAGCACCTTATTTTTCTTATAGATGCTATACAAGAAATTCAGGGATACAGTCCAGTTATAGTTAAGCACTTCGAATTAAGCATTCTCAGCATGGTGTGGTGGTTAAGAGCGGTGGACTCTAATCTGGAGAAGCGGGTTTGATTCTCCACTCCTCCACATGAGCACGGACTTCAATCTGGTGAACAGGATTTGTTTCCCCACTCCTCCACATGAAACCTGCTGGGTGACCATGGGATACAGTTTTCTCCGAACTCTCTCAGCCCCACCTACCTCACAGGGTGTCTGTTGTGGGGAGAGGAAGGGAAGGAGATGGCAAGCTGGTTTGATTCTCCTTAAAAGGTAGAGAAAGTCGGCATACGAAAACCAGCTCTTCTTCATAAGAGCAGGGTTAAAGGGGCAAAATTGATTCCTGGGAGCCACAAATGTGTGTGCTCTGAGCACAACATTATGTGGAAACAAGCCAAAAAGAGCTCTTACTGCCATTGAGGAGGGAAAGTAGAGTAAAAGCTCTATGCAGAAGGCACCTATGTGAGTTTGCCTTTTCAGAGCTGTCATTCAAATAATACTGTCCTGACTTCTCCTGCAAACCAGGACTGCAAACTGTGGTTTGTTCCTGCCTTGCACTTTTGATTTGCAGGGAAAGTGCGAACTGTGGGCTGTGTTCAGATACAATGGTAAACTATAATTTAATGTTAAGTATCACTAATTACATTGCAGGGTATGAAGGTAAGCAGTTGTGTGCAAGCCCAAGGATTCCCTGGGCTCATTAATGTAGCACAAGGGTCCCCAGCTTTTTTGATCTTGTGAGCACCTCTGGAATTCTGACATAGCGTGGTGGGCTCATCTACAAAACGGCTGCCACAGGAGGTGGAGCCAACTACAGAATGGCTGCCACAGCTTACTTTCAGTTATGCCATGAAGATCCTTGTGTTGTGTTGGCAGCTGCTGCCAAAGCAACATTTTAAAAAATCTACACAGCCAATCAAATCTCCAGTAGCCCCGCCCACTTTCTAAAAACACTTGGCGGACATCATAGTACTCATGGGAGCACCTGATGTAGCATCAAACTATGGTTCAACGTATTGTCTGAAACAAATGAATATGTCTTGAGAGCAGTTTTTTGTCTGTTTTATTCCAGTGAGCATAAGAAGGGCAGGGTTGAACTCTTCTTCCCTGGGGCTACTGTGATAAACTATGCTGGCTTCAGGTGGTAGTCCAAGACCAAGATCTTCACCCTGATTTTGAAATGATGGAGGCAAACCACCTCATTCTTTTTTGGGGAATTAATCTTAACTGTTGGTTTCAGAGTTCTCCCCCTGAAACCAGTTCAACTGCTTCTTTCATTGTCCAGTAGATGATGCAAGCATGACAGACATTCCTTATTTTAAGTCTTCTTTGGGGTGGGGGAGGAATTTTATCTTCAAGGTGCTTATCTTCAGTTTGCTAAATATGGCAGCGGACAAGACAAAAGAATGATCAGTACATAGCTTTCATTTTTTTAGAAAATTTATATGTCGCCTCTCCAGAGATGTGCTTGAAGTGCCTTGAAACTAATAAAACAAAGCCATTTAAACACAACTGTTAAAAAAACAGGCTAACCCCGTTATATATATATTGCTACAGATGCAATTTTACATTTTTAAGAAGGAACACAGTTTTTAAGTTGGCACGCAACTGGATGAATTTGACCAATGTGGGAAGAGATGGTAAAAATATCCTTTGTGAGTCTCGATGGGGGGGAAATGTAGCATCTGGGGACAGGTGGATGGGAACAATAAATAGCAAAAAATGATTCTCAAGCCAGTGCTACCTTCTCTCTCCATAAAGCAATGTTTAACTCTCAGGTTGGGAGAAATTCTGTACAATCTCCCCTTGTTATTAGCAGTTCTGGATTTTATGGTTTGGGATTATCAATTAACATAAATATATTGTACAATACAGTTCAGATTCTGTGAAAGTTTTCTTGATCAAAGAATTGAGCAATTCCAAGAATAATATAGTATCCACCATAGTTTGCTTTGGACAGTAGAAGTTTTGCCCCACTTTCATTCTACAACTGATATCAGACTGAACTCAGTGTGAGATATTTTTCTCATTTCTGACAAACATTTAAGTGTTGAGTCATGCCCAAAACGATCACAACATTTAAGGAAAAATTATATTTATTTACTTATTTACAGAATTTATATTCTGCCCTATCAGGGCCACCAAGGCAGCTAACAATTAAAAGCAGAATATTGTAAAACAGTCATTAAAACCAGTTAAAAAACAGAACTAAAAATATCAAAACACAAACATAGAAATAAACACATAAGGCAGGAAGGAGATGTAATTGAGGTAATGCCAGATTTTTTTAAAAAAAATCTTAACCTGCTGGCATAAGACATTCATAGAAGGGGGCAGACCCATATGGGACTCACTGCCAAGGGATGTGGTGACGGCTTGAAAAGAGAGTAAAAAAATTCATGAAGGGTAAATCTACCCCCCCCTCATCAAGTCACATATGATTTATGGCGACCCCATAGGGTTTTCAAGTAAAGAGACCTAAGGAGGTGGTTTGCCATTGCCTGCCTCCGCGTCACGACCCTGGTATTCCTTGGAGGTCTCCCATCCAAATACTTGTCAGGGTCGACCGTGACTGGCTTCTGAGATCTGACGATATCAGGCTAGCCTGGGCTATCCAGGTCAGGGCAGGGTAAGTCTAGTAGGAGGCTGTTATCCATGATGGTTAAATTGGGACCTCCATGTTCCAAAACAGTTCACTAAGTTACAGTGAATGGATCCTGTGTACAATGTATGCTTGATTTTTCTTGATCCATGTGTTGAGTAATTCTCATGTTACGTTCAACACATCCACAGCTTAGTGTGTGATTGAAACCCCATGTGTGATTGAAATCCAGACATTATTCCCCAGTTTTGTTTGTAAAGTGAACACACAGTGGCTCTTTCTTACAAACAGATGTACCCATGGATATACAGGATGTCTGTGTGCTCACTGTATCATGTGAACAGGGATAATGTACTTATGAATACTAGTTGCTGGTGGGGGATCAGTAGCAACATGGGGGGGGGCTGTGGGCGCTGTTCCCCTGCTGTATGCATTTCAAGGCATCTGGTTGCTGTTATGGGAAACTGTATGCAGTACTGCATGGAGCATTGGTGTGGTCCAGCAAGTTTATTTTTATGTTATTTTTTTTCTGGGCCATTAACATTCTAGGCCTTTTTTAAAAGAATGAGAATTGTCTTTTATGATTTGATGTCAAGAGCAGGGCTTTGAATGTCATTCGTGTCATCAGAAATAGAACCCCGCAGGGGAATATGCACCCTGACCTGGATAGCCCAGGCTAGCCGGATCTCGTCAGATCTCAGAAGCTGAGCATGGTTGGCGCTGGTTAGTACTTGGATGGGAGACCACTAAGAAAGCCCAGGGTTGCTATGCAGAGGGAAGGCAATGGCAAACCACCTCTGAAATTCTCTTGCTTTGAAAACCCCACGGGGTTGCCATAAATTGGCTGCGACTTTATGGCACTTTCTGACACCAGCAGAGGTTTGATTCCCCACTCTTCCGCATGAAGCCTGTTAGGTGACCTTGGGCTAGTCACAGTTCTCTCAGAACTCTCTCAGCCCCACCTACCTCACAAAGTACCCATTGTGGGGGTGGGGGAAAGGGAAGGTGATTGTAAGCCGCTTTGAGACTCCTTATCGTATAGAAAAGCGGGGTATAACAACCAACTCTTCTTCTTAAAGATGGAGAGCCATTAAGAAAGGAACAAGGAGCAAATTTACCCCCCACCAACTGATCTCAAAGTTTCTAACACAATTGCAGGATCCTATATAAGTGAAAGGCTTCCTTCTCATTTGGGGAGAAGGAAAGGAAATTGTTGTGAAACCTGCCTTTTGTCACAGAGATCCTGCAGAGGCTTCAGTGTATAGAATCACAGAGTTGGAATGGGCCATACAGGCCATCTAGTCCAACCCCCTGCTCAATGCAGGATCAGCCTAGAGCATCCCTGACAAGTGTTCGTCCAGCTGCTGCTTGAGTGAGGGGGAGCTCACCACCTCTCTAGGCAGCTGATTCCACTACTTACTGTAAAAAAAAAGTTTCCTAATATTCAGCTGGTACCTTTCAGCCAGTAATTTAAACCCATTATTGCGAGTCCTATCCTCTGCTGCCCGCAGGAACAGTTCCCTGTCCTCCTTTAAGTGATAGCCTTTCAAATACTTTAAGGGAGCAATCATGTTCCCCCTCAAACTCCTCTTCTCCAGACTGAATGTTCCCAAGTCCCTCAGCCTTTCCTCATAGGGCTTGGTCTCCAGGTCCCCGATCATCCTCGTCACTTTCCTCTGCTTCCACGCCATTCTGTCTACACCCTCTTTGAAGTGAGGCCTCCGGAACTGCACACAATACTCCAGGTGCAGCCTGACCAATATAGTGTACAGTGGGACTATGACATCTTGCAATTTGGGTGTAATGCCTCTTTTGATACACCCCAAGACCGCATTAGCCTTTTTTGTCACTTCATCATACTGACTGCTCATTGTTAGTTTACAAGCAGAGATGTTCTGTAGCCTCATGTTACCTTTGCCTGCATGTGCATCCCCCCTATATATATTCCTCTTTTCATAATGATGTGTGTTTGTTAGCAGCATGATAAAGATAACTGAATTCTGAAAACAGTGTTTCAAAGGCTGTGATTCATATTTGTTTACTTTATCAGTAGCCAATTTTTATTGACTATAGGGCAGAAATATCATTCCTGCCTTCAAACGGGTGACATTTGAAATCTCTTCATCTGTTTTGTTTTGCTTTGTTTACTTTTCATCTTCTTTAGAGGCCTGTTAGGTATTTTGAGGCTCAGTCAATTATCTGAGGTTTTTGGGATTCCTTAAAAAATCTCTCACAGGGCTCTGAAGTACAATTCTGTTATAAAAACAGCAGCCCCATTTAAAAGCCATAGACATAGCCTTGCTCTTTTTGAAATATCATCTGTTCAATATTCATGCGACTAAAAACATTCCAGTGATATATTACATAAGAACATAAGAAAGGCCATGCTGGATCAGACCAAGGCCCATCAAGTCCAGCAGTCTGTTCACACAGTGGCCAACCAGGTGCCTCTAGGAAGCCTGCAATCAAGACAACTGCAGCAGCACCATCCTGCCTGTGCTCCACAGCACCTAAGATAACGGGCATGCTCCTCTGATCCTGGAGATCTTTGGCCATTGGACTCAATGGCATTGAAGTCCTTCCCCTCCCCAAACCCTGCCCTCCTCAGGCTCCACCCCTAAAACCTCCCACCGGTGGTGAAGAGGGACCTGGCAACCCTACCATCGATATATTTATTTCCTTCATTGATAGTCCGCCTTTCTCCCCAAGGGGTACCCAACGTGGCTTACACTGTTCTCCTCTACTCCATTTTATCCTCACAACAACCCCACTAGGTAGGTTAGGCTGAGAGTATGTGATTTGCCCAAGGTCACCCAGTGAGATTTTGTGGCAGAGTGGGGATTCTCACCTAGGTCTCCCAGTTCATCTTACCACTGTACCATGCTGGCTTGAACTTCACATCCCACTCTTTTTATCTTCCCCGTTTTGTGGCTGGCTGTGCCCCCTCCACAGACTGGTTGCAGATACAGCATCTACATGGGTAGAGAAAGGGTCTTTATTGTAGATCTCCATTGGAAGGGGGGGAGAAGTCCATATTTAATTAAACAGTTTGCTTGAATAATTTGTTTCCAATTCCCAGAATATGAATAGTCTCATCCCATTTTTATGCCCTCTTGGTATTACCTGAGATGTTGATTCAGCTAAATGTGGATGTTTTACACAGCGACTTACTGATGAGGCATAGATGCAACAGCCCTGACCTGGATGGCCCAGGCTAGCCCAATCTCAGAAGCTAAGCAGGGTTGGCCTTGGTTAATATTTGGATGGGAGACCCCCAAGGAAATCCAGGGCCACTACGTAGAGGCAGGCATTGGCATATCTCTTCTGACTGTCTCTTGCCTTTAAAATCCTATGAGGTCATCCTAAGTTGGCTGCAACTTGACAGAACTTTCCACCGTCACCAGATGTAACAACTGATGCCTACACTCACCACTGTTTGACAAGCAGGTAACACTGACTGCTAAAGCCCTATTTCTCACACACACACCCTTTGTGGTCCCCCTAGGGTTGCCAGCTCCGGGTTGGGAAATATCTGGAGATGTTGGTGGAGCCTGAGGAGGGCGGGGTTCGGGGAGGGGAGGGACTGAAATGGTTATAAGGCCATAGAGTCCACCTTCCAAACCAGCCATTTTCTCCACGTGAACTGATCTCTGTAGCCTGGAGATTAGTTGTAATAGCACGAGATCTCCAGCCACCACCTGGAGGTTGGCAACCCTAGGTCCCCCAGATGTCATTTCTCTCCCTTGACTAAACCAGGCCTGGCTCATCTGTGCCAGTCCTCTTCCCCCTGCTTGTATAGGAGAGTTGGACTCCCTTGGGGTCTATAACTTGAGGCCTAGTCTTTTTCTGTTTTTTAAACTATAGATATAAATGTACTACATGTGCGAACCTTGAACAATGAGTCAGAAGTAGAACTGGAGCGTGAAGGCCAGAGCTGCTTAGAAAAGTCCCTTCCACCCCACTACTAGGCTGTGTCAGGGAGAACAAAAGATAATTTACCACACAGTTGTAATTTAGGTCATGTGCATCTCACTTCTCTTTAGCCTTCTCTTCACGTGTATCTCACTTCTCTTTAAAAGCAGACCTTCCCCCCTCCCATCCCTCCCCAGTTTAAAAAGAGGAAGGGTTTGTTATTCTGTTGTATAGTGTCTAAGAGCAAACAGAACTTGGCATAATAATACAGAGCCAAATATAAAAATGCTATTTTTGGATTTTTTTGCTATTTTTGTTACTTTTAGTGTATGCCCAATGGAAGCAACATAATGTTGAACAACACGTTTACTTAAATGGGAATTTTTGGTGCAAAAAAAGAGGAAATAAAAACTCACAAGGGAAAAATTAAATTGAAATGGGAACATGTGGCAGCATTCGATATTCCATCTCATTTTTCCTGTAAACCTTATTGGTTCCTAATGGATTCCATATTAGGAAAGTGATTCAAGAAATAAAGACATTATTATAATGAAGGTCAACAGTCAGGCAAGTGGTGAGTGTATGGCTTTCTTTGGAAAGTCTAGATTCTAGACTTTGTAGACTCTAGAATATATGTGAATTTCTGCCCCCATCTTAACCACAACACCTGCCAGCTTGCTCCTTGGTTGTAGAATATACCAGATCACGGTATCTATGTTGGTTGACTTCTCTGATGGGTCAGTCTAGAACAGTGATACTCACTTTGATAATAAGAGTTTTCGGCAATTCCTAGAGCAGACTGACTGGGCTTTCCCAGGAAGTGTTGCAATGCTGTCAGCCAACAGTGTCTAGGGCTGCCAACTCCATTTGGGGAAATTGCTGGAAATTTGGAGATGGAGCTAGAGGAGGGACCTCAGTGGGATTTAATGCTATATAGTCCACACTTCAAAGCAGCCATTATCTCCAGGGGAACTGACTTTTGTTGTCTGGAGATCAATCGTAATTCTGGGAGATCTCCAGACTCTACCTGGAGGTTGGTCCTAATAGTGCCCCATGTTCTCTCCACACACACACCCCGACTACCACCTGGTGCTTGCCAGTGGCTGGCAACATCCTAATGAATTTTTTTAAGTTTAATTGGAAAAAAGAAGTCCTGAGCAGACTTGAGGTCCTAGGTAGGGATTGAAGTGGTAGATGAGGTCACAGTTGAATTGTATGGGTAGACTTATTTGTTTGGGGACATCTGGTTGTAACACCAGCTTTGTGACTGAGGTGGGCACAGTTTGAGTAATTTGTGCCTCTTCTCCATTGGCCTTTCTGCTGAACAATAGATTTTGTTTTAGAAAAAAAAAACTACCAAGTTAAAACGCAGAGTTTGCTTCCTGCACATACGCTCTCTATTTTGGTAAAGCTTCCTTTTCCTGTTTGGTTACAAGACCCTGTATAAACTTTCCAGTTAGATTGCTTGACTGTCTTCATGTTCTGCTTTGTAACTGGGTGAAGTTACAAAGACCATGTTTTAGTGGAGACTGGATAGATTTAATCCCCCCCCCAATATACACCAGAGGTTTACAATGGCAGAGAGGTAAGTATTTGGGGATCTTACTACGAAGCTATGACCACTTAGTTGCAGAACAATGTTATGTTACATGAAGAATAGGTCTTTATTTTTGAAAACATGAATGTAAAAGTGAATCCATTTTACTTGTGTATGCGTGTGTGAATGAATGGAAGGAAAGAAGGAGTAATACTATTATGATTTGAGTTTCCAGAGAGGGGGAAAGTTGATAAGACTATCCAGATATATAGCCATTGTGATTTTTCGTCAGTTGCATTTCTAGTATTTAATAATCCTTCCTGGAAATAAAATTTCCTCTCTCTAAATCCCTCTTGCTACAAAATGCAGAATGAATGGCTGCAACATCATTATTAATTTTTCTTTGTGGTACAGTTATTGGTTTTGACTAGGTATTATGGAAGATGCCAAAAGCTGCTATCCCCATTACAAAAAATATAAGATGTATAGCAGCTAATAAGCCTAAATATAGTTAGAATTGGTTTGAGGGCTTCTGTGTCATGGGTGCCACATTAGCTTTTGGTTCTGAAAGTTTAAAACGACAGCTGTGCTTAATATTACTTACAGTCTTAAGCAGTAGTTCATTTATTGGATATCACCATTCTTTGTGAAAGCGTGCCTGTTGATTCTGCCACTGCTATGAGTGACCTGGTGTTACAGGTAGGGGTGCCAGGTCCCCTCTCTCCTCCGGCAGGAGGTTTTTGGGCTGGAGCTGAGGCAGGGGTCGCGTGCTGCATCACAACGGGCCTTTTACCACCCATGGTAAAAGGCCCGTTGCAATGCGTTTATACCCAGAAGTGCTGCATCGCAACAGGCCTTTTACCATGCAAATCTAAGCAACCTGGCAACCCTAGTTACGGGTGACGAATGAATTGCCACTTTTGTTTACCTGAGAAACGTATACCTACAACACAATTCACTGGCTAGAACTAAAGCAGTCCTTTTAATTGCAAGAGTCCTTTTAATCAGTTGAATGTCATTCGTAAGCCTTGGTTATCACAATAAATGAGGCAGCACATGGCAAGAAACCTCTGCTTGACTGCAGCAGCTATTAACACCACCAGGGGCAAACTGGGAGGTTGAAATGGCCCAGGAACAAGCCAAGCTGAGCAGCCATTGCAAGAGCTGCAGGGCTTCATTACAGGGACCCAGCCAGCAGTGTTGGCAGCGGGCATCAGCTCTCCAGTTGCTTGCAGCTACAGTGTGGGAGAAAAGCAACCAGTGAAACCGACGCAGTCTATTGTTGCTACTGAAGCCAAGCAGCTCCTGTAATGCTTCTATAGGTGCTGAGGCATGGCTCCCCCCAGGGCAGCAACCCACCAGGAACTTTCCCAGTAAGTTTGATGGTCGGTCCATCCTTGACGGCTGCTCGTTTGCCCAGTGACGGTGTCTGGCTTCTGCTTGGATATGGTTGGATCAGCAAAGAGGAACAAGGATGTTGTCAGCTGCCGCGATTTCCTTGTTCCTCTCTTGCTCTGAGTTGAAGAATAAGCCAGTGGTGCCAGAAGGAGGAAATGAGTAGACGGGTAGTGACAAGAGGAGGTTAAATGTTGGGAGCTACTACTGTTATCCGGAGGCTTCCCATCGCATGGAGTCTTGTTGGTGGGTTTGGGGGTGGTGGTGCTGGTTTTAGTCTAGCACTGTAAGTCTTGGGTTTAGATCCAGACTAAACTTCTGCTAAAGACACTGCAGCCCGTTGATCTCCCTGAAGTGCTGCTCCTCGGGGATAGGGGACCCTCAGAAATGATGGGGAAATTGGGTGTTTACAAAAAGAACATGGGGATTATGCTTCCCCTTTCATTAGAAGAAAACTGGGTTCAACCCTTTGTCTCTGAGCTCACCTAGATGGGAGCTTCCTATTTTTAAACTATGACTTTTAACATTTGAAGCAAGCCTGCGGGAAACCTTCTCTCTAGGAGCAGAGCAAATATATGATATGAGAATTTCACAGGTTGAAATTAAATCAAAAGCGTTTCCATCTAGACATTAGGAAGAAATTTCTAACAGAGTGGTTCCTCAGTGGAACAGGCTTCCTCGGGAGGTGGTGAGCTCTCCTTCCCTGGAGGTTTTTAAGCAGAGGCTAGATAGCCATCTGTCAGCAATGCTGATTCTATGACCTTAGGCAGAGAGGGAGGGCACCTTGGCCATCTACTGGGCATGGAGTAGGGGTCACTGGGGGTGAATTTCCTGCCTTGTGCAGGGGGTTGGACTGGATGACCCTGGTGGTCCCTTCCAACTCTCTGATTCTATGAGAAGCTAATGCTGGTATAATTTCTGGCTCGGGATGTTCCCAATTTCCTCTCCTGACATAATTTTGTAATTATCCTTTGAGTTTGGAGGAACTTCACCGGACACACAGAAGCTCAGTGTTAGCTGTCATGATTCCAGAAGGCTTCACTGTTACAATAGGCCCTTGCTGCATGGGTGATATTGATATGGCAGTTCACACCCTCTGCCCATCATATTTCTGTCCTGCATGAGCTCCATGGAGCTCAAGGTGGCATACATTGCCCCCCTCCATTTAATCTCACAACACCCCTGTGAGGTAGGTTACGATGAAAGATTAACTGTCCCA
The DNA here is from genome assembly GCF_029931775.1 of Euleptes europaea. Lineage (NCBI taxonomy): Eukaryota > Metazoa > Chordata > Lepidosauria > Squamata > Sphaerodactylidae > Euleptes > Euleptes europaea. Next base: position 19,498,987 of record NC_079317.1, on the reverse strand, counting down.
AGATTACCCAGTGGCCAAGGGGGTCTTCGAACATGGGTCTTCAAAATCCTGCCCTGGCATTCTAATCCCTATCCCAAACTTGTGCTGTCTCATCAGAAAATTAGGAGAAAGCTGTATCTGTATTGGCATGCCTTGTAGGACTGACCATCAATCCAGACAGATTTCAGCTCACAATAATGGATATAAATTACAGGTAGAAAGGAACCCGTAAGTTGGTTTCAGGTAGCTGGCTCAAGGTTGACTCAGCCTTCCATCCTTCCGAGGTCGGTCAAATGAGGACCCAGTTTGCTGGGGGGTAAAAGGGAGATGACTAGGGAAGGCACTGGCAAACCACCCCGCAAAACAAAAGTCTGGGTGTGACGTCACCCCATGGGTCAGGAATGACCTGGTGCTTGCACAGGGGATCTTTACCTTTTTAGAAAGGAACCGGCTGACTATTAGGATTTTTTTTTTTACAGTAAGAGTTGTTCAGCAGTGGAATCGGCTAACTAGAGAAGTGGTGAGCTGTCGGGCCTTTCCTTTCCAAATTTTAGAAAATTCATAAAGATGTTCTTCCAGGATTTGTAAGAACTAAGACTTTAAAAAGTGTATATTCTGCTAATACTATCATATTTTGATCTTGTTTTTTTATCATTGCTTTATGGGGGTTTTCTTTTATTTTAAGCCATTTTCAGCCTCTGTGACTGAAAATCTGCCAATATATTTAAATATAAATAGAACATAAAATTTTGCCTCTTGGAAGTCTCTTGATTTCATGCAAAACGAAAGCCATATCACTATTTTAAGTGTTATGGAAGTGCTATGAAAATATTCCACAAAATTGGCTTTATAGCATTCAAAGAAAATCTCTGACACTTGAAAATCATTACAAATAATATTTTTATTTTAGATGGTTAGTATGTGACCGTGAGCTGACATTTTTGTAAACAGTTCTTGCAGGGGTAGGTTGACACTTTAAAGACAAATTTCTTATTACGTTAACTTTCATGGATTGGAGCCCGCTTAATTAAATGCACCCTTGACAGGGCGTTTTAAAAAACGTGCATAAATTCATTGGTTTTCATCTTGTTCTGTTAGTGTGTGTATTGGCAACAAGACGCTGCCTGTTAGAGGAGACCACTGAGCCCCTAACTAAACATGTTTTTACCCCCAAAGTGGATATGGTGAAGGAGCTGGGTATGTTTAGCCTGAACAGGAGAGAATTGAGAGGTGATATGATAGCCATCTTCAAGTATTTGAAGAGCTGTCATATAGAGGATGAAGTTGTTGTCTGTTGACCCAGAAGTTCAGACCAGAACCAGTGGGTTGAAATTAAAGGAGTTTCTGGGCAAACACTGGGAAGTTCCTCCTGACAGTTAGCACAGTTCCTCGGTGAAATAGCCTTCCCTTTCCTGGAGGTTTTTAAGCAGAGGCTAAATAGCCATCTAACAGCAGTGCTGATTCTATGACTCATTATGAATTTAGGCAGATTGTGAGAGGGAGGGCAGGATGGGGTGAGCCAGTGCTGAGTTCTCGTGGCCCTTTCTTATATGCCCAGGGTAATGTGGGTCAGAAAGGAATTTTTCTCCAGGCCAGATTGGCCAGGGATCTTGGAGGTTTTTTGCCTTCCTCTGGGCATAGAGTAGGGGGTCACTGGGGGAGTGTGTGTGGGGGAGGTTGTTGTAAATTTACTGCATTTTTCAGGGCGGTTGGACGAAATGACTCTGGAGGTCCTTTCCAGCCCTATGTTTCTATGTATCAAATTATTTCTCAGGGCCAGATGGATGTTTCGGTAGTCAGATGATACGGTATTTAAACAGCAAGCAAACAAAACACCTGGCTTTTACAGCATCATATCAAAGAATGCCTTGGAACCTAGCTGGGAATCTTTACCGCCACTTCTGTTCATTTAACAGGCAAAAAAGTAATAAGTTGAGCTTTTCCACAGGGGGAATTTGGGCTGTCATGTAAACGTTAAAGGCCCTAGATCAGTTTAAAAAAAAAAAAAAAACCTCTTCCTGGCCCCAAGGAGGGGGAAATCACGGCTGAGAGGAGGAAACCAGTTAGGAAGAAGAAGAGTTGGTTTTTATACCTCATTTTTCTCTACAGAAAGGAGTCTCAAAGTGACTTACAATCACCTTCCCTTCCCCTCCCTACAACAGACACCTTGTGAGGTAGATGAGGCTGAGAGAGTTCTGAGAGAACTGTGACTAGCCCAAAGACACACAGCAGTCTGCATGTGGAGGAGCTGGGAATCGAATCCGCTTCTCCAGATTGGAGTCTGCTGCTCTTAACCACTATGCCATGCTGGCTGCCCAGTGTGCCCAGGTGCCCCAAAGGGCCAAAGCCTTCAGAAGGCACCCCTCCGCAAATGGGTGAGATCGACAGCTGCCTTTCCATCATGCATCTCCCACTTGTGCAATTGCCCATTTGAATAGGTCAGGAAGGCCCCCTACGCTTCTTTCAGAGGGTAGCCGTGTTGGTCTTACAACAGCTAGATCTGTGTCCAGTAGCACCATGGAGACCAACCAGATTGGTAATGAACTTCTGAAAGTCAACACTTTGATGAAGATCTCTGACGAAGGGACCTTTAACCTTTGAAACTTCATGCTCCAAGAATCTTGTTGGTCTCTAAGGTGCTACTGGACTCGAATGTAGCTGCCTGGCAATTTTGTCATTCTGCTGAATGTGAAAAAGAGAATTGTTCAGGAGGGTGTTTCCATAAAGGGAAGAAGTCTGTGATATAATGGAGTGATTCAGCTTTTGAAAAGGGAATAGGATTGTAGTCTATTCCACTGTTCACTGTAAGTATTATCTTGCTCTTACTGCATCGTCCAACGTGGTGTAGTGGTTAAGAACGGTGGTTTGGAACAGTGGACTCTGATCTGGAGAACTGGGTTTGATTCACCACTCCTCCACATAAGCAGCAGACACTAATCTGGTGAACTGAATTTGTTTCCCCACTTGTCCACATGAAGCCAGCTGGGTGACCTTGGGCAAGTCACTCTCTCTCAGCCTCACCTACCTCACAGAGTGTCTGTTGTGGGGAGGAAAAGGGAAGGTAATTGTAAGCCAGTTTGAGTCTCCCTTAAGTAGTAGAGAAAGCTGGCGTATAAAAACCTGTTCTTCTTCTTCTGTGTTTTGTAATTCAATTTTTTGCATTATTTATGATGTTTTGCATGATACTTTCTTTACATTGGTTCTAATGTTTGTGGTCGTAGTCCTATAAAGTGGTTACTTTACCTTTTTAATGCAAGGTATCTTTGGAGTCTGCAGCTTAGGGTCGCACGCTTGTGATCTTCCGGCTTTGCCTCACCAACCTGCTAAAGTTAGCATAGCAGGACAGCCAAACGTCCTGTGCTGGGACATTTCATTTCCTTTTATTAAAACAGCCAACGCTGAATGAGGTTTGCGGTAGCTGGCTCTTTCTAGTACAGCATGTTGGACCGCAGGTCTGTGATTTCCTGTAGGCTTACCGAAATGTTAAACATCGTATGTAAAATAAACTATTTTTGTGGTGTCCATTTGTAGGGCATTAAAAAGGACATGCAGCTAATCAATAGGAACTGGCCCTATTGCTGGGTCTACACTATATAATGAAGAAAGAGGCAGCCTCTGAATTGTCTAAGTTCTTATTTTTGTTATGTATGGGTGTGGAGGATTTTTGTTTGTTTGTTGATATTTTGTATAAGGAGAAACAGTGGTCCAATCACCTGTGTTAAACTTGAAGCTGCCTTATACTGAGTCAAATCACTGGTCTGTCAAGTACAGTATTGTCTGCTGAGACAGTCAGTGGCTCTCTCCAGGGTCTCAGGCAGAGGTCTTTAGCATCACCTGCTGCCTGAATCTTTCAGCTTGGAGATGCCAGGGATTGAACCTGGGACCTTCTGCATGCCAAGCAGATGCTTTACCAAAGTCCTTCTCCAGGGGGTCTGGGAGGCCTTGGATCTAATGGAACTATTCAATTTACCACTTACCTACTCACATGAGATGTAGCAGATTCCTCCACCACCCCATGGAAGGCTCCAAGTGGCATACTGTAGTAGCCTTGGCAGGAATGATAGAGCTGCTTATGCAGCCTACATAGCCCTGCATGTGAGATTCTCTCTTCTAGCCTTAGAGAATCTCAATTTTTTAGACCTCTAGAGAGAGTGTTTGTGTAGGTAACGTTTGCATGTACCTGCTATGGAGGCCTGCACATGAGGCTCTCCCAACTCTCCCATTTCCTTTAAGAATCACAGTCTCTTTTTCAAATGCTGAAGGGAAACAGAGCAGTTCAAATACCTGCCTCAGCACTGTGCTAAAGTGCTTGAGTGAAAAGCTCTAGGGGTGGATTAATCGGCCAAATGCTCTAATAAGCCCCCTTGCGCCGCAGTTTTGGTTTGCCCTTGCTTTCTATGAGGACAGGAGCTTCCCACTAAGACAGGGGTCCCCAACTTGGTGCCTGTGGGCGCCGTGGCACCCACCAACACCTTACCTGGTGCCCACCAAGAATATTCTCAAAGCAGGTGGAGCCACTTCTGATGGGCCACTGGAGATCTGATTGGCTGTGCGGATCAAAATAACATTGCTTCAGCAGCAGCTACCACCACAATGTTGTTGCTTTTTTCCCAGTCCCATTCCTCTTTCCAGTGTGTTTGTTTAAATTAACCCTCTTTCCTCTTGCACTTGGATTTCCTCTGGGGGGGGGTGGCTCCACCTCTTTTGGCAGCCAGTTTGTGGCTGTGCCCTCCACCTTGTGTCAGAACTCCAGTGGTACCCATAAGCTCAAAAAGGCTGCACTAGAACATACGAGTAAGATTTTATCTACTAGACGGATCCTGGCATGGTGGGATTTTGGCAGGCTTTAAATGAGTTTGGCTTGGCATTCTGGCCTTGTGTTACGTCTTCAATGAGAAGAAAACTTAAGCCAGCCATAGCTTAAGAAGCCAGCGTGATGTAGTGGTTAAGAGCAGTGGTTTGGAGCGGTGGAGTCTAATCTGGAGAACTGGGCTTGATTCCCCACTCCACATGAGCGGCGGAGGCTAATCTGGTGAACTGGATTTGTTTCCCCACTCCTACACATGAAACCAGCTGTGTGACCTTGGGCCAGTCACAGCTCTCCTAGAGCTGTCTCAGCCCCACTTACCTCACAGGGTGTCTGTTGTGGGGAGGGGAAGGGAAGGAGATTGTGAGCCGGTTTGATTCTTCCTTAAGTGGTGGAGAAAGTCGGCATATAAAAACCAACTCTTATTTGATTGCTTCTGAAAGTGATTAGAGGTAGACGGGTATCCGTAGGCTGCAACTGCAGGTTGAAATTGCAGATAAGGGAGGTTTATTAAGGCAGTCACTGATTGCTTGATTAATGAATCAGTTCAAATTAAAGTCATTCAAAGTTTACCAAAACTCCGGTGTAAGGTGCCTTTTGAGATCTTGACGGATGCGTAAGAAGAAAAGGGCATTTTTTAAACATTTTCTTCTTCTGTTCCCCATTTGTTAACACACCAAAACCAAAATAGCCTCAACAGTGATAGGCCTGTGCTCTTAATTTGCTGCCGCAGATAGTTAAATTAGGCCCTCATTGATTGCAGTTGCCCTCCACCTTTTAATCAACTGAAAATCAATCTGTCCATTAAACTTTTGGTGTCCCATTTGTTATCTCATTATCCCAAACAGCTTTACATGTAACACCGATCCAGCAGCAACTGGCTGAAGAGAAAAAGAAATTCTCTGTGTGGGTTAAAAAAAATATTGTCTGTGGGGCACTGAGGGGACAGGATGAGTGCAGAAAGAGAGGCAAGTCTACATAGAGGCCCACCACTGGTCCAACAAAGCAAAATACTGTGTGGAGTGGGGAGGGAGTCTGAGTTGGTTTTAAAAAGAAATTGGGGCAGAGATGTATTGTTCTGACTCAGTATTGGATGCTGCCTCGTCAGTAGCCAAATACATATTATTCTTTCACTGCGCCATTCTTCTGTGAGACAAAAAACTACTGAATAAGGACATAATCCCTGAGGAACATCTCCTGCATCTGCCCCATTATAATCACTGTATACGGCTCTTTCACAACCAGGACTCCTTTCATATTTGGAAAGAGAGAGGTAACACCAGATGTGTGATTGCTGCCCCAAACAGCAGCCCTGCATCATCTCCTCCCTAGTAATGTCTAGGGCAGTGGTTCTCAACCTTTTTTGCTCCGTTTCCCCCTTTCACCATTGTTCAGAATATAATTCCCCCCTTCCCAAGATAGTCATAAACTTTATTGAATGTTGCAGATTAAATTAAAAACAGTACAATTTTACAGATAGTACATAATCTACAGGACATCACACTTTGCTGAATAGTGGTCCCAATTCCCCCCTTGGAACCCTAAAATACCCCCCAGGGGGAATTCCCCCCTTGTTGAGAACCCATGGTCTAGGGAATATGAATTGCATGACATTATATCCTCATGATCCCAAGTTTCTCTGCCTCCATTCATCATTATTGGGGGTTGAGAAATTCTGAATATGATGGATTAATTTCTGCTCCTAGACATGAATGCAAAGAAGGGAAGGGCAAGTACGTCGCAGGGCTGCTCTTTTCTGTGGCAGTCCTGCATCTTCTGTAACATCGTAATTCTAGCGTTAGTGTAGATTCCACTTGGGAAGATCTTGGGTGATTGCGTCTCAAGTTTGTGTGTGTTTTTAAAGGCTCTCTTTTATTTTAAAACAAAGCAACATATTCCAGTGCTGAGCTCACTACAGGATCTCTGTTATTAAACTGCCACATTTGGGATTTTTCCAGTGGAGCACTTCGTTGTTGTTTTTTCCACATAGCTGGCCATTGTTTTTGGCCATTTTTAGTTTCACAGAAATATGTTCTGACTGTCCTTATTGAAACAGTAGCTGATGTTTAAAATGAATTCGTTTTGTCTATTCTGCGTCAGGCTTGTGAAATCAAGACAATTGTTTCCTTTTCAGCTTTTGCTAAAAACACTGCATGCATTCATAGGAAAATGGACTTTCCTGACATTTTTCTTCTTCTTAGATTTAAAATCAATACTTTAGATTGGGTTTTTGTTTTTTTTAGAGCATAAGAGCCCTGCACAGTCAGACCAAAGGCCCAACTAGGCCTGTTGCCAGCAGTAGCCAACAAGATGCCAAGGAAGGTGCCAAGTTAGAATATTGGGGCAACAGCCCTTCGCTGTTGTTTGCATCCCATCAATTCATATTCAGAGGAATGTAGCCTGTGAACATGGAGGTTTCATTTAGCTGCTAAGGACTAATACACCTCCTCTCATGAAATCAATTTTTTAATAAATATCCTGGAGAACATTGATTCATAAGGTTGCTGTGAGTCAGAAGCAACTTGACAGCAGTTCGTTCGTTCTCTCTCTCTCTCTCTCTCTCTCTCTCTCTCTCTCTCTCTCACACACACACACACACACACACACACACACACACACACACACACAGCCAACACTGGATCGTGTCGCAGAGAGTTCCACATGTTGCATTAAAAAGTTCTTGCTTTGTCTGTCCTGAATCTTCAGCCAGCCAATTTCATTGGAACACTCTGAGAACCAACATTAAAAGGGAGAAGGGGACTCTTTCTTCACACCGTTTATAATTGTATAAATCTCTTCCATATCCCCTCTTAAGGTGGAATTACATATGTAAGTCCCTTCGAGTCACAACTGACGGCAACCACAGCAAGGGGCTTTCAAGGCAGGTGAGAAGCAGAGATGGCTTGCCATTGCCTTCCTCTGCAAAGTCTTCCATGGTGGTCTCCCATGGAAGTATCAAGCCTGCTTAGCTTCCTGAGATCAGACTATACTGTGCCATCCTCCCTCCCAGGGTGGAATTACATGTTATGTCACTACATGTCATTCTTTATTAAATGTAGTTTCAGAATCCTTTTAAAGGACATTTTTAATGCCTCGCAGTTGCTGGGGCTACAATTTCCTGTGGGGGACAATTTAAAATATTTTGAAAGATGTATAGCTGAAGCAGAGGAACCTAGAATTCAGTTCACTGTGTTTGTCATTTTAGTCGTAAAGTTGGATTCGGCAAATAGGTGTATTATGGGCTGGAAGCTTGTATGTGTGTAAATAAAACACAATACTTTTGCTTTGGGAGCCAGCGTGGTGTAGTGGGTAAGAGCAGTGGTTTGGAGCGGTGGACTCTGATCTAGAGAACCGGGTTTGATTCCCCACTCCTCCACATGAGCGGCGGAGGCTAATCTGGTGAACTGGATTTGTTTCCCCACTCCTCCACATGAAGCCAGCTGGGTGACCTTGGGCTTGTCACAGCTCTCTTCCAGCTCTCTCAGCCTCACCTACCTCACAGAGTGTCTGTGGTGGGGAGGGGAAGGGAAGGTGATTGTGAGCCGGTTTGATTCTTCCTTAAGTAGTAGAGAAAGTTGGCGTATAAAAACCAACTCCTACTCCTCCTTCAACATAATGATCTGGACTTTGTCCTAACAGCTTCTGGACTGAGAACCTTCTTTGCTAAAGAAGCACCTCTTTGGTATGTAGTAGGGTACACCTAGTCCTGAGCTGGATAGCCCAGGCTAGCCTGATCTCCTTAGATCTTGGAATCTAAGCAGGGTAAGCCCTGGTTAGTGGTTGGATGTGAGACCACCAAGGAAGCCTAGGGCTGCTATGCAGAGGCAGGCAGTGACAACCCACCACTGCTCATCTCTTGCCTTGAAAACCCCATGAGCGCTGCCATAAGTCGGCTGCAACTTGTTGGCAAAAAAAGGGGTACGTCTAATTTTTTAAAAATGGTGTGGGTGCTTCTCATTCACAATGGTTATTTCCCCACCATTATCTCCAGGATCAGAGGAGCATGCCTATTACATTAGGTGCGGTGGAACACAGGCAGGATGGTGCTGCTGCACTCGTCTTGTTTGTGGGCTTCCTAGAGACACCTGGTTGGCCACTGTGTGAACAGACTGCTGGACTTGATGGACCTTGACCTGATCCAGCATGGCCTTTCTTATGTTCTTAATTTAGTTGTATAAAGCTATTGCTTTTTGCACTGAGATTTCCAGGACTATCCCATAAAGGCTTGAATGGTAGTCTGGGGGTGGGGGTTGAGTTCTTGAATTACGTGGTCTTTAATGTAGCCTCAGTCACATGTACCAGGACTATCCCCCAGATACAAAAGGCCTCTTTCTGGTGTGTCCGCAGTGGTGTAGCATCTGTCTGGCAAGGCTTTAGGGCTGTGTGAACAAACGTCAGGGAGAAGGAAACAGTGAGTCTTGTTGCTTAGCCGATGGAAAGTGCACAGCTGTGCATATGTGTGTGGGCTGTGAAGTGGGTGTCTCTTGCGGGTTGCATAGTGAACGCTGCTGATCTGCAGCAGCTGTATTAGGAAGATAACACTTTTTTTTTTAAGGTCTGTTCTTCTGTTGCTTGAAGGCTTTCTGTATGGCAATCCGGAGCATTCTTTTAAAGTTACGCTTCTCTGTTTGGGGAAATGCTTGTATGATAAACCTTTTCAAAATATTAACTGCGACAGGCATATGGTCGAGGCAGCAATGGTTAATAGAGCAGTTTGGCCTCCCTTCCCTCCTTCGCCTTCTAGTCTCTGTTCTCCCTTTTCCCTTTCCTCCACTTTTTCCTTTTCCTTTCTTGGTCCTTTCCTTGTTAGTTATTTATCTTTCTAAGATTTCCTTTGTCTCCATTCCCAAGGAGTATTACCAGACTAGATCATTGGCCTTCTGCTAGGACTACTATGGGCCCTCCTCACCTTTAGGAAATTACTTTATTACAGTAGGTGTAAATCAGATGGCCTTCTTAATCTGTATGTTGTTTTAAATCTGTGTTTTATGATATACTTACATTAACTTACATTATATGATCAAGTTAATTCATGCCATTGTATTCCCTATTACTATGTATGGGTGTGAAAGCTGGTTAATGAAGAAAGCTGATAGGAAGAAAGTAGATTCCTTTGAAATGTGGTGTTGGAGGAGAGTGTTATGGATACCGTGGACTGCCCCAAAAAAAACCTCCCAAACCCAGTGGGTTCTAGATCAAATCAAGCCTGAACTGACCCTAGAAGCTAAAATGAAGCTATTGTACTTTGGCCACATTATGAGAAGACAAGGGACACTGGAAAAGACAATCATTCTAGGAAAAGGCAGCAGGAAAAGAGGAAGACCCAACAAGAGATGGATTGACTCTATAAAGGAAGACACAGCCCTCAGTTTGCAAGACCTGAGCAAGGCTGTCAAAGATATAACGTTTTGGAGGACGTTGATTCGTAGGGAAGATGTTGAGAGGGAGGGCATCTTGGCCATCTTCTGGTCACTAGGGGTGTGGAGGGGGGGTAGTTGTGAATTTCCTGCATTGTGCAGGGGTTTGGACTTGATGGCCCTGGTGGTCCCTTCCAACTCTATGATTCTGTGATTCTAGGGTCGCCACGAGTCGGAAGCGACTTGACAGCACTTAACACACACATATGATATACACTGATGGAAGCCTCCCTGAGCCCAGCAAGGATTGGGAAAGGACGGCATACAAATTAAATAAAACAAAATAAAAATAAAGGTGTTGTGTTATTGCTGCTGATTCCTCCCCATGTGAATATGAAAAATCCTAAGCAGATCAGTGTCTACACACCCTAGGCTGCTTCCACACTGAGATTTTCCCCCACATGGAAAGTAGGAAGCTCTAGCGTTAAAGGGCAAGAAACATCCACATGACATCATGTTCACTCTGAGCAAGGATTCTTCCATGCTGTTCCCATAGCTCCCCCTTTGTAAGTTTTTAGGCTCAGTGGGGGGGTCTATGGTGTGATTTCAAGGCAGTATCTGTGTGGACATTCCCTCCATCACGACTTTGGGGAGGGTGGGTGGAGCTAAGATCCACCCACCCTCCCCATCAGAGGTCGCCTCGCTCTCCCCGCATGTTTTGCCCGTGTTTTCCAGATTCTGGCTAACACAGCATCTGGAAAACACAGGCAAAATGCACAGGGAGAGTGAGGCGACCTCTGATGGGCAGAAAAGGCATGCATAATGAAAAGGAAGCCCCGAAGCAGTCGGTGGAGATGACTGTGGGGAAACGTCCCTGCATAAAAGGCCTTAGACCGTGGGTTGTGCTGAACAGCTATAGAGCATGGAGGGGACAATTTCAAGTGGATCAATAGTGTGACCCCCCCTCTCCCCTTCCATTGCTGTTCTCTGGCAGTACGTCTTTTTTTTAAACCAAGCTTAGTTAAGAAGAGAACAGCCTGGGGGACAGTATTGGGGGTGGAAACAGCAAGCAGAGGAAAGGTTTGCTTGCACAACCCTCTGTATGAAATCATCCCAAAGCCAGTTTTGGCGTGACTGCATGAGACCACAGATCTGTAGCCGTAACGTCTCATTCAGCCACAAACCACCATGGATCAGGAAAGGTTCAGATGAACGGTTCTCTTATTTTTGAAGGGAAGTGGCTTTGAAGTACGGGTTTTTTTTCCTCCAGAAGAGCTCGTTCACGATTGCTTACCCGCAACCTTATTTGGGTTGTCGAAGGAGTTATTTTCAAACAGCTTGGACTGGTTTAATGTGTAAGCAAATTCATTTTGCCTCTTAACATCCTGCATCTAAACAGATGATAGTAGAAAAGATCCTTAACATATTTTAAAATATATATTGATACATCTGTACCTCATTTGTAAAGTGCTTTGCTTGTGCTAAAGAAAACCAGTACAAAAATATTAACCATTACTCCAGTTTACTGAGTATCTGCACCAGCTCTTCCCAGGTTCTATGTGGGATAGTTTGAGCCAAGGGTGAGACGGCGCAAGGCAGAGTTGCTATATTATGTTGTTTGAACCAAAATTGTGTACCAACCAGCACGGCGTATGTGTAGCCCATCTCCAGTGGAACAGAAAGCCATAAGAAGCCGTCTGATTAGGCGGTATCAGTTATATGAGCACAATTTGGAGGATCTGGTTCGTTTTTTAAAAGTTCTCTGTGGCAAAGCACATTCTTTGCATTCATTAAGTAACTGCGGTTTAAAAAACAACAACAGTTGGGTGGCAGTTATGAGAAACCCTTGAAGAGCCATTGCCCGTCTAAATACTGGGCTATGTGATTCCATTTTCAGGCTCTGTATCAGGCAGCTTCATGTTGGAGGGGTTCTGGCTCAGTGGTAGAGCATCTGCTTGGCATACAGAAGGTCCCAAGTTCAATTTCCAGTATCTCCAGTTAAAGAGATCAGGTAGTAGGAGGTGTGACTGACCCTAGAGATCTGCTGCCATCTGAAATTGATAGACCAGTGGTCTGATTCAGTATAAGGCAGCTTCACGTGTATGTTCGTATATACAGGATCATGGTTTTACAGTTCGTTAGGTTTTATGGTTCATTAAACACCTCTATTATGTGTACAAATGGCTGGTTAAAATGTGTCCAAGGGTATTTGATCTGCTTTAAGTGAGCTTCAACATATGGTGGAAGACACTATTTTTATAGACTTGCTTCGGGGGTCAGCATTGGAGAGTTCTAATCCTGTGGTCTCCAAACTTGTGTTGAGAGATAAGGGGCCACCATAGCAAAAAATGGAGAGTGTCACTAATTATAAAATGGCCACCTTGGGGGCGGGGTCCAATCACATGAAGTTGGGAGGTACCACAAAATGTTAGGTTCCAAGCCAAGCATGCAACCAGCTGTTTCTAAACAGATGTTCCCTGTGGACACAAATGTATTGCTCCTGGGCTGCTCTGAAGCATCCCCTACAAGTAGAGGATAGCCAGGATTGACTGTTTGCTTTTGGGAAGCATGGAAGAAGCACATAGGTGCCAGGAAACATATTGGGCAGGTGTTATGGTGCCCACAGGTGCTACATAGTGGAGGTCACCGGCCCAATCCATCATCGACCACAAACACTTTTAAGTTCAGGATCGTTGCTTTCTCACTTCCTGATTATAAATGTGATACAATTTGCATGCTTACTGTTGTTTAATAGCTGCTTCTCTCTCTCTTTCCCACCCCACCCCCCACTCTACAGCGAGCAGAGTATTTGCCAAGCCCGGGCGTCAGTCATGGTCTATGACGATACCAGTAAGAAATGGGTGCCAATAAAGCCCGGCCAGCAAGGGTTCAGCCGAATCAACATCTACCACAACACTGCCAGTAACACATTTAGAGTAGTCGGAGTTAAACTACAAGATCAGCAAGTGAGTAATTCTGGTTTCCACCAGTATCTTCTTCATCGCTGTTACAATGAAACCTGCATGCACGGCTCCAAGTGCTTCCTGTCCTCCTCCCCGGGGAGACACCACTCATTTTGCATTTTACGAAATCTGTGACCCATACTCCTATAACTGCCTGTCTTTCAGTTAAGATCAACTTCTCAAGCCGTGCATGGTCGAAGTGCCTTCCTCTTCACCTGAAGTTGGTGAACGCCACATACAGGGCCTTTTCAATTATTGTGACTCAACTGTGGAACTCCTTGCCCACTGAGATTTGCCTGGTGCCTTGTCTGGGGAGCTAGGCAAAAACATTTTTATTTTCCAAAACCTGTTGTATGTTGGTTTCTGGTCCCACATTTGCCCCTGACCCATAACTGTTACTGTGGTGGGCCAGGAAGGACGCTACAGGCAGTACTTTAGTCTTACAGTTTTCTACCTTAGTCTGATTCTTTTTTGGGAGCCTGTTATCTGTTTTTGGATTGTTGTGTTTTAACTTTAAAAAACTTCTTAAGTTCACTGAACACTCTTGTACGTATTTGTGTATTGTGACTAATTTATTTCAGGCCCCAGATTTGTATTTTTCAAGGATTTGAAGGGTACGAACATGGTGGAATGGACAAAGGGGTATATGTGAGGATTGGGATAGATGGGCTACTGGTGTAGAGTTTTAGCCTGGGACAAATAAACAAGGAACTCTGTTGGTTATGGTACCCATTCCATTGGCATTTGGAAGTCTGTCTTGAGCATGTATTCAGCTGAAGCCTTTCACCATGAAGTGTCACTCTTTCTTTTCTCTCTGCCCAAATCCCAAGTACCTTTCCAAAAGCTTTTTTGGGAATATTTCTCTGAGGGGGCAAAAACATCTTTCCAACATGTCTTAAACTTAAAGCCAAACTTGATTTTGAAACTATCTAGACAGCAACCTCTTTCTGCTTTCCACCTATTTCTGGTCAACCAGTGGATTTCTAAAGAACCAGCTATTACAAATTATATATTCTAATAGCAAGGTCGGCCAAATCTGAGGATACTTAAATCCAGTGATTGGAGCTGTGAACAGACAAGACAGATCTTTCAACAAACCTGAAAAAGCTCCAGGTTTGCAGAAGATCTGAAACCTAAAAAATGATACATTGGAGGAGTGGGTTAAAAACCCCAAATGATGAAAGGTACCTTTAAGAAACAGAAGCCCTCAGTGGCAGTTGCTAGGCAACCACAGCACTAGGCTGTTTTTTGTCCCTAAAAGGCAGGGGGAGGGGCTGTTTTGGCCTTTGAGGGAGGGCTCATCAGGGCCAGGCCTGGCAGCAACTATTGGGTGAATTGATACTCCTGACTGCATGACTTACCTAGGCCTGACTGCTTCTTACTGTGGTGTAGCTGTTACAGCTTCATAGTAGGGTCTGGAAGACCCAGGTTCAAATCCTCATCTTGCTGTGGAAGCTTACTGGGTGATTTTGGCCCAGTCACACACTTTCAGCCTAACCTATCTCACAGGGTTTGTTGTCAGGGTGAAAAGGAGGAGAGGAGAATAGTGTAAGCTGCTTTGGTTCCCACTGTGGAGAAAGATGGGCGTATAAATGAAGTAAATAGCCAGATAAAAGATAGGGTGGTGAATGGCTGAGAAGGAGGCAAGGAAAGGGGAGAGGATATGGGGGCTGCCAGAAGGAGGGAAAGAGGGAATAGTGTGGGGAGGAAGATCCAGGAGAAAGTGAGGTGCCATCCCACAAGTCCTTGAAGGTTCCCTACCATGCAAGCGGGCCTGGCCCAGTGGCCGGCACTGCACAACTGGGCCACAATTTTTCTAGGTAGAGGCTTTGGTGGGGGGAGAATAAAAGCTTAAGACAGTGGGTCAGTGTCTCAGTGTCTCAGGAGAGAAGGAAGCTGGAAAAGGGGAGAGGCTATGGGGGCTTTCAGGCTCCACAAGGGTAAAAAGTTTGAGAAACAGTGGTCTACATTGTAGACTCTACACTACTGGCCATTGCTATGGCTACTGGGCAGTTACCATGTCTATCTTGGGTGAGAAGGGTCTCCAAATTTTCTCCTTCTTCAGCAACACAAATTAACTAGTAATATTTTGGAAGAAGAGGTTTTTTTTTTTAACCATTTGTGGTATGTTTACCATTCCTCCAACTCTCTGGAGCTAGCCTCCTTCATTGTGGGCCTGATCTGTGAATTGGAGCCAGTTCACCTCATGCAAGGTATTAGAGACAAGGCAAGGAATGCCCCCTTTTCTCCTTTCTTAAAACCCTTAAGTGACACTAGGGAAGGAAGACGGAGCGCAAGAGCTTCAGCCTTCTGCAAGAGTCCTGCATAATATGAAAACAAGACCATTCCTCCCCACAAGTATTTCATGCGTGCCAGAAGACTCTACAGAAAGTGCTTGGTCTTGTTTCATTTGCGTGGGGCTATGTTTTTTGCAGAAGGTGGAAACCATGTGAGTCTCTCTCACCACTTCCCCAGTGCTTTCTCCCAACATGCCCTTTCATTTCCCCTAGTCTTCTGTCACTGAGGATTGTAGGAGGGGGGAAGGGTTTACTGGTTAACAGCATGCCACGCTAGAATTTGTGGGCCTCTGCCACTCTCTCGTAGCTTTTAGAAAAGTGGCAGAAGGTTTCCTTTTTCAAAAAAGTGGCACCTTTTCTCTTTCAGGGGTCCTTATAGCGTGATAGGCCAACTTCCTTGCTTTTGTATGCTCTTTATTTTTAGCGTTTCTAGTCTTCTGCCAGCTAGATTCTTTTCATCTTGGAATGATACTGTTTGTCTTTCAATTTTGTTTTAATTGTCTTTGCTGTGAGTTGCCACAAGTGTTTGGTCAAGGCGAGAAGAGCAGAGTATAAACTGAAAAAGAATGAACAGACAGACGAACCACTGGCTGAAGAATTTGCACTTATCTGCTGATTTTAATTGTTTTCCAATAATTTCAAAAACAAACAAAATCTGGCCACAAGAGTAGCATACAATACTATACATAGTCCCCCTCCCCAATTCCTCTACAGAGGGCTTTTTTCGGAACAGTATTGAGGTGTGGGCCAAACCAAATGTCCATAAGCAAAAGTAAATACAGCCAGCTATAATCAACCCGCCAATCCATTCTAAGATTTCCACACTATGCAGTGTGCAAGTTAGGTCCAGGATCTCTATCCTATGCAACAGTCACACAAGAGTTCCTCAGTTCCTGCACACGCTATGCCCAATTCAGATCTTGACTGTACTGCATTCACAGAACGGGCTAAATTATTTCCCCTGCACTATTTTCATAGCTTTAATGCAGGGGTGGGGAACCTTTTTCCTGCCAAGGGCCATTTGCACATTTATAACATCATTTGGGGGCCATACCAGATGTAGATCTCCCGGTGGGGGGGGAGAGGCTAGGGTTGCCAGGTCTCCAGCCACCACCTGGAGTTTGGCAACCCCAGGGCAGGCCACGCAGAGAAGGCCTGGAGGGCGCCCCCGCTCCCCCGGTCATCCCCCCTCCCAGGCGGGAGGGCAGCCAGCGGTGGGCCCGAGCAAACGAGGCACAAGGGGGGCGCAGCCCACGGTCGATCAGAAAGGGAGGAAGGAAGGAAGGAAAACAGAGAAAGAGGAAAAGGAAGAGAGGGATAAAGAAATGGAAAGAGGGGGAGAAATAAAAGGACGGAGGGAGACAGACAAAGAAAGAGAGGGAGAGAAAAAAGCCTTCCCCTCCACACACACAGCCGCCAGTCCCACGCGACCTGGCCCCAGGCTCCATACCCTCCCCCCCCAAGTCCACAAAAGGCCCTCCGAAGCCCAATCGGCTCCTGCGCGCATGCTCTGCCGCCAGGAGTCGCGGGCCTCTTCCCCCCCCTCACTGCTCAGTAGCTGACAGGCAGCAAGAGGGGCTTACAGTGTGCCCCGGCATTCCTGCACGCTGCGGCTATAGGGGGCAGCCTTGGGGGAAGCGTCCCTCCCCTTCCTCTCGCCGACCAACAGCCGTCAGCCGGCGAGAGGAGGTCCAAAGGGCACCGCAATGCCCCTGCAAGCCATGGCCCCAGGAACACCCTCAGGGAGGGCTGCCCTGCACTGCGCCTCTGCAGCAGGGCCCCGGAGCTCCCAAGGGCCACAAAAAATGTCCTCGGGGGCCACATATGGCCCCCGGGCCTGAGGTTCCCCATCCCTGCTTTAATGGTTTGTAGATGGGGGCGTAAGACATTTATGTGCAATGTACCCAATGCAGGGTAGAGGAGTCCAGACTCAAACTGTATATTCCATAATGTGGAAATTGGCCTTTGATTCTCTGTAGAAACAGATTAACTTCCTAATATGAAAATGCTAGAAGTAGACGAGGAGGCAGAGATTCTGTGAGCATTGTCTTTTGGGTCATGTCTGTGAACAAACAAACAAAAGAGAAGAGGGCCGCACCAAACCAAACGGAGACAAAAAGCAGCAATTGGTGCAAGGGAAAAATATTTAATAATTAAATTGCCCCTACTAATTTTGCATATGCTTCCTCAGGGGGATCTTTCTTATCTCAAATGTCCCAAGCAAGCAATGAAACAAAGACGATCTTTCTTAACTCAAATGTCTTTCATTGCTTGCTTGGGACATTTGAATTAAGAAAGTTCCCCCTGAGGAAGCCTATGTGAGACGCGTAGGGGCAATTTAATTATTAAACATTCTCCCTTTCACCAATTTAAAAAAAGAAGAGTTGGTTTTTATATGCCGACTTTCTCTACCACTTAAGGAAGAATCAAACCAGTTTACAACCTCCTTCCCTTCCCCTCCCCGCAACAGACACCCTGTGAGGTAGGTGGGGCTGAGAGAGTTCTAAGAGAACTGTGACTAGCCCAAGGTCACCCAGGTGGCTTCATGTGTAGGAGTGGGGAAACCAATCCGGTTCATCAGATTAGTGTCTGCAGCTCATGTGGAGGAGTGGGGAATCAAAGCCGGTTCTCCAGAATAGAGTCCACCACTCCAATTACTGCTTTTTGTCTCCATTTGATGTCTGTGAAGACATCTTTTGTATGGTATAGTGCTTCTCTCTGTCTCTCTGGCAGTGATTGCTTCATTTACTTTTTGTTTGGTTTCTTAGTGTTCCGCTCTGCCATTTCCATTTCAGGTAGTGATTAATTATTCAATTGTGAAAGGACTGAAGTACAATCAGGCAACGCCCACTTTCCATCAGTGGCGGGATGCACGGCAGGTGTATGGATTGAACTTCGCCAGTAAGGAAGAGGCGACCACGTTCTCCAACGCAATGCTGTTTGCTTTGAATATCATGAACTCGCAGCAAGATGGAGGTAGGGTGAACAAGAATTTTTCTTCTTCTCTTATTCAGCATGAGTTGTCATGTTGTCATGAGGTGCTTGCTCTCAGGGGGTTTCTTTGCCTCGCTCACTCGTTATCGGTGCCTTGTTTTCAAGTAAGGGTGAAGACAGACGCCACCTTTTTAGAATGTAAGAAATGTTCTCACTGCTTTTTAGAGAGCCGACGTGGTGTGGGTGGTTTGAGTTTTGGGCCCGAGTGGGAGACCCAAGTCCAGATCCTCAGTCTGCTGTGAAGCTTGCCAGTTGACCAGCTGAGGCAGCCACCCACCCCCAACCCCCCGATCTGGGCTGGCAAACCTGCTGTGGGCTCATCAGCCGAGGCAGCCACCCCCACTCCCGATCTGGGCTGGCAAGGCCAAGTGGCATTTATGCCTTATCTGGCCCTTGTAACAAATGAGTTCAACACCCCTGCACTAGTGGGCCATCCCTTTGGTAGGACCGATGGTAGGAGAACACTACAGACCGCATCCTTTTTTGTTTGCTTGTTAAACCGCTTCATGTGCAGCTGAAAGCTGCATGTTCCGCCCACCCTGCATGAAAGAGACATGCTAGTCCCGTTAAGTTGCCACCATGTCCATAAACGTCTGGTCTTGAATGCTTACTTTTTGAAAAGCCGGATTCAGTGTTGCGCTGGGTTTGACGCCACTCGCTGTGGCACTCCAGGGACAGGGGGAAACAACAGGTACAGCAGGATCTCTGTGAGATGAGGGGTGGGCTTCTTGAACCAGAGTCCTAGGTATTCTGGTGGCAGAGCACCCGATGGAAAGGAACAGCCTTCTGGAAATAGCTGCTGTAATGGCTGCTGCATTGTTCTCTAGGACAACATTGAGGCATATTTTTTATTACTTCCAAATAGTCTTGGTTGATTTCTGAAACATGGGTGTAAAATCTTTACATATATTCTATACTTGGAAGCTAGTACTTGATCTTTAATAATGGTTTAATGTCCAATGTGTCTGTCTAATCTCTCTCTCTCTCTCTCTCTCTCTCTCTCTCTCTCTCTCTCTCTATCTATCTATCTATCTATCTATCTATCTATCTATCTATCTATCTATCTATCTATCTATCTATCTATCTATCTATCTATCTATCTATGTGGCTCACGAAAGCTCATACCCTACCAGAAAATATTTTTGTTAGTCTTTAAGGTGCTACTGGACTCTTGTCCTTTTTGGTCTCTCTCTATCTAATATCTCTATCTCTATGTAAGGTATCTATCTAATGTGTCTGCCTGCCTGTCTGTCTGTCTATCTATCTAATCTCTCTCTCTCTCTATTGTATCTATATAATGTGTCTGTCTGTCTGTGTCTGTCTGTCTGTCTATCTATCGTATCTACCTATGTATGTATCTATGTATGTATCTGTCTGTCGGTCTAATGTATCTTTCTAATGTATCTATCTATCTAATCTGTCTGTCTATCGTACTGTATCTATCTATATATTTAAGTGAGCTTCTTTTCAAGTCAAGCTTCGGACAGTGGGACCCACTTCCAAGTGAATGTGTTTAGGTCTGCAGACTTTTATGAACCTCATGAAAGTTTATACGTTAAAACCAAGAGCTCAGGTTTCTTCAATGATATTTACTCTCAGTTGCAAACATTGACCCAGCTGCCTCCATAGAGCAAGAACGTATGTACAGTATGTGGCTTCTAGTAACACGATCCCAGTAAGACCAAAAGTCTTAAATTCCAGATGCCAGTGTATGCTCTTAAATATTATATCGATGACCATTAAAGGTTTAGAGTTGAAAGTTTTGCTTCATAGGTTCAGTGAGGTTTGTGGACTTTTGAGCCCCAGGCTTACACAAAAACTGGTTGCCAACTGGACATCAGACAACTCAGAAAACTGCTGCTTTTTCTTCAGGAACTTCAGAGGACCCAGTGTTGTTTGTTTCAGCTCTTTGCATGCGCTCTCTAGTGAAACTGGCACCACCCAGCCCTAGGAACCAGGCTGATAGTATGTATTAATCATAGTTCTGTCCCAGCCAGTTCTCCAAGGGGCTCGTGCCAGCTTACACTGGAGTCAATTATCCCATTTTGTCCTTCCAGCACCCCTGAGAGATCATTTTGGTTGAGAGAGTGTGATTGATTCGAGGTCCCTTAATGAGCTTCGCAGCAGATCAGGGATCTGAACCGTAGCCACCCCTGCTCTGATATTCTGCTCACTGTATCATACAGATGCTCAGTGTGGAAACTTCATTAATTGTCATCTTGAGAAATGGAGTATGGAATCTGAAGTAGCGTGTTAGCTGAGTGAGGGCAGGTAAGCATCTGGCTCAGAGACCACCTTGGCTTCAATGTCTGCAATGAATTCGAAAGAGTAGCCACGTTAGTCCGCAAAAGAGAAATCAAGTGGCTCTTTTAAAACAGATTTGTTCTAGGATGAGATTTTGTGACTCACTTATACTGGAATATAAAGGTGTCCTCAATAAAGGGAAGCCAATATTGAGCCAGGCCTACATCGCAGGTTTCTTACAAAGATATAATGCATGTGAAAAGGCACAATGTAAAGTGCTTACTTTTGAATAATAATTTTGCTTATATCACAAACCTTACTATATAATTTGCTCTTAATTTTTTTTAAAATTCATTTTAAAATGAATTCATTTTAAAATTCATTTTAAAAGCTAGTCTGGATGACAGTGAAATCTGGAAGCCATTCATGTTGAGGGGGGAAGCTATTGCTTGAGATTGATCAGTCTTCTAATATCACTTAGAAATTCCAGAGGGGTAACCATGTTGTGATGGAAAGTGCTGTCAAGTCACAGCCAACTTATGGTGACCCCGTAGGGTTTTCAAGGCAAGAGACAAACAGAGGTAGGTTGCCATTGCCTGCCTCTGCAGTCCAACCCTGGACTTCCTTGGTGGGCTCCCATCCAAGTACTAACCAGGGATGACCCTGCTTGGCTTCTGAGCTCTGACAACATTGGTCTACCCTGAACCATCCAAAGGGTTGCCAATCTCCAGGTACTAGCTGGAGGTCTCCTTCTATTGCAACTGATCTCCAGCCGATAGAGATCGGTTCACCTGGAGAAAAAGGCCTCTTTGGCAACTGGACTCCTTGGCATTGAAGTCCCTCCCCAAACTCCGCCCTCCTCAGGCTCTGCCCCAAATAATGAGGCAAACCCTCTATTCTAGAGGATTTGCATCATTATTTATTATCGTACCCCATGTTGGACTCTTATTCCCAAAGGCTAGATTCAGTTTCAAACACGGTTTCCTTGCCAATCTACAGCTCACAAATCAGAATGACTTTGAAACAGGACTCACTGTAGTATGTTTGCACTGATGTGTAGAGTGTTAGGAAAACATGTTTTTAATTAAAGAATAGGATTTCATATTAAAATAAGAATAACCCACAATAAGTACCCCATGATGGAATGGTATGTTACTATGTACAAGGCTAATTCTAGTTTGATGTGGTTGAACAATGGTAAAGAGATTCTGAATTGTCTTTTAAAAAAACCACAACGTATAGACGAAGTAGACTTCTGCTTCAGCCAGTGGTAAATGCACTTGTGAATGGTGGCAATACAAGTGAAGTAGGGTGGGGTGGGAAGGTGCCTGACTCCAACACAACCCAGTGCAGACCTAATACTGTCAATCTGTAATAAGGTTGCCAACCTCCAGGTACTGTTGTATAAAGTAATAGTATGAGGCTCTCAATGCTTATCTTTTGTAAAGCCTTTGGTAGTGAAAGCGCGATTGTTCATCCGGACAGCGTTTCCATTTTTTTCAATATGCTTCCTTCCATGTTCCCTTGAAGAACTTGATGATTGAAACAAAATTTACAAAAGAAAAGAAAAAGTTATTAACTGAACTGAAACATAATTCATTTTGATACTATTGTAGCAAAGAGATATAGCTACTTCGTTTCTCTGTCTTTATGTTTTGTATTGTCTTAGTTGTTACACTGTATAGAATTGTATAATTTTGGACACTCTGTACGTATACACCACATGTTTGTAGCAACTATATTATAGCATTTTGATAAGCATTGAGAGCCTCATACTATTACTTTATACAGTCTAGCCCTATAGTATTGGTGTTTACCTTCTCTAGCTAACCTCCAGGTACTAGCTGGAGATCTCCTGCTATTACAACTGATCTCCAGCCGACAGAGATCAGTTCACCTGGAGAAAATGGCCGCTTTGGCAATTGAACTCTATGGCATTGAAGCTCCTCCCCAAACCCCCCCTCCTTAGGCTCCACTCCAAAAACTCCCCACCAGTGGCAACCCTAATCTCTAACCATGGTTGAGAGATCAGGCACCGGCTGCAGGATTGTGCCTTCCCTCTTTCCCATCTGCCCCACTCTGGCATGCAACAACTCCCTTTGGCTAACCATGGTTTGTTTGTTAAAACATTTATACCCTGCCTTTCCTAGGCCTGAGGTAGCTTACAATACATGATTAAAACAATAAAACTCCCAGTCCCCACACATACTGCTAAGAGTTATATCTGTACTGATGCTAACTAGTCTCTCTCTTAACTGGGGTTTGCAAACAAATCTCCAACCTTATTTGGAAATCCTGGTTTCAGTGATAACTAGGGTTGCCAACCTCCAGGTACTAGCTGGAGACCTCCTGCTATTACAACTGATCTCCAGCCAATAGAGATCAGTCCACGTGGAGAAAATGGCCGCTTTGGCAATTGGACTCTATGGCATTGAAGTCCCTCCCCTCCCCAAACCCCACCCTCCTCAGGCTCCGCCCCAAAAACCTACCGCCGGTGGGGAAGAGGGACGTGGCAACCACAATGATAACTAAGGTTACAAAGCCAAAATGTAACTGAGGAAATAAGGGAACATAAATGAAAACCCAGATATATCGAGCATCCACAATTTTGTTTGCTATTCCCAAAGGGCCATTTATAATATGCTTCCTTTCCCTTTCCCTGACTACTTAATCAAAATATGGTTTGAAGCAAAGCAATTCCTAACCTTTGTTTGCAAACTCAAATTCTTGTTGCAGTTTTAATGTTAAATATGCTTTGATTGTAGATGGCTTGGTCTAGCATGTAAACTATTTTTTTTTTTTTAAATTGCTCCTTTCACTTATGTGAAAGGATTATTTATTAATTTTATATTCTGTATCGACTCCCTGAAGTAAATACAGCATATAAAATTACTTTCACATGGGAAACTTGTGCATGTGCGCATGTAGTCTATGGGTTCGGACAGTTTTTCTTGGATTTCTGCAGAGCTCTGACCAAATGATATCGAAAGCTCCGCCCACAAAGTAGTCGCAGTGTCAAAACTGCGATCCAGGCATAGCACTAGTGGGAAAAAGTAAATACGGCGAACGAGAGACTTCAGTTTCTTGGATGATTCTTGGATGCCTTCTATTTTTAACATTTGTTTGCATTCCTCTCTGTCGGTTGTTTAGGCTCTTGCGAGGCCTGCGTCGCTGATGCCAAAACGCTTGACTCGAACTGCTTACTTGATTCAAACACCCACTTGTATGGCCTAAAATTAATCAGTTGGATGGTTGAGGGGGGAGCACTCATATAGCACTCAGCTTGCTTTCTACAGGGCCTGTCTGTTTCAACTGCAGTTAAACCTTTTGGAAACAGCATGTTCTCCGGGGACCCTGTTAACCTTGTGCTTAAATTTAGAATGTTAACAAACGACCGTTTTCCAGAAATGTGAAAAAGCATCTTAGTAGGTTTTGGCTTTTGAATTTATAGGCATGTATTTAAAAATTTAAACAAAACAAGGGCCGTTCTTTTATCTAAAGGAATGGTACCTAAGATCTGCTTCATGGGTAGGGTTGCCAGCTCTGGGTTAGGAAATACCTGGAGATTTTTGGGGTGGAGCTGGAGGAGGGCGGGGTTTGGGGAGGGGAAGGACTTCAATGCCATAGAGTCCAATTGCCAAGGCAGCCATTTTCTCCAGGTGGACTGATCTCTATTGGCTGGAGATCAGTTGTAAT
Source organism: Euleptes europaea (assembly GCF_029931775.1). Taxonomy (NCBI): domain Eukaryota; kingdom Metazoa; phylum Chordata; class Lepidosauria; order Squamata; family Sphaerodactylidae; genus Euleptes; species Euleptes europaea. Next base: position 19,474,650 of record NC_079317.1, on the reverse strand, counting down.
AGCAGGAGATCTCCAGCTAGTACCTGGAGGTTGGCAACTCTATTCATAGGCTGGGGACGTGTGGTCTTCAGAAAACAAATAGGATTATTCCATCTCAGCTGCCTCTGCCAGACAATATTCCACTGGGACTTCTTATTCTGTATTGGGGATCATACAGAGCCTCTGGTAAAGCCCTTGATGTTGGACCATTATTTTAACAGGCGGTCAGTGTCCTGTTGTGGCATTCAACTTGGAGAGCACAAAAATCCTGAGGGAGAATATATTTTTCCCCCCTTCCCTTGTGAAGCCATCATATGGCAGCGTTCTTGTTAAAACAGAAACTTATTTTTGCTAACGCAAAGCTGCAGGACTGCTTGATTCCCCCCCACCCCCTGAGAACATACAGCGTGGGCTAATTTTATACAGGGATGTCAGCCACCCCAAGTCCAGAGAGTCTAGCTAATTTTGATTAGAGTTATTTTTAGAGTTTTTATTTTTGTCGTGATCTGCAATGGAAACATGAATATTAACAAATCAAACCCCAGACCAAACTGCTATGAGGAGCCCTGATTTAGATCAGCCGTATAGGAGGACAGAGGTTAACCCCTTTACCCCCTTGCGAGTTTCCTGGTCTTCTGCCCCCATTCCCCACCCCACCCCCAGGTCTGCTAGTGTAATATAGAAGCCGGAGTGTATGGGAAGATGTAGTTTCAAAAATCCTCTTTCATCAGCTGTGAAGTTCACTGGATGATATTTCACCAGTAACTCTCTCTGCAGTATTGGTTGGATAAAATGGAGGCAAGGAGAACCATATATCCTGGGAAGGGTGGGATACAAACATAATAGGTGGATCCAGTGATTATTTGCAGAGTTCCAGAAAACTTAAGCTCTGGCACAGTCAAATCTGTGAGATCTCTTCCTCCTTATTTTTTTCAGTTTATGTGCACTGCTTGCGCTGATGGATAGGGTTGCCAACCTCCAGGGACTAGCTGGAAATCTCCTGCTATTACAACTGATCTCCAACCGGAAGAGATCAGTTCACCTGGAGAAAATGGCCGCTTTGGCAATTGGACTCTATGTCATTGAAGTCCCTCCCCAAACCCCACCCTCCTCAGGCTCCGCCCCCAAAACCTCCTGCTGGTGGCGAAGTGGGACCTGGCAACCCTACTGACGGAGGGCTTAACATTGCTAGTGTGTACAGCCGCAGCTTTTCTACAGTGTGTGTGCGTTTTCAGAGGTTGTAGAACTGGGGAGAGTCCAGGTAGTTGGGGTACCACACCGGTGAGAAAAGGCTTCAGCATTTGCAGCTTTTTAGTTGAGAATAAAAGGGGTTTCCTAAAATTATGATTGCTGTAGAATGAGATTTTTTTGTTCCCCTCCCTTTATCATAACCCTGGAAATTGGGGTCACTCAATGAAACTGAGTGGCAGTAGATTCAGGACAGATTAGGGCTGCCAACCTCCAGGTACTAGCTGTAGACCTCCTGCTATTACAACTGATCTCCAGCCGATGGAGATCAGTTCACCTGGAGAAAATGGCCGCGTTGGCAGTTGGACTCTATGGCATTGAAGTCCCTCCCCTCCCCAAACCCCACCCTCCTCAGGCTCCGCCCCCAAAACCTCTCACTGGTGGCAAAGAGGGATCTGGCAACCTTAGGACAGATGGAAGTACTTTTACATACAATGCATAATGACAGAATTTGTGGCTACTGAATGAAATGGAGGATGAGGGGGTATCAATTGCTATTAGTCATGATTGCTAAGCAGAACCTCTAGTGTCAGAGGCAGCATACCTCTAAAAACCGGTTTGTTATGGGCAAATAATAGAGGAAGACCTTTGTCTTCATGTTGTGATTGTAAACTTTTTAGAAGCCTCTAGCTGGTCACTGTCAGAAACTGAAGGTTGTACTACCTAGACCCTTGGTCAAATCCTCCTTCTTTTCTTAATACCAGTTTATGTTGAAGGTCTAAGACATCACATTTCAAAGAAAGATGAGCCCCCCCCCCCCCAAGAAACATACCTTTTTCATGCTGACCCATTTAAGCGTGTGCAAGTTGAAAACTATCTTTTCTGCTTACAAAATGATGATACTGCAGTGGTTCTTGTAACATGTTGAGATCCTTTGGTGTGACAAGCATAGCATAAATGGAAAATATTACAGCATCAGATCCTGCATTTTGCCAAAATAACAAGGTTCCATATAAACTCTCCCACACTTTCATCTAAACATTTTTTTTATCACGACGCTTGAGTCCATTAAAAATAGAATTAAATGTCTTTCTGTTTTCCCGAAATGTTTCAGATCATCAACTTTGGTTAGATCTTTTCCATGGAAGGGCTGTTTCAAATAGGCATCATCTTTTTTTGCCAGTTGCGTATGTTCATTTCCTGCTATTCCATGCTAGTGCCAATTCTTTTCGTTAGCTCTCCGAGTTTGATAACCACAAGGTCACAATTTGAAGGAAGAGGAGAAAGGATCATCTTTATAAAATGGTATAATACATTGGCTTGGGTCCAATGAAGTGTTTCTGCAGAGGGAAGGATTCCAATCTATGGATTTAGAGGGTAGCCATTTTGGTCTGCAGTAGAATAGCTAGATTAGAATCCAGTAGCACCAAAACGATCTTTGGGTGTGTAAGCTTTCGAGAGTCAAAGCTCCATGGAGTGTTAATTTTTTTCATCCTCTCTACCACCTGCTGAAGGAGCCCCGTGGCGCAGAGTGGTAAGCTGCAGTACTGCAGTCAAAAGCTCTACTCACGGCCGGAGTTCGATCCCAACGGAAGTCGGTTTCAGGTAGCCGGCTCAAGGTTGACTCAGCCTTCCATCCTTCCGAGGTCGGTAAAATGAGTACCCAGCTTGCTGGGGGTAAAGGGAAGATGACTGGGGAAGGCACTGGCAAACCACCCCGTAAACAAAGTCTGCCTAGGAAACGTTGGGATGTGACGTCACCCCATGGGTCAGGAATGACCGGTGCTTGCACAAGGGACCTTTACCTTTTTACCACCTGCTGAAGTTAAAATTGCTCCCTGAAATGCTGCTCCCCCAGGGACAGGTAGCAATTTGGGACTAGTGTGGGTGGAGGAGGTAATAAATTCACACACTGGTAGTGGATTCTAGTGCAGTATCACCTTAGAGACCAATGAGGTTTTTGGGGCTATAAGTTTTTGAGAGGCAAAGCTCAGGTAGCTTTGACTCTTGAAAGCTTATAACCCCCCCCCCCAAAAAAAAAATCTTGTTTGTCTCTAAGGTGTTACTGGACTCAAATCTAGCTGTTCTACTGCAGACTAACACAGCTATCTCTGCAACTCTGCTAATGGGAATACTTCCATCCTCAGAATCCAGCCTATAAAATAATGTACTATTACATCTTCCACACTTTGTAACCGAAGTATAAGGCATGATCCAATTCATGTTTACTCAGAAGTAAGTTCTGTTGATCTTGGTGGAGCTTATTTCCAGCAAAGTGTTTATGGACACTTTGTTATGCCTTTTATTGTGGTATATTACAATGCTGGCACGGAATAGCAGAAAATGAATGTGCACAACTGCCCTCCCCCCCAAAAAACCTGGTGAATATTTGAAACAATTCTTCAAAGGGAAAGATCTAAGAAATTGTGGTGATCTGAAACATTTCAGGAAAATGAAAAGACATTTAATTCCATATTACGTTGTGATTATTTCTCTTGAGTGATCAGACTAAGTTCCCTTTATGACCATTATGACTCTTTACCCAGCTTTGGTAGTCTCTCTCCCCTACAAAGTGCCTTTTGTTTCTGTTTTCCTATCTGTGGCACTCGCCCTGTTCAGGAGCAGCTCGAACCTGTTCACTGCTTTACTTTTCACATGTGCAACTGTATACTACAGTGCAATTGACAAGATTTCCCTAACTGCTTTCCACACTGCCCAGTTGGAGTCCTGGTTTCCCCCTTCCTCCCAGACTTCTAATCTCACCACTTAGGAGCCAATTGTATAAATAAAAAGTGAGCAAATTAATCAGGCAGCCATTGATTATAAATAAACACTGCTTTGTTATTATTGTTTTTTTTAAAATCTTACTTTTTGATGCTCACATATTTCCATGTCTCGTGAAGGAGATTTTTCACATGTACATTTTCGGTTGGCCTTTTGGGAGTTGTTGTAGTCGACCCCTGCCTCGAATGACATTTGATTACCTGATCCAGCCATCCAGGATAATTGATTTCACCTACTGTGCAGATGCAAAAGCAGCTTGCGAGACTAAATGATGATGTCACAGCGCCATGTGGCCAGTTGCCTTTAGCAACACCATGAAGCCATTGTGGAGAGAGGACAATGCTTCGCATGCTGCATTGTCTTCACCTTGAGTGGGTAGAAGGAGATAAAGCATCCCTAGGTGTCACAGTAGTAATGATCTCATCCCCAGTATAAGAAGGTTACACACCTACTGATTAGGTCTTTGTTTTGCAGTGGTTAAGCTGAGGAAGTATTTTTGCTGAGACAGTTATGACCTAGCTTGCTATTTCAGAAGTGAGTGCAAAGTATTTGTTGAAGAAATCACATGAGTTGCTACTGATATTGCTTATTACAATAGCCAGTCAGAATACTTAGAAGTAGTCACATGATTGTGTTTATCAATTTTAGAGATTGATCAGATAGATTTTCTCTATAAATATACTTGGTTGTGAAGAGCACATCAGATTTCCTTGAACTGAGGCTCATGAGGCAGAGATTGAAAGACCCCTGCTTGGTAAGACATTGGGATGTTTGGGCTATCAATAAAAGATAGAAAGGGTCAAATAGGTACATTAGTACATTATCTTGATACTTACAGGACAATGATTAGCACATTATGTCTAAAGGACAGTACTCAGCTCAAACCCAACCCCCTCTCTGACTCTTCCTACACACTTGACACTGAGAGACACTGTCCTTCAGTGTTACTACTCTGAAGATGCCTGCCACAGCTGCTGGCGAAACGTCAGGAAAGAAAATTCCAAGACCACGGTTACACAGCCCGGATAACCTACAAGAACCAACGGTCAAATAGGTGTTTGGTCAATTACTGGTTGTGTGAATAAGAGAAAAAACAGGACTCGTGGTTCAAAAGATTATATTGTATTATCAAAAGTTGGAAAGGGTGATCACTTTTTCTGGCACGGTAAAGCAAGGATTGATATGAAGCTGTGAATTGTATCGAAGCAAAGCTCTAGAGAATTTTCAGCTCATAATCTTTCTAAGTGTTGCAGTTGGGAAAGCCGAACACTCTTAGGGTCAGGGCGATGCTCCCTGTTTTGCCGTACTTCTCAACATACGCTTCTGTTCCTGGCAGAGTGACGACCCCCCCCCCCCTTGCTGTAAAGGCTTCTGATCTGGCACCTCTTTACCTGCTGTTCTGTAATGGTTCCACCTCCTCTTCCTTTGCTTCCATTCTTTGTTCTTGCTTTTGTATAAGGAGCAAACACGTTTGACTCCTTTTCAGAGAGCTTCCCCCAAATTGCCATTGTTCTTGCTTTTGTATAAGGAGCAAACACGTTTGACTCCTTTTCAGAGAGCTTCCCCCAAATTGCCATTGTTCTTGCTTTTGTATAAGGAGCAAACACGTTTGACTCCTTTTCAGAGAGCTTCCCCCAAATTGCCAAAAGGGAGTCACTTTTTGGAACTGCCAACCACTATTGCGAAAGAAAGAAAGAAAGAAAGAAAGAAAGAAAGAAAGAAAGAAAGAAAGAAAGAAAGAAAGAAAGAAAGAAAGAAAGAAAGAAAGACTAGCTCTGTCCTAGGTGTTGTTTTTTTAATGAACCTAGGGTAGATCTCATATAATCAGATGAGCATGCCTTTTATATTAGGTGCTTTGGAACCCAGGCAGGACAATGCTGCTGCAGTCGTCTTGTTTGTGGGCTTCCTGGAGGCACCCGGTTGGCCACCGTGTGAACAGACTGCTGGACTTGATGGGCCTTGGTCTGACCCAGCATGGCTTTTCTTATGTTCTTATGTGGATATCGTTTTTGAACGGTTGTGCGCGTTCTGCAGTTTCAGCATGAACAATACAAGCAGAGGATGATAACGATACTGGTGAGAGGTACTCCAGTAAGAAGACAAGAGAGCATCATTCTCCCCACTTGCTGCTCAAATGTTCTTGAACTTGAGTGGAGCTGACAGGTTATCTCTAAATTGCCTTTGAGAGTGTGGGGTGTGACAAGAAGCAAACTCCTGCTGTTTATATATCGTCAGAACAGCACAGGACTTCCCACAGCCTTTGAAAGTCACCAAGCAAAATGTAACAGCTCTCAGGAAACATTCTTGAGGTTTCCGCTACATTGGTATAAACCTCTTCAAAAATGACACTTTTTCAGATGGGTGGCTGTAGAGTCCAGAGACTGACAAAATTTACTCCAGCCGAAGCTTTTGTGAGCTCATTTCATTGGATGAGTGAAATGTACATCCTTGAGGACGATAAATGTATGTTAAAGGCTGCAAACAACAGAAGGGGGGCGGGCGAGAGAGATATTACAAAGAGAGGCAGTTTAAAACAAGCTCCAATCAAAAGAACGAGCTATTCAGTCATGGAGCGTGAGCACCACTTCCCATTGTTGACTGATAGGCAAAGTGAGATCAACACAAAATCTTATCTAGGAAAATGAAGGGTGAAGTATGAAAAGCTGGTCCAGGTTGACTCTTGTAGACATACTGTGGAACTAATTCTTCTGTAAGGGATGGGATATGTAAGATGAACCCTGGTTAGTTATCTCTTTGCACGATTGTGCACGTTCTTTGGCTCCAGCATGAACAAGAAAAGTAGCAAGTGAGGAATCTTGTGGTATTCTGTACAGGCTCCCTTGCTGCCTAGAACTCTGTCCCAGAACTCCTACATGGTATCATCTTCTCTCATATTCCTATAAATTGTTCCTTAGGAGCTTAGCCTTTTCAGAATAACTGTAAAATCAGTAGTAGTTGCTAAATGGTTTTTCTTTATGTGTTTATATTCCTTGGTGGTGGAAACTGCCGTCAAGTCACAGCTGACTTATGGTGACCTCATAGGGCTTTCAAGACGAGATTATCAGAGGTTTGCCATTACCTGCCTCTGCGTAGCAACTGTGGACTTCCGTGGTGGTCTCCCATCCAAGTACGAACCATGGCTGACCTTGCTTAGCTTCTGAGATCTGATGAGATCAGGCTAGCCTGGGTCCCCCAGGTCAGGGCACCTAATAATTACCCTTCTTCAAATGCAAAATCAAAGTTCAGCTGGCTGAGGTGGTAGAACTAGGGGAGTAAATGGTCATAATGCTGTACTCTCAAACTGGGACATGACAAATGACCCCCCCTCTTTTTTTAGCCTAACCTACCTTACAGGATTGTTGTGAGTATAAAATGGAGGGGAGAACAATGTATAGGATTTCTTATAAGTTGTAAATCCAATTTTCTATAAATGCATTGCTATCAGCGTCTCATTTCGGTCCCTATAACAGAGATTAGGAATTGCCGGTCTGGGGAGACCAGGGTTCAGATATCTGCTCAGCCTTTAAGCTCTCTGGATGATCTCAAGCCAGTCGTTCTCCCTTCATCCTAATCTACCTCACAAGGTTGTCGTGATGATAAAATAGAGGAGGGGAGAACTACGTATGCGAGGTAGACTCGTCTGAGAGAAAGTGACTGGCCCAAGTTCCCCCAGTGACCTTCAAGGCAGAGAGAGGATTTGCACACTGATCTCTCCAGTCCTGCTAAGGCACTGTGACTACCATGCCACGCTGCTTCTAATTATGGTTGCTTGGCTCAGTGGCAGGAATATACAATGGCAAATATGATACTAAAATAAGGATCTTGTTCAGTCAGGTGCTGAAGACTACATTTACCCAAGTACTTTGTTGGTGAAAGTTGTCTATTTTAAAGTCCCGCGTGTTGGTAAGACAAACTGGCCTGTCATGAATACTTTCTTGGGCTGTCATTTCACAGCGGTGTTACTGACTTCTGCCAGACTAGAACTTGTGACTGCCAGCGAAACGCTTCCTGTGCCGTTTCGCCCGGCACAGATCTTTCTAGGCCCCTTGCTCCTGTGATACAATCCTTGGTATTCTGTTTGTATGTACAGATAAAGTAGTTGTAATAGGTAGAGCTGAATAAATGGCAATGTATTTCAAAGAAACAACCATGGAAACTGTTGGGTTTACTATGTGTTATGTTGGTTTGGACCAGACTGTATCTCTTGCCTCATTTACATTGGCGTTGTCCTGTAGAACTCAGTAGGAATAAGCTAGAGTAACCTTTTTTCCTGTATTGCTTACTTGGTGTGCGTTTGCCCATGTAAGCAAATTAACGGAGTTTCTAGCTGAAAAAGTTGAATGAACTTGTCCCTTCAAAGGATGAACTTTAGGCAAATGTTGCAGAACGGGTATAGAAAAATGCAGTTGGGATTCATAGCTATAGATAAGGAAAAAGTACAAAGCCCGTTTAAATTGTTTACGTTTGAAACACAGGAAAGAATGAGTACAGTATTTATGTTTTTCTTTCCAAGCTTTTAATTTTTCCTGAGAGAAAACAAGATTAAGAGATAGTATTAGGCAGGTAGCTGTCTGAAGCCGATTATGCATGCTCACTTTGGCTGATTATGCATGCTCACTTTAGCCTTCTTTATTCCCCGTTTCAGCCAGGATCAAAGCAACCTGGGTTGGGGAAAACTGTATGCATTGGCTTGAATGATCAGGGAATAAACTGTGTGCAAATCGGGGGCAAGAATACAGGAAAGCAGTCTCCCAAGTTCAAATCAAGTCCCACCCCTTTAATTGCTGGTCTGTGATTGGCTCACCTCGTGAGAGACAATTTCCTTCCCCCCAGACCCAACTGCCACATAAAAAAGCATTTTAAGAACAAAAAACAAAAAATGGAGCCATTTGAAAGAAGGGGGGGGGGCAAAATCCAAGCCTTAGTTTAAAAAAGCCTTTCTTTCAGAAAGAGCTCTCAGGAAGCAATTGAATCCCTGCCTCTTTGTGATTCGCTGTTTCCCCTGTATGGCTTCGCTGCTTCCCCTGTATGGCTATGGCTATCAGCAAACTGAACAGAAGAGGGGTTTTGAAAGGGGCAGGGAAAGGTTAATGCAAGGCAGGTATATGCATGCTCTTTGGATCTGGTTTCAGCCAGGAAAGACCATTTGACTCCGGCAAGGAGAGGAATGGGAAAAGCCGAGTTCGTTTAAGGTTGAAACGGGTTTGAGCCGAAAAGGAATGAGGTATCGTGCATTTTCAAAAACTTGATCCTGGCTGAAACAGGGAATGGTTAAACCGACCATGCATAAGTGACCTTAGTCTGTAGTAGTAGAACAAAATATGAGCTCAGTAGTACCTTAAAAGACCATGAAAATTTTCCGGGCTATAAGCTTTCATGAGTCAAAGCTCACTTTGAGTTTTTGTATCTGATGAAGTGAGCTTTTGTATCTGATTTCACTCACAAAATCACCCTGAAAAAAAAAATCGATCTTTAAGAACATCAGGTGGGCCCTGCTGGATCAGAGCAGTGGCCCATCTAGTCCAGCACCCTGTCTCACACAGCGGCCAACCAGTTCCTCTGGAGGTCCAGCAACAGGGCAATGAGACCGAAGCCTTCTCTTGATGTTGCCTCAGAGGTTTACTGCTTCTGAATGTAGCCGTTCCCTTTAGTCACCATGGCTAGTAACCACTGATAGACCTATCCTCTGTGAAGCTGTCCAATCCCCTCTTAAAAATGTCTGTGCCTGTGGCCGTCTCTACATCCTCTGAAGACCCAGACTCTTCAGCCTTTCCTTGTAGGGAAAGTGGTGCAACCCCCTAATCATCTTGTTTGCTGCTGGACTCAAAGGTGAAGAGATGCAGCAACAACAGATGGGACGGCGTAGGCTGTGAAAGATCGGTTTACTTTAAGAGGAAAACTGCTAAGGAGCCCAGTGAAGCAGTTAGATCAGTGGTTCTTGACCTTAAGCCCACTCCCATTCACCAAACCCTGCCCTCCTCAGGCTCCGCCCCTAAAAACTCCCACACGTGGCAAAGATGGATCTGGCAACCCTACTACATCTTCCCTACAGCATGGTGGTGCATTCATGTACCTCCTGGGGGGTTCCCCGGCTTTTCTCTGATCTTTCTCATGCCTACATTGTTGCAAAGTTTTGGGAAAGAACTCAATAAAGCCTAGGTGAGTGCTGTGGGTAAGAAAGCCCCATGTCAGCCATTTTCCCTGACCCCGTTCCTGCTGCTACCATTTTCTCCCACCACCACTGGGGACTTTTTTAAATCGGCAATTGAATATCATTATATCAATATAATGTTATGAACTCATGAAGCTGCCTAGGTCCATCTAAGTCAGTATTGTCTACTCAGACCAGCAGCGGCTCTCCAGGGTCTCAGGTAGAGGTCTTTCACATCACCTACTTGCCTAGTCCCAGTTCAACTGGAGATGCTGGGGATTGAACCTGGGACCTTCTGCATGCCAAGTAAATGCTCTATCACTGAACTACGGCCCTCCCCCCCCCCAATTATAACAAACTGTGCACCAGAATTTCTGAATTCCCAGCTTTTTTTGGGGGGGGGAATCCCTAGCCCCTTTCTTTGCAGAACTATAAAGGGAAAAACAGCAAAAAAGAATAGAGACTTCCTTAAAAAAAATTGAAAGCTAGGAATTCATAAAACCCAGTACAGAAACATTACTCAACTGCTGATTTAAAATAGTGAAAACAACAACAATAGTAACTGGTGGCCTGAGTGAGAGGGATGGCCACCACCAGGGAACTGAGGCAGGGAAACTGAGGGGCAACCTGTGGAATCCTCATTCAGGCCTTTCAGATTCTCACTCTCAGGCACCAACTCCTACTGCCAATCAGCTGGCCAGCGGGGGGTATACCAGCGGTGGGGGAGAGGTCTGTGCTGGCAGCACATCAGCATTGCTGGCAACCCGGTAGTGTTGCTTCCAGCATGCACCAGAAGTGACGTCAGCATGATGCAACTGCATTGCCGGCCTAGCCCTCCTGCCGCCCCCAGTAAGTCCCCTTGCCCCCCTCCCCGGTTGCCAGGAGGGACCTGACAACCCTAACTATGCTGCTGCGCTGTATCAGCAGCAGCAACAGGGAAACCACACGAACCTTTCGTTGTGTGGACACCACCAGTGGCTATGGTGCGGTGTAGTGTCTTCAAAAGGAACCGTTTTAGTTTTGTCATTTTTAGCAATCAGAACCCCCTTGAATGCCATGATGCTTTTAAAATGTCTTTGACTTCATCTTAATACAAAATCAGATATAAATTTCTAATGATCCTTGTGCTTGTGGTACTCCGATTTAGATTTTATCATTCTCCTCTCAGTTGGTGAACAGCATGTAATATTATTCCAAGGGGTGTCAATTAAATAATAAAAGCTCCTAATTGAAGAGCAACGGTGACAGAATTAAGCAATTCCACGCAGCTTCGGCAGCGCGCAGAGCTTTTAAGAAAACATCTGTTGATTTGGAACTTGGTTTCCTTCCCCAGATTAATTATGATTAATCTCGTTAGAATTCACCAGAGAAATAAGCACGCAGGCAAAAGATATCTGGCAACATAACAAGGTTGTCGAGAGCGAGTCGGAGATCCCTAATTTTCGTTGGCGAATTCAGTGGCAGTCTTTGAGCTGGTGGATCCCCTGCCGCTATGCTTGTTTACCCTCTGGTCAGAGCTAATATTTTTAACCTTGAAACGTTAACAGCTCCTGAAAGGGGTGTGTTCTTTTTCCTTTCTAGGTTTGTCTACAGAATTGAAAGGCTGCTTGTAATAGGGGTCTGTGCAGATGTCTTTCGTTTCATTTTGTTTTGCTTAACGGCATGTCCTTTGACCTGCTAATTCTGCTTCTTAAAACAGGACCTTGGGAACCTCTACTGTATTTCACGTTGACAACTGACATGTGATGCTGTTTGATGGGTCTCAGAGACACATCTCCTGTTTCAGTCTCTTCAAAAGTCTGCCTAATCTAAGACATATATGGTGTAGGAAGGGCATGTGTTCGGGTTTTTTTCTCCTGTCCCCATGGCTCTGATTGGAGGACTTTTAGGTCCAAAATATCCCAAGGAGTCTTTAGGGTTATTGGCTGTATTTCAGATATTACCCTGCCCCCCTTCTCTCTCTTGCTCTCTCTTCCCTTGGGGAGTTTTTCCCCCCTACACATAGGATTTCCCTTGTTATGCTGAAGACTTGATTCAGTTGCTGTTTAGCTGCAAGCCCTCTTCCCGATGTGTCATTTGGAGACAGCGTCCTCTATGCCTAATGCCAAAATCTATTGGACGGATTTTGTAAGGCGTCGCTCTTCATGTGGCAACGTGGGAAGTAGCTTTATTTTTCTAAAATGCCAGTCCGGCGGACTCGGCACGGTCATCTGAAAGGAGTGAGTTGGGCCACAATCAGCCTCAGCACTCACTGTAAGTATGGGTTTCCTACTCGTTCACCCCTCGGGCTTTGCCAAAACCCTTGGCTGCCAAGCTGAAGCTGCGACAACTTGGCACTTTTATTGGGGGAGTGGTGGGTTTCTTTGCCAAAGCAAAAAAATATTGAGATAGTCGCCATTCCCGGCCCTTTGCAATAGATAGCATATCTGTAAAAGTTACATAGTCCAAAGCTTCTTAAATTGTGGGTCTTGACCCCCTATGGGGCTATGTAACTGAATGTGGGGGTCATGAAAAATTTGTATGCAAATTTGCTTTAGTCTTTAATAAATGGTAAAATTATATGCATACCAAAGAATTGTTTTAAAAGACATTTCTTTATGACTTATTATCGGTGTTTGATTTGTTTACCTATTTTATATGCCTATACAACCGGGGTCGTGAAAAGATTTCTTGGCCGAAAAGGGGTCGCAAGTGGAAAAAGTTTAAGAAACCCTGACGTAGTCAGTGCAGTTTTGATTAAAGATGGTGCAGAAAGACATGTTTTTTTGCTTTTTTTTCTTCCTCTGGTCACCATGGCTAACTTTTGGCTCTCTTTTGTGCCTGATTTTACTTATGAGTTACGTTTTTTCCTGTCCTGCCCTTCCTGCCAAGAACTTGGGTTGTTGTTAATTGTTCACCATTCTTCGTTTAATTCTCACAACAACATTGTGAGGTAAATTAAGATGAGAGAGTTTGACAGGCCTGAGATCACTCAGCAAGCTTCGTAGCTGAGGAGGGATTTGAATCTGGGTCTCCATGATCTCACTCACTTACTATAAGAGGAGTTGGAAAGGAAGAGGGGGGAAGTCATTAATAATTCAGATTTAGAGACCAGGAGTTTTTTTTTTGAGGGATATTCTAAGTGTTACTAGAATTGAGGGGGTAATTCTAAGGGATAACTTTGGTTCTCGAAAGCTTATACCCCCCCAAATCTTGTTGGTCTCTAAGGTGCTGCTGGATTCGAATCTAGCTCTTCTTAGTTATTGTCGGTAGAGATACTGTAGAGATACTGTAAAAAGCACTCTTCTAAAAAAGAATGGCGTTCAGAAACATGAAACATGGTCAGTGCTGTGGAAGGGGGGATTTTGGGGACAATTTAATCGAACTATTCCACCAGTCTTTCCATCCCTTTACTGTTGCGGTAATAGAAGTGAGGTGAACTCACTGGAGTTATTTCAGATTTACAGCTCTCTCTGTGAAGCTGAGCTGCTTCTGTCTCCTCGGGGCTAATTTTGATAGTAACTTATCCCTACCCTCACTCCTGGTCCCTGCAGGAATAAAAGGAGTAACCGTTGCAGCCTGAAGTAAGCGTGACCAAGCAGTTTTTCTCTTTGCCTAGTCTGAGTTCACATGACCTGCTGTAAAACTCCTTGGACAGAGAGGCATGTTTTTTGCACTGAAGATGTAGGTCAGCTGACCTTCCTTGGTAGCGTACCATTATTCATACTAGTCACTGCACATGAACAACTTTCCAAGGATGGTGTTTGTCCAAATGAGCCCCGTGGGGATGGGAAGCACATTTGATACTGTGCAGGTTTTATTTTTCCCTTGGGACCATCATTCTGTCTTGACTGAAACTCAATGACAGAAGAATGGAATGCATCTCCACAGATAATGGCAATGTCAATCTTCCTTTTCCATGCATAACTGATTGGAAAAGGTGGAACAGTGCTGCAGTGCATTAGAACAATTTAAAAACTGGCGTAGCATCACAGTTGAGAGCATGAGCGGTGAGCTGGCTGCTTCAAAGCTCATCTTAGCCAGTATGTAGTTGTAGGCAAGACATTAGAAGAAAAAGAGTTGGTTTTATAAGCCGACTTTCGCTACCAGTTAAAGGAGAATCAAACTGGCTTACAATCACCTTCCCTTCCCCTCCCCACAACAGACACCCTGTGAGGTAGGTGGGGCTGAGAGAGTATTACTAGTCCAAGGTCACCCCGCTGGCTTCGTGTGTAGGAGTGGAGAAACCAACCCGGTTCACCAGATTAGAGTCCACCACTCCAAACCACTGCTCTTAACCACTGCACCACGCTGGCTCTCTGGACTTCACTCCCCCTTGCCCCCCCAAAAAAACTCAAACAAGGTGAGCATAATACATGCCTAGCCTGCAGGGCTAGTATAAACTTTACCAAGATAATGTATGTGAATTGCCATATCTATACTTATATTTAAAAGGGAAATAGGTGCATGTTTTATTTATGTCTTCAATCAGTTCTTTATGTGCACTCTTCAAGGGAGACAAATTCACTGCCTATAAGAATGCAGTCCTTAAACAAAGAAGCCATAGTCTGCCTAATTCTAAGTAATCCAACAATTACCATTAGTGTAGCAGTAATCTATCAACAGGTAATACGCCAAAGGGGTCTGACACTTGGACAGACCACAGGTTAGAGAGTTTGCTTAGACTTTATGTGTACAGTGCTGTCAAATCGCAGCTGACTTATGGCAACCCCCCGTAGGGTTTTCAAGGCAAAAGATGCACAGAGGTGGTTTGTCATGGCCTGCCTCCACATAGCAACTCTGGACTTCTGTGATGGTTTCCCATCCAACTACTAACCAGGGCTGACCCTGCTTAGCTTCCATCCAGGGCCATCCAGGTCAGGGCCTTCATGGAATACTTGACTGCAGTCCAATCACAGGTGACCACATCTTTGCCGGTCAACTGGCTGGTATCTCAGGGCTGCACGGATATCAGTAAGATTCGTATACACTCTCTGATTATACAGTTTGTTTTTTAAGCCCTGTCCACCAAGCAAAATGACAAGAAATTACATGTCTCAGCTATAAGGAAGTCATTTTAGGTTATGCATGAGGAAGAACTTCATATCTCTAAGACCCCCCACTAGAACAAGCTCTCAGGCAGATGCCCCCTTCCCAAACTTTGGATAGGCTAGGCAAAAGTGGATTCTCATGTCAGACAGAAGGGAGGTGGAAAGGGGCTTCAAAGTCTATGGACAGGGGAAATGTCTAAACCAAAATAGACTGTTGGGAAAAGGAGGTGACACCAGTTAGGGCAGAGCCATGTAACCAAAGGGGAGGTTTGGTGGGTAGACTGGCAGACTGAGGATGATGAAGAAGAAGAGTTGGTTTTTATATGCCGACTTTCTCTACCTTTTAAGGAGAATCAAACCGGCTTACAATCTCCTTCCCTTCCTCTCCCCACAACAGACACCTTGTGAGGTAGGTGGGGCTAAGAGAGTTCAGAAAAAGCTGTGAGTAGCCCAAGGTCACCCAGCTGGCTTCATGTGGAGGAGTAGGGAAACCAACCCAGTTCACCGGATTAGAGTCCGCCACTCTTAACCTCTATGTCACGCTGGCTCTCTGAATTGAGTATGGCAGGCAGAGGCATTCTGCCTTTCAACCCAGAGGCTCCATTCATCATGGCTAATAGCCAGAAGTAGACAAACCCTCCATATAATGGATTTTAACTAATAGGACAAGAATGAAATAATGTTATTGTCCACTTTATCGACACACTGATTTTAACAGCAGTAGTCCAGACAGGGCAGAAGGAAAAAAGGGGGAACCCATGAGCAGGAGTCGTGTGGTCAGCTGTTCATTGCACACATGTGCTGTGAGGGTTGTGTCACCATAGATACCTTCCAAACTTCCTACTCGTTTTCAGGGGCTTTAAGTGGCTGCAGCCACACCATTCTTTACATGAATCATTTTCTGCCCTTTGTTGATACTGAGCTCCATTGTTCAAGGTTTGTCTGCTGTCTTCATTTAGGAAACGTTTCTTGTTTTGGACAAGTGCTTGGCTTCCTCTCTTTCCTCCATTCTACCAACGATTATCCTGACAATAGGCCTCCCAGGCAAGCAGCTTGAGAAGCCGAGCATTAGAATAGACTTGAAATGCACTGACCATATTGTGTTCTTTGGACACATCTTTTTCAAACCTTTGCAGCAATCCCAGTGACTAATGTAGCTTATCTGCCCAAACACAAGGCTCTATTATTAGCAAAACGTTTTAATTAACCCGCCGAGAAGGTGGAACTGAACAAGAAATCTCTTGGCTGGCATTTTCCTAAGTAGTTTGTCTCAACAGTTCACACGCTAAATTTAAAGGCAGCGTGTGCATCCCGCAGGGATTGGCTAATGTTTTGATACAGACAACCTTGTTCTAAGTTTAACTCGTTTATGATTGGCTTCTGGTAGCCAGGGTTGCCAAAGGGTAGCTGTTAAAAAAACAGTTTGCATGACAAAATTAAGTCGCAGTGGGTTGATGTGATGTCAACGGAGTATACTAAAGTGAATTAGAATATATATTGGAGAGGTGGGGGAACACAATCAATCTGGGTCAAGCTTATAGCCAGCCTATCATAACATCCTGTCTCTGTTAATGTTTGTTCCAAATGCTTTAGAAGCAATGTGGCAAAGGATATTATGGAGTGTTATGTCTATTGTCACTTATTCTTTCCTTCCATAGAACTGCCGCCAGAATTCCAAACAATGGTTGTCCAGTTTAGAGTAATATAAATGGAAAGTTACCAAATTTGATTGAAATTCACAGTTTCCAGTTCTGCAGTACTGTTGGATTTCTAAAATGTCCAGAAACACGAGTGCTACTGTGCATGTCTTTTTCAGGTGCTCTTTCTATCAGGAAGTCCGATACAAACTAATTTCTCTTCTCCTTAATCTAATAATGGATAGCTCTGAGGAAGGGAAGCTGAGAAGTCTCCTATGGGATGGATCAGAAGCAAGTATATTTATAAGATCCATCAGACAAAGCTGGGGCTTGGTAATTTAACTTAAAATGGAGAATGTTTTATTAATTCGAGGTCTGTTTAAATTATATAAACTGTCTATGCATCGTATATCGTAAAATTTTAGTTACTGTATATTCTCCAGTTTTAATTCTGTAACTGATATGAATGTTTTAAATGGCATTTGCTGTATCAATACATGAATCTGAATCTGAAACACAAGTGGACAGGTGCATGAATTCCTCAGTTCTCGGTGACTGCTTCTGCATAACAAGGATTCTTACCTTTGCTTTCACTGTCTCTGGGAATGCAGAGGCATGTATGTTGGGGAAAGAGCTTCCCCATGGGGAGTTTTCTGTGTCCTTTCCTCCAGTTTTTTTCGTCACGGTCTCTCTGGCAGCATACCACCCCTTTCTTTGGGTTTCCTTCATGCATGCTCTATAGGGCAGTGTCGCTGTACAAATAGCATCCCTCTGCCTGATGCTCTGCTCTGCACTTATTTTTCCCTTTATTTTATTTATTTGCATTATTTATAGCCCACCTTTCTCATTTGGACTCAAGGCGGATTACACAGAGTGATTCAATACAATTGGCAGATGGGACATTCAATAACCAGTGCGATAGGTTTGGGGTTGTAGAACCAACCAGAAGTCTAAAAAACAGAACGGAAGCAAAGCATAAGTATTAACATGACACATTAAATGATGCAAAATTCCATAGTAGGATCCTAGTTTCAAGAAACCATATAGAATTGTATAGATCACAGTCCCTAATAATTTATCTAAGTAACTTTGTGAATCATTTAGTACTGTGCAAGTCTATTGCCTGCATAGAAAAAGACCTCTTGAATAATTCAATTTTGCATAGTTTGCAGAAATCCAAGAGAGTTGGGAGCCTTCCTGACCTCCTCAGGCAGGCCATTCCACAAGGTGGGAGCCACAACAGAGAAGCCCCATATACGGGGAGTGGTTGATTTTGCCCTGGCATGTAGGGTTGCCAGCCTCCAGGTACTAGCTGGAGATCTCCTGCTATTACAACGGATCTCCAGCCGATAGAGATCAGTTCCCCTGGAGAAAATGGCCACGTTGGCCATTGGACTCTATGGCATTGAGTCCCTCCCCTCTCCAAACCCCGCCCTCCTCAGACTCCTCCCCAAAACCTCCCGTTGGTGGTGAAGAGGGACCTGGCAACCCTACCAGTATGGGGAGAAATCACCGTTCTATGGAGCATGAGATGGTTGGTTGCGTAGTGAATTCCCATTTCACTCCAGCTGTCTTGAAGCATGTGTTGCGTCCTTTAGCATGGGATCTCTGTAATGCATGTGCGACGTTGACAAAGATCCAAAAACGAAGACTGAAAGTACTTGTGTTCCTTATTAGGAAAGGTTGCCAAACTAGTCACTGTCTGTCTGTCTGTCTGGCAGCTGCCCCATTGCTAGACACCCATTGTGATGGTTCCTCCCCACGTTTTCTGTGAACTGCAAAGAACTGAGGGGAAAGAATCTTTCACTGTACCTGCCATGAGAACCAACCCTTTCCACAACCTTGTCTAGATGAAACTTTAGCAAAGTTGGTCTTAGTATCTTAACTCAGATAAGCATAGCAATGTGCTGCAAATCTCTTTGTTCAGACAATTCTCCTAAAGTAGAGCAACCTCCTAGAGTGGTTCCATCCCACAACTTTTTTTGGATAACTGAATTATTCCTTTTCAGTAAAGGTAAAGGTCCCGGTCCCCTGTGCAAGCACCAGGTCATTCCTGACCCATGGGGAGACGTCACATCCCAACGTTTTCTAGGCAGACTTTGTTTGCGGGGCGGTTTGCCAGTGCCTTCCCCAGTCATCTTCCCTTTACCTCCAGCAAGCTGGGTACTCATTTGACCGACCTAGGAAGGATGGAAGGCTGAGTCAACCTTGAGCCGGCTACCTGAAACCGACTTCCGTCGGGATCGCATTCAGGTCGTGAGCAGAGCTTTTGACTGCAGTACTGCAGCTTAACACTCTGTGCCACGGGGCTCCTTTTCAGTATTTAGCTGCAAAGAGAATTGAAATTGGGGTCCCACATAGCATTTATTTAATAATTATATTTTATCCCGCCCTTCCTGACTAAAGCTGGACTCAGGACAGCTAACTGCATAAAATTACAATTAAAATCATAAATAGCATATGAATAATTAAAACCTTAAATAGTAACAAACAGTAAATGGCACCCTGATCATGGCCCCCAGGTGATCGTTCCCAGGATCAGAGAACCCATGCTTTCCCAGCATGGGGAGCCACAAGATGTTGAATGGATGGGCATAAGATAGGAGAAGGGAAAAACAAGTAGGGAAAGGAACAGGGGGGAGGGAGAAGGGAAGAAAGGGGAGGAGGAGAAGGGGGAAGTGAGGGGGAGAAGGGGAGACCAGCTAAGAGAACCGCTGCTGCCCTCAAGCATAAACCTGGCGGAACATCTCCGGCTTGCAGGCCCTGCGGAACTGTGCTAGGTCCCGCGGACCCTGATATCATTTGACAGAGAGTTCCACCAGATTGGGGGCAAGGCTGAAAAAGCCTTGGCCCTGGTTGAGGATAGCCAGATAGGTTTGGGGCCAGGGACCACCATGAGATTGTTATTTGTGGAGCTCAGTGTTCTTTGGGGGGCATAACAGGAGAGGCGATCCCAAAGATACGACAGTTGCAGACCTTTTAGGGCTTTAAAGGTCACCAACACCTTGAACCTGATCCGGTACTCCACCTGGAGCCAGTGCAGCTGGTGTTATATGTGCCTTCTACAGGTGTTATATGTGCCTTCTATGGGGCCCTGTAAGGACCTGGGCCACCGCATTCTGGACCAGATGGAGTTTTCGGATCAAGTTCAAAGGTAGCCTTGAGTAAAGCGAGTGACAGTAATCTAGTCTGTAGGGGACCATTGCGTAGATCATTGTGGCTAGGTTGGTGCGGTACAGGTAGGGAGCCAGTTGCCGGGCTTAAGGTAGTGCTGTTATATTGCCAGTAAAGATTGCTCTTCATGGGCGTGATAAAATATCATCTTCTCAGATATATGCAGTTTCTTTTCAGCAAAAGTCCCATTTCTCCCTGAAATGTTATTTTTGTTTGTTTGTTTGAGACTATTTTTCCTTCCTGTTCACAGCCTAATAACCCATGCTGAAATTACAGCCTAATTAATTATTTCCAGTTCTTTCTTGGCTGGCAGGTTTTCTGCCAGCACACATGTGTCCGTTGTTAATTATCATTATCGACTTCTGTTATGTTGGGAAGGGATGCGGAGCTTAAATCCTGACTTTACTTTCTAGCCAGTCAAAATCACTGCTTGTAATTTCAAAACAATTTTGTTTGTTTGTAATAGCACAATTCCAAAATAATGTGGCTTTCAAAAAAGAACCAGCAGCTTTAGCTGAAGAAAGTATGTGAAGCAATAAAGTACCCTTCTCCCACCAAGAGAAATGATTGTTAAGGCCCTGAATTGGTGAGGAGCGCTAGGAAGTAATTAAGCTAGAAGGAGGAGATGGAAAGGTAGACGTATCTAAAGGGACAGTCACTGTGGAAAACTTCAGCAGTGCTCTGACTATCCACACGAGACAGCTAAGTGTTACAATTGTATTTTAATGTTTTTAACAAAAATTTACAACTCAGGTTTGGAAAAGAGTGGAATATGATTTTTTTCATTTTCAAAAGGAGAGTGGATCTAGAAGTCTGTTGGGCACCTAACCACCCTCTAATTGAAGTAAGTTTGTAGTATTTTCTGGTCTCTATGTCAAGAAGGATACAAACTGCAGACTTCAGGATTTTTAAAATCAGGCCTAGAATCATGCCCCCCTTTTTACACCGAAAGCTCAACCTCTTGACTGCCAGCTGACCTGAGGGCCAGAGTCAAGTAGCATGGTCATATAGTGGTCCGAGGGTCATTCTCCAAAGGATCCATCTCAGACCAAAGTCCAAATGCCAAGTCAAAGTCTGTTCCAAGATCAAGGCCACAAGAGTTTCAGGAGTGATCAGTGTCCAAAGAGAGCACAGACTGATAGTACAAGTTGTTCCCACACTGGCCTGGATGCAGTGTCCAAAGAGAGCACAGACTGATAGTAACAAGTTGTTCCCACACTGGCCTGGATGCAAGTGAACCAGCTGTTGCTTATTCCTGCTTGGTGGAGCTCATTAGCCTCATCACTGTCAGCAGGGAGCGTTTTTTGCTGGGCTTTCAGTCTAGCACTCCTCCTACTGTAGTGTAGCATTACTCTGAGCCTTTTGCGCCTCTGCTTCAGTGGCTTTGGGGGGCTCTCTGGTGACAGGTACGTCCCCTGTGCTGGGCAGTTGTAGACACTGGGAAGCCTCATCTGTTTGTGGCTGCTCAGCCTACTGCTGTTACTCTCTTCCACTCCCTGCTGCTTCAAGGTCCTCCTCGTCTGAGGAAGCCTCAGCAGGCTGTCCCACTGACACTCAACCTCATTCAGTGTTCTAGTGAATGTGAAAGTGCTCATGATGTCCACTAAACTGTACTCTAAATCCAAACAGAACTTTTCCAACCTGCTCCTTCCCCTTTGTCTCTTGCTATTAAACTGCTTTTTAAAAACTTTTCCTAAGAAGAGGCTGTGAAGTCTCTGAATCCCCTTCCTTCATGGTAAATCATTACTATTCGGGAGGGTTTGCATTGAGAGGGGTCAGAGGAAGTGTCCTTAAGGAGGCACCTTCCAGAGCTGAATGCAACCAGGTTTTTTTGTTGCTCTGTTCTTCTCTCTGTGTATGCAGGAGTCTGGCAGTGGTGAGGGGGGGATTCTATGGAACAAACTGAGATTTCTGCATTCAGACTTCACAATTAATCAATCATCACAATTTATAAACCAATTACAAACCATAATTAAGAATCCCAGTTTCACCCACAGACAAACTACAGTTTGCGGCATTCAGACATCACACTAAACATCAACCCATGGTCTGTAAACTGGCTTTTTGTGATGTCTGAATGCTACCAGTTTCTCTCTGTTTTATGCAAACAGGTGAATTTGAATTTGAATAAATTTTAGCAGTCCATTAAATGTATGTTGACTAACTGTTTGGACTATGCGATTATTCTAAATCTGTGTAGGCAATAGTTTAAGAGCTCTGCAGTGACATTTATGTTAATCTGTCTTCCAGATTCTAATGAGTGAGTCAAACAATCACCTGCTCACAAGGCAGAACTGAGCAATGTTTCAGAGCAATTCTTCAGAGATTAAACAGACCTCGAGAGCGCTTGCTTTGTTTTGAGGAGCGAACATTGATCAACTGTCTAATGCAGTTAGTTAATTAGTTCTATAACTTCATGAGTAATCTCTGCCCAGGCCCTAATTAGAAGATTACTTCAGATTTTTCATTCTTTCCCTCTCCCCCACTCTTACCAAAGAAAGATGTTTTATTATGCTTAATTCATGGATAGAAGCAAATCTGACTATACTCCTGCCCCAGTTTTCTTTCATTTAATGCACGGAGAAACTTTTTTTTCCTCTTTCCAGTTTCCTTTGATGTGTCAAGTTTTTAAATATCAAATTGGACGGGGGTTACAAGAAACAGTAGAGGAAGGAATACCAAGCTTGAAGACTGTAAGACGTTTCTAGGCCATGGTATACTCCTAATCATTGACAAGACAAGCCTGCTTTTCAGATGCTCCTGACTTCATGGTTGCAGTTTGGCAACCAGGCAGCCGCTCCCCATTTCTTCAGGGAACCAGCTGCTGTGGCAGACAATTGGGGCTGCATTTCAGGTCATTTGATAACTGGGGCGGGCAAGCCTGTGTGTGCTTGAGGTTCATCTTTGGGCAGAAAGGAAACAAAGCCCACATTGTCAGATGCGCCGCCTTGGCTGGAGGAGCCCCCCCCCCCCCCGTGGCTGGGGTCAAATTGCCGTGTGGTTTTTGCACTGGGCCCGCTCTCTCTTTCTCTCTCTCTCTCTCTGTGCCTCCTCCCTCCATGGTGGTGCTGGAAGATGCTGCTGTTCTCATTTGGATGCAAAAGCAGCAGAGGACATCATGACTTATCCGAGGCAGCTGTTCTGTCCCACCGCTAATGATGTTGTGAAAGGGTTGCAGCCCTGCAGCAATTAAAGCAATCAGCACACCACTTGTGAAGTCTCCTCGTCTTCACTTGGTCACAGCAGGTGTTTCTGGATGATTAAAAGAAGGAGAACTTATACTTGAAGGGTGTGTGGGGGGGATTCTGCATGTTTTCCCTACTCCCAGTAGCGTAGTTTTATTTGCACATTTACTTCACCAGTTTAAACCCCCCACCCAACATTATTGTTTATCTATGGGGGAGTGGGGATTCAAACCCAAAGATCATGTAAACGTCTTTTTTATTTTTATTTTTTGCTGTCGAGTCACTGGTGACTTACGGCAACCCCTTATGGGGTTTTCAAGGCAAGAGACGTTCAGAGGCTATTTGCCATTGCCTGCCTCTGTGTAGCAACAACCCTGGACTTCCTTTGTGGTCTCCCATGCAAATACTAACCAGTATTAGATTTCTCTTCTAGCTTTCCCCAACATGCTGAAATTGCAATTTCTTGGGTTCTCCGGGGAGAAGAAATTATGGTAGAGGAGAAACACCCCCTCGCGCGCAGGAAGAGAAGCGTATACATTAACATAATAAAACATCGAGGCCCGCTTTGCAGGTTGGGGTTAGAATTGGGAGTTGGTTCTCGCCTAGGTTGAAACCAAAGGGAAACCCAGGCTCTCTTTCAGAAACTGCTGCTTGTAGAATTATCTGTAGGTCTTGAAGAGTGTACCTGAAACCCTGGAGAGCCGCTGCCGGTCTGAGTAGACAATACTGACTTTGATGGACCAGGGGTCTGTCTGACTCAGTATAAGGCAGCTTCATGTGTTCGTGTGTACCTGTACCTGAATGAGAAATGGACCTCCCCCCTCCTTTCCCTCTGGGACTGTTCTTTGTCTCCCTCTGAGCCATTTCAGCCACGCTTCTTCTCGCAGTCCAGACAATGTGTTGGACGACAGAACCTAGCCTCCAAACGTCCGGATAGGGCAGGAAGGCAGCCTCCTGTTAAATAATTAAAGGGAGAGGCCTGCTCCACTGCTGCGGTGGGGGGATATCGATTACGCCCAGTGTAACCTGGCCCGGTGACCGTGGGATGCTAGCTGTGTGCCGGCCATGAAAGAGTTGCATTGAAGGCGTCTCCGCAAAGGTGCCACCGTACTATGGTGAACAGGGAATGGATTTGTCACTGCTTCTGCCTTTGTCAGTGTGACTGCATCCTCTTGTGCAGAATGTCTTGTAGGTGATGGAAACTTTTTTCCTCTTTTTTTTCTGTTCCTTGAGTGTCTTTTTCAAAGTCAAACTGCGTCTGTAAAGGGAAAAGTGGGGAGCTTCCCCCCCCCCTTCCAGTTCAGTATGTTTGGACAGTAGCCGTTTTTGAAACAACACTTCCTTTGCGAGCCCCGGGGGAAAAATTTTTATGACTTTAACCAGCTTTCGGGTCTCTTGTTTTCCAGAGTCTGCTGATTAAACTACAGAGGTGGTTAGAATTAAATAATATCGGGAGATGTGGGAGGAGGAATTTGATGAGTGGAGGGGATGGGGACAAAAAGAAGAGTTGATTGGGGGAGGGGGAAGCCCCCGAATTAAAATTAGCAACATATGTGAAGCGACATAACTGTTAATGTTTCCTTATGTTTGCTTTGAGCCTGCTGCTTTATTAATAGCCGTTAACTGAACTTGGGAGCTATTGGGAATTGAATCATATTTTTCAAATGCATGTTAATATACATGGTTTTTAATAAATGTGAAGTGCAGAACTGAGAGGCCAAGTAGACATTGCACACAGGTGTGTGTAGAAAAACTGTGGGATTGTTTTAAAAACGAGCAGCTACGTCGGATGTCTGTAGTTTGGTGTTGAGGAGTGGAAGGTGTTTTTCTCCTTAACCTTTTTTTCTGCTGGGTGGGCATTTTGTACTTTAAATCTTGCCCCCAGCTGCTCCCCCTATAGGGTTCCAGATGCATTTTTTCCCATTTTGTGAATATGGTTATAGTAAAACAGAATTATCCAGGACAGCACTTTTACAAAAAGAATGGGGTTGCATTTTTCAGTGTCTGTCAAAAAACGTAAGCAGTTTTTAAATCATACTGTTTATGTATTATCTTATTTTTATTACATTGTTTTCTGATTTTTGTAATTTAGTTTTATTGTATGGCTTATACTTTTTCTGTTGCATTTTAAAAATTGCAATCTACCTTGAGCTTCAGTGAGAAAGATGGACTATAAATAAATAAATAAATAAATAAATAAATGCTTCTTAAAATGGGGAAACCATTTCTTTTAATTGTATTAAAATGCAGTGCCCCTTGTGGATTTAAAAAAAAATCCATACTAACAGAAATGCAGTATTTTAACAATATAGAAAAGGACTGCTGAAGTGTTGACTATTACAGTGAAGGGGAGCTGTATTTCATCCCACTCTCTTTTTTATTGAGGATGGTTGAAAGAAATTCAACATGGATCTAAACCATTTCAAAGATTATGGAAAATAAATTAAAGTTATAATGACCCCTTCCTCTTCTTTTCATTTCTATATGTATTAACCACCTATGCTGTTATTGTTCTCCTTTTATACCTGTAATCAAAAAGAAAAGAAAAAAGATATATATGTGTGTGTGTGTGTGTGTGTGTGTGTGTGTGTGTAAGAATTTGCAACAAATATTAAGCCCTCAACCAATAGTGTTGTAATTATAGTTTCACTGTTTTTTCTTTCTTTCTTTTTGTTTTGTTTTGTTTGCTTTATGTGTTTATGTCTTCCTGTATTTGTGAACAGTGATTGTATCTATATCTGTTAATAAAATTATTATTTTTTAAAAGAGGATGGGGGAAATTTTGTACTTCCCTCTTTAAAAAAGTGATCAAGGCTGGCTACAGTTCCCGATGAGGTTTTGATAGGGCTAGGAAATTGTAAGACCTGAGCAAGGCTATTAACAATAAGACATTTTGGAGGTCATTAATACTTTTCTTTTTTTTTTGCCGTCAAATAACAGCTTACTTATGGTGACCCAATAAGGTTTTCCAGGCAAGAGACATTCAGAGGTGGTTTGCTATTGCCTGCCTCCACATCACACCCCTGGTATTGCTTGGAGATCTGCCATCCACATATTTGCCAGGGTCGAGGCTGAGAGTGTGTGACTGGCCCAGGGTCACCCAACAAGTTTCCATGGCTGAGTAGGGATTTGGACCTGGGTTTCCCAGATTCTAGTCTGACACCTTAACCACTATACCACACTGGCTAATTCATCGGGTTGTCATAAGTCGGAAGTGACTTGACGGCACTTAACACACACACACATACACTGAATGACATTAATAAGAATGGGAGAGGGACAAGGACTAGTGGCTTTTAAAAAGCTATCCTGGTCCCCAAAACAATGTTGAGAAGAATGCTGAAGACTTCTTAGGAGTTTTGCCGCATGTGGAAGAAGCAACCCATTTTTTCCCTTCAATGTGACTTTTAAAACTTAAATTGAGGTGCAGACTGATTAGCCCAGACTAGCTAAAGCCTGTCAGAGCTTGGAAGCTAAGCAGGGTTGGCCATGGTTAGTGGTTGGAAGAGAGACCACCAAGGAAGGTCAGGGTTGCTATGCAGAGGAAGGCAATTGCAAAGTGCCTGTGCTCATCTTTGGCCTTGAATCTCCATGGGGTTTTGCCATAAGTCAGTTGCAAGTTGATAGCGCTTTATTTTGTTGGTTTTGTTGTTGGTTTTTTTTTTTTTATATGCCAACTTTCTCTACCACTTAAGGCAGAATCAAACCAGCTTACAGTCACCTTCCCTTCCCTTCCCCTCCCACAACAGACACCCTGTGAGGTAGGTGGGGTTGAGAGAGCTCTTAATAGAACTGTGACTAGCCCAAGGTCACCCAGTTGGCTTCATGTGTAGGAGTGGGGAAACCAACCCGGTTCACCAGATTAGCATCCGCCACTCATGTGTAGGTAGGGTTGCCAACCTCAAGGTGGTAGCTGGAGATCTCCCGCTATTACAACTGAACTCCAGCCGACAGAGATCAATTCTCCTGGAGAAAATGGCCGCTTTGGCAATTGGACTCTATGGCATTGAAGTCCCTCCCCTCCCCAAACCCCACCCTCCTCAGGCTTCACCCCAAAAACCTCGTGGTATTTCCTAACCCGGAGCTGGCAATACTATGTGGAGGAGTGGGGAATCGAACTGGGTTCTCCAGATCAGATTCCACCGCTCCAAACCACCGCTCTTAACCACTACACCACACTGGCTCTCAGCGTGGTGTATTATTATTATTTTAATTTTGTGCTTTACAAGCGGATCCAGGGGAAGCTTAAAATAAATACTCAGTTACATGTACTATTCTTCCCAATGTGTGAGCTTTGAAGAGCTGCAACAGACGAACAAAGCTGTTGTTTTAAATTCAGAAGTGCCCTCTAGCATTGTGGCTTAAGCAAGTAAGTGTGGTAGGACATAGAGAATATAAGCCTTTTCTGCTTTGCTTGTTCTTTATCATCCATTATGTTTTTTTATCTGACTGCTTCCAAGCAAAACGACCCTTGAACGGTTCTGGGTTAAAGAACACACACAAAAATCCACGCAATACTTTTTATTAGGACCAACCAAGCTTTGGAAAAAAATGTATTGCATTTTTGGTGTGTTTTGTGGGGTTTTTGCATAAACCAGTATGGCTGGTTACAACTTTTTTTCTACATTACAGATATAAAACCTTCGTCAGTCTGACCTTCTTCAGTAGTGTCGATTCCGACCAAGATGTTGTTTCATTCTCAAGATCAATTTTTTCAGCTAAGAGTTAAAAAAAAAAAAAAACAGTTTTCCAAAGTAAGAGAAA